>NW_021703777.1:71162560-71385060 GCF_005190385.1 Monodon monoceros
GGATGGTTGTAGATCCTGAGGGGCCTTCAGTAGGCAATTGCATGTCTTTGGATTTTACTCTACAGAGGAGGAAGATAATGGAGGGCGACGGAGAAACATGATTATATTTTGAAAAGTTTACTCAGTCACTTTTTAGAAAATAAATAGTTACCCAGCTGCCAGACTGATCGTCTACAGTCCATTGTCCACAAAGCAGAATGAACCTTTTAAAATACTGTAGAAAGACCAGCAATCCACTCCTGGACATTTACTCCCAGAGAAGTAAAACTTACATCCACACAAAAACCTGTACCTGATTATTCAGAGCAGCTTTATTTGCAATAGTCCCGAACTGAAAGCAACGAAAATATCCTACAACAGGTGAATGGTTAAACAAAATGTGGGATAACCACTGTAGAATACCACTCAGCAATGAAAAGGATCAAGCTATTGATAAAACAATGTGGATGGATCTCAAGGGCACTAAAGTAGGTGGAAACTCTCAAAAGATCATGCATTGCCTTATTCCACTTACATAACTAAAGGTACATAAAATGTACCCATTGGGGGAAATGGATGAAGGGTACCTGGCACCTCTCTGCACTATCTTTGCAACTTCCTGTGAGTCTGTAATTATTTCAAAATAATAAGTTTAGAATCTGTAATTATGTCAAGGTTAAAAGGTTTTATTTTTTAAAGCGCTGTAGTAAAGAAATTGTGTTTCATCGGAAAACTGCATTGTCTACATACAGCACACCGTCCCCAGTTACCTGATTCTACTCTTTCATTGCCTTTGAACTATTTTTACAACTTTGAAAGGTTAGATAACTGAGAGATGTGCAAACCGTCCTGCCTGGTAGAGGTTCCCTTGCAGCCCTCACCCACATTCCTCATGGGAAAACCAGTTTACACACGAAAAAACCATTTATACATTCAATTCAACCTTCCTTTTTTCCACATCAAATTGTCCTTTGAATACTATGAGGGCATTGAGCAAGTTAAATAAAATCTTTAACATCTGTTCATTTTTATGTATGGGAGTCGTGATTTTACCTTTTCTGAAAACTCTCTCTCAAGAACATAAATCTGGTGACGTCACTCCCCAGCTTAACTGCTTCCTAGCTTCCCACTGCATTTAGAATGAATCCCAAACATTTCCCCAGATGGACAAGGCCCTGCCCAGCCAGGACCCAGCCTGCCTCTCAGGCCTCATCTCCTCACTCTGCCCCTTGCCAGGACACTCCGACTACTGGCCCTTCTTTCAGCTCCCTGAGAACATCAAGTCTGTTCCCACCTTATGGCTCGTACACCCGTTGTCCCTCGGCCTGGACTGCTCTTCTCATGGATGGCTCTTTTTAAGAGTAAACTGTCAGCTCAGTTGTTCCACCCTCAGAGAGATCTTCTCAAGCACTCTCTCAAAAGTAACATACCCATCCTATTTTTTTATCATAATTATTTCTATCTGATATAATAATGTGTCATTATGCATTATATATTATTTAACATATTTTAAATATTATTACATAAGCATAATGTATTTATTATATATTTTATAAATTTTTTTTTTTTTTTTTTTTTTTACGGTACGCGGGCCTCTCACTGTTGTGGCCTCTCCCGTTGCGGAGCACAGGCTCCGGACGCGCAGGCTCAGCGGCCGTGGCTCACGGGCCCAGCCGCTCCGCGGCATGTGGGATCCTCCCGGACCGGGGCACGAACCCGTGACCCCTGCATCGGCAGGCGGACTCTCAACCACTGCGCCACCGGGGAAGCGCTTTTTTTTTTTTTTTTTTTTAATGTTCATGGGAGTATAGTTCATTTACAATGTTGTGTTAGTTTCAGGTGTACAGCAAAGTGAATCAGTTATACATATACATATATCCACTCTTTTTTTAGATTCTTTTCCCATATAGGCCATTACAGAGTATTGAGTAGAATACCCTGTGTTATACAGTAGGTCCTTATTAGTTGCCTATTTTATATATAGTAGTGTGTATATGTCAATCCCAAGCTCCCAGTATATTTATTATATAAATATGTTAATACTGTTCAGTAAGCTACTAGTTTATTTATCTGCCCACCCCAATTCTATAATAGTAGGATCTTGAAATTTGGCTCTGCTGTATCCTCAGTGCTTAGAAAGGTCCCTAGCAAACATAGTAGGCACTCAATATATATTTGTTGAAGAAATCCCTGGGTGAATGATGCTCGCAGAAGTAGTGACGTTCCCACCACTGGAGGTATTTAAGCATGGTTTGTACAACCACTTGACAGGGTCATAGAAAAGCCATGGGCATATGCTCAGTCACAAGAATAAAAGACCATTTTGGTCCTTTCTAGGACTATGAGCTTATGATTCCGTGGCCACCATGCCCTTTCTGCTATGCAAATGGAAAAAGCAAAGGAGTATTCCTCAGTCATTTTCCACCAAATGATAGTATGCACACCCCTGTTCCTGCTGCAGTATCATCTCAGCATTAAAATGTTGAAGCTAATCAGACATTTAATTTCAAAGTGGAAGGTCATTATCCTGTCACAAAATTTTATTCCAATTACTTTTTTTTTCTATTATACGAAATGAATTAAAAGTAGCACAAAACATTGGGAGATCAAACAGTCAATCAGAAGCTCATTAAATATCATTGAAATTGGTGCAATAAAAAGCATTTCCCATGGCTGACTTATTATTTAAAAGCTATATTCTGGATGGCTTCAAGGAATTGACATGCTGCCAATCAAAAAATCACCCTATCCATAAATAGCCACTTGGCTTTTAAAAGTTCACTCTCTTTTTTTTATGAAATAAGGGTAAATACCTAAAAAGATTTAAAGCACGGGTGTAATTACGATCCTGTCAGCCCCTATGAGACCCTAAAGAGGAGATATCATCTGGTAATTTGGAGTATAATTTACAGCAAGATGCTTACGAAGTGCTGCCAATGATTTTATAAACACTTCAATACATTACATTCATGTACGATACTCAACTAAGTACAACCCCAGCCAGGGTATAGTGGTCAGTTACAATTTTAAAATTGAGTCCAATTCCACACTTGGAGTAAATGCCCATTTTATTTTCTAAAGAGTGAATATTAAGCACTTCATTTTGCTATGGACCCAGACATAGGTGACTGCTAGCGTGAGGATCTAAAAGCTGGTCACTTTAAAAATTCTAATATTTTTCCTCTAGGACCTCTTTTTATTTTTTTTAGCCAAATCACTAATTTTACCATTCTGTTTTATAGAAACATCCATTTTTGACATACAGGATGGCCAGGTCCTTTTCATTGGTAAAATATAACAACAGAAGTACTGTTCCCAGTCTCTTAAGGTGCTTAAGTGGTGAGGATGATACAAATGAAAAATACATAAGCAGAAGAGAAAGCTCCCAGGTATAGGAAATTACTTCTTCAGTAGAAGGACTGAAGAATTTCTCCCCTCTAACCCCTTCCCCCTCACCACACACACACACTGCCACCACCTAATTTCTTTTCAAAAGCCAGGACTTATTGACAAATTATCTGGGAGTAAAGTGGGAGGGAAACATTTCAATGCAAAATTCAGAACTGCTTTATAGAAAGAAAAGCGTGGGGAGGTTTGTTATCATTTGTTTCTTCCAGTATATCATTCAATTTCAGCTGTCTCACGTCTCAGAAGAAGCTTCCCCATTTCTCACTCATGTGCCTAAGAAACATCTCCCTGGCATCTCATTCTTTCTCCCTGTCTCTCACCAGCATTTCATTATTTCTTAACTGTCCCTCTCATGCTTGTCTCCCTTTTTCTTAGTGATCCACGTGTCCTCATTTAGCAGTTTTCAGAAGCCAGGGAGAAACGTTGCAAATAATGTTAAATATGATTAATATCTTGAATTCCTTGAAATATGACATGCATGAGTTACAATGAAACCTCTTTTATTTCCCCATGAAATGTTTTTGCATAATGAGAAAGAAAATGTCCTCTATGCCCTAATCAGCCCTGACAGTTCCTGGACTCCCAAATACTTTTATTTATGGCATTATTTATTTCATCTCTAATAAATGGAGGGGGGGCAGAAACCACAGCATGATCTGAGGAGGCTGCAGAGAGGGAGACTATCTAGGGTGGAGAAACACAGAAGCTGATCCTGCAAAGAGAGAGATGGCTTCCAAAGGAAGGGAGGTCTGGCAAATGAGAGGCCAAGGTCCTGAACCCTCAGAAGAAGAAAATAGGTCACCTTCCCAAGTCTAAAAGGAAAGCTCTGAAAAGGAACCTAACTTCAGAGTGGAGAGATGACGGTCACACATCCAGGAGAAGATGTACCCAGAATTCTAACCTGGAGAGTGAAGATTGAAGGCTGAAAAGCAAACCAGGGAAGGGAGTATGCTGGTATTGGAGCTGACGTAGGGGAGGGGTGATTTGCTCCCAAAAGTGGCTGGGAGAAGCGACGAGAGTCCTCTAGATCTGAAGACATCTCTAGCTCATGGGATCCTCCTCCAAACCACAGAGGCTCTTCCCTCATTCAAACGACTACTGAAATTGTGTGTCCTCCAGAAACCCTGGCCGTGTGACCCCAGGTGCAGTGAGGAGCTGCCTGGGCAACGCAGGGAGCAAGAGTTTTCGGCCCATCTTGAGGCTACAAGCACTTACAAATATATATATACCAAATGACATTGTTGAGAGTATCTAGTCACCGTCCCAAAAAGAGGTATCAGGTCATATTTTTTTCCCTCAATTGCACAGAGTCTATGTAATACGAGAAATGTGAATTTGAATATCTGAGTACATCTGTGCAACTCAGCCACACACTCTTGAGTGTCTGACTTTGGGTAATTTCCTCCAGGAGCCTCGGTTTTCTCATCTGTGGAATGGGGACACCGATTCTGTTACGCCCTCTCAGGGGCCCTGTAGGGAACTAACTGAAATAACGTGAAAGCCCGATGCTTTGTGTGCTCTTAGGACAGCATAAGCTCGAAGGCCAGGAGCTGGGTATAGGCAGAAACCCCCGGGCGCACAAACAACTCGCAGCGACCTAGGTCAAGACCTACTGAAGGTGTTCCTTTCAGAAGGCTGGGGGAGCAATTCCCCATCAGCAGAAGAACGGGTTGTAATATCTTCCCAAGGCGCACACGCACTCTAACTACCGCCCCACCACTACTACTACCAGACCCTCAGGGCAACCCCGAGAGTTCGAGGTCAAGCAGGCGGCGCCAAGAGCTCTTTCCTAAAACTGAACCCCGCCCACAGCAGCAGGAGCCTCAAGTGCAAGTCTGGGGCTCCGAAGTCTCGTCCCGGCCGGAACCTCGCGCTGTTACCGGGGGGGCCTCCTGGTCCCGGCTCATTCCTTCCCTTCCCCCGTCGGAGGCGCACACCCGGCTGGGCGACCACGCGGGCGGCAGCGGCGGCGCCAGGCCCCGCCCCCGCCCCCATTATCATTAGCAGATATAACCCTAAACACTTGCTCTTTACCTCTTTTCTCCCTCCAGGCATTGGTGAGGCAGCCTGTCAATCAGCGCTCGGGCGGCAGCCCCCCGCGCAGGGGCTCGGCGATGCCAGCCTTCGCGACAGGCGGCAGTGGTGGCGGCGGCGGCGACGACGGCGGCCGCGGCACAGACAGCCACCCTTCCACGCGCGCGCACTCGGGCAGAGCCGGCGGGCGGGCGGCAGAGGCACCCTCGGAGCCCGGCGCCGGGCGCGGAGGGGGCGTGCGACCCGGGACCTGCCCAGAGGCGCAGAATGGAGGAGGAGATGCAGCCGGCGGAAGAGGGGCCCAGCGTCCCCAAAATCTACAAGCAGCGCAGCCCCTACAGCGTCCTCAAGACATTCCCCAGCAAGAGACCGGCGCTGGCCAAGCGCTACGAGCGACCCACCCTGGTGGAGCTGCCGCACGTGCGGCCGCCCCCGCCGGCCTTCGCGCCGCAAGCCGCGGTCTCCATCAGCAGCAGCGAGCCGCCGCCGCCACCGCAGCAGTTCCAGGCGCAGAGCTCTTACCCACCCGGGCCCGGCCGGGCCGCCGCCGCCGCCTCGTCGTCGTCTCCGTCCTGCACGCCCGTCACGTCCCAGGGCCACCTGAGGACCCCAGCGCCGCCGCCCGCGGCCCCCGCCGCGTCGTCGTCCTCATCTTTCGCCGCCGTCGTCAGGTACGGCTCGGGCCCGGCGGCAGCCGCCGCGGGCAGCAGCAGCGCGGGCGGCAACGGCGCCAGCCTGGAGCTCAGCGCAGGTACCAACTCTCGGGAGCAACTTTCCGTCCCGCCACGGGTTGGGGGAGGGGTGGGACCCGGGAAGGAGAAAGCGGGGACCGAGGACAGCCTCCCGCGCGCCCTGCCCAGCGGGGTGGGTGGGGGGTGGGAGGGGAGAGCGGGAGGCTCCCAGAGCCGGCTGAGGGAGCGTCGGGGCGTCCGAGCGCACCCCCAAGGCCTCTACGCACCGGCAGCAACTTCTGGAGGTTCCCCGCCGCCGCGTCCGGGGCTTCCGATGGCGCGCGCGCCTCTTAACAGGTGGCTCCGCCGCTAGCGTCCCGCTCGGCGCCCGGGGAGCGCGGCAGGGGCGATCGGCGGGGCGGGGGCGGCGCGCAGGCGGGGAGTGGGGGCGGGACACCGTGGGGTGACAGCGGCGGCGGCGCGGGGAGAAGCGGTCGCTACTCTGGCGGTTCTCGGGGACGCCCTCCCTTTCTCCTCCGCTGCTTCACTTTCTCCTTCTGCTTCTTCCCTTTATCTGCCTCTCTCCTCCATTTGTTCTTCCTTCTCTGGTTCTCTTTTTCTCGCTCACTCTGTCGCGGTCACGCGGCTGGCCCTAGGGCTGCTTTCCTGCTTTTTCCCGGCGAGCGCGCGCTGTCTCTGCCTCTCCCTGGCCCCCTTTCCCCGGCCACCCCAGAGTCCCCGCCGGTGTGTGCAGGACGCGGGGCTCCTCTGCATCAGCCGCGCGGGTGGAACTGGCGCTCGCCCCGGCGGCCGCGACTTAAGGGACGGAGACCTCCCGCCCCTCCCCCCAGCCCCGGGAACCCCGGGCGCTTTGGGCCCCGCCGGGTGGGCGCTGCTGCACCGCGGGGTCCCGGTCCCCTTAGAAATGACTGCCTTTCGGGGAGCATCCACCCCAGGGTACGCGACTCCTGAGAAAAGCCGGCTCTCCAGCCCAGCGGCGGGGAGGGCGACGGGCTGGTGGAGAGGTCACAGCCTGGGGCCTGCGCCCAAGTGTGCTCTCTGCTCCTCTTGGACTCGCAGCCGCGTGTATCCCGCCGCTCAGAACGAAAAGTTCTTGCTCAGGCCTTTTACGGCACTTTGGAGCCCCCCAAATCCTGCATATCAGTGAATCCACGGCTTCCTTTATTCCTAATGAAAATAGGAGCATTGTCTTGAAATGCGTTATAGATGCCTAAGCTCATGTTCTGTTGTTTGTCAGTATTTTGACACAAGAAGGATTGGTTTTGAGAAAGAAAAGCTAATTACAGGTTATAGTGAAGACTTGCTCTGTCACATCCCTCACTGGCTGGGAGATGTTGGCGAGGTTTTTATGTGGATGTCCTTATTGTTTGTGAGGTGTGGTTTTTTTTCCTGTATTTTAATTCCGCTGTGCTTTTATGTTCACTGTGAGGCTAGCCTACTTTCACTTTCCTCATTTTTCTTCTGTTTTTCCCCCCTTCTTAGTGAGGTTTGTGTGCTCTCTGGGCTTGGGGTCTGGTTTTCTTATATACTACTTCTTGTTCACTCCTTGTTTATTTCCTGGCTCTGCTTTATCTTCCTTTATCTTTACATTGTTCAGAAGTTTGGGTCCTTTTTCCACATTCTATATTTTGCTTACTCCTTTGCACAGCCTCAGTGTCACCGTGTTCATTGGGGTTTTCCCCCCTCTTTATCTGCCCAGTTCAGTCTTTAATCTCATCCTGCTTTCTCCTTTCAGTCTTTGCGGACTGTCTTTCGTTCTGTCTTCTGCTTTTTTCCATACAGTATAAATCTGCCCCTTCTCATTTCCATTTTCATCCGTAGTTTTAACCTTGCCTTTCCCTGCTATTTTTCCTATATTTCTTTCTTCTGCACCAGTCACTTGCTGTCCTTTCCATGGTGCTTTCTGCTCTGGCAGTTACCCCACTCTTTTATCCATAAGGAGTTTTTGCTGTTGTTGTTTCCTTCTTACCTTGTTCTGAATGTCCTCTTTTTCAGTGTTTCTTCTAACGTCCTGTTTAGTTTGTCTCTGTCCGCAGGTGGAAATCATATCACTGAATCTAAAGGAGTGGAAAGGGGCTTTTTGATGTCCCTCCAACTCCCTGTGTTTATTATTTCCTTTTATTTTCATTGCTGCTGCTGCCTTTTTTTTTTTTTTTTTAAGAGAGGTCATAGAGAGGTAGGCTAGATAGCCCCAAGACAGGATGCCATGTGCTTGTTGGAAAGATGGGAATTGAATGGTAGTTTTCTGCCATGCAGTGAGGAAAATGGTCAGGGGCAAAAAAAAAAAAAAAAGGCCATAGTACTAGACATCATGAATTGTGGTCATACTATTAATCATTGGGGGACAAAGCCATCTCTTAACAGGCACAGTGATGTGAGTGGCCATCAGAGGGACAGTCACCTGAAGAGCTGATTGGCTCTTTGAGGAACTAGTGGTTCCACTTTGAACCAATAAGCATGTGTGTACAGACAGCCATCCTAGCACACTGGGTGGGGTAGGGGTAGGGGTGGTGATTTGCTTGTTGTACCCTCACAACAGTGGTACTGCAGGGTCTCAGGCTACCTCGTAAACTGAAAATAGTCAAAATGTCGATGAGATGAAATGAGTCAAGGATGGAAGAGACATAACTGAGTGTCCAGAGAAAATGCAGTGAAAAGATGAAAGGGTTGAAGTGAACCTTATTTGCCATTAAGGGCCATAAACCATTGAGAGGAGAAATACATGATTAAAATAGATTTTTCAACATTCTTGTAAAATCTCCTGAAGAGTATAATTTTCCTTAAAAGCGGTAATATGCCATGGTTCTAAAAGCATATTTTTCCTCTGTGGGAGGCTTAGAGTTAAAACCCACGTAGATCTTGATATGCAGCCTAAATTTGGCATCAGGAAATGGGAAATTGCATCTTTAAGCAGAGTACAATCAAAAATGAATTACAATAAATCCTATATAATTGCATAGGTCATTCTCTTTAATGAGATTTTATTAACCTGACTGTCAAGCTTTTGAGTCAGGCAGATATTTTATCTTCTTCAACTGATAAAAGTGTCAGCTATAAACCACCACATAAATATTCATAAATCTACACATCTGCGGCAGCCTATCAGCATCATTCTTTTGGACATTAAAAGCATTCTAATTACTTTCTGTCTAGCAGAGCTGAAATGCTGCCTGTTATAGTATGTGCTTGGCAGGCATGATTGCTTTTGTTTGCCATCACAAATAGCAGCATCTTATTTTATATACCGATGGTCCAGAAAATATTCAGGGATTGACTGAGCAGGATGAATATTAGGAAGCACCATCTGGTTTTGATAGCACTGAGTATATTAACTCATCTGTTAATTTTTGACACATCATTGATTTATTTATTTAGAAAAATTGCCTCCTGTTTTGCTGTGTTGATATTTGCCATTAGGAAAAAAAAAATTGGATGGCATTTTTTTGAAAGACATACAGTAGTTCATTGATTTAAGACAGGGCTGATGCTTCCAAAGATGCTTTCATTTTCTAACTTCTATTTTCTATGCCACGAAGTCCTCTCATAAAAAGAAGTTATATTAATGTTTTAAGGAAATTATCTATTTTGAACTAGTTGCAAATCCTTTGATAGATGTAATATATGGATACATGGTAGTATAGGTCACAAAAATTTTTTTTCTGCCTCTGCATTTTTAGTATTAATATATTTCACCCTTTGTGGGCTAAAATCGAAAGATTACCACTAACTGACTACTGTGATCTCCTTCATAGAAACAGAATACTCTTGGGGGTCTGCTGTGATGGGCAAATTCCATTCAAGGCTTTACTTACAAAGAAGGATGTTAAAGTAGGGAGCCTGTGTTTCATTGCTGAATTCCCATCCCTCTTCTTCACTTATCAGATTTAGGATGGATTAAACCACTTAAATTCTGAAGAAATTCTAGAAATGAAGTTTTTAATTACAAAAATAACACGGGTTCGGATTCTGGAATCAGACTGGGCACAATTTGCAACATGATATTAGATCCCGATAGATTGCACAATAAAGCAAAATAAATTAGAGAGATGTGGTCATTTTAGAGTGCTTTGTGATTGTGATTTATTAACATTTTACGGTGTTTAATTTTAAAGAAGTTAGGGATAAACTAGGTTGTTTTAAAGCCTCTCTATAAACTGTTGACTTTGTACTTCCTTGCCATCACTTGACTGGAACATTCTGTGCCTAACGGGGGGAAAGAGTTTAAAAATTTCAAAATACATGTTCACACTTTGCTCAGTTAAGAATCGTGGATCAGTGGCCATTCAATCGTGTTCATATGAAAACAGAACTTTTCTCCATTTCTTAGCAATAATGGGCATTGCACTGTACTCGTGTTCTAATTATATTCTGTATGGAAAGCTGAAGCACTGCTGGCTGCGATGTGTGTTAAGTGTAAAGATTTGCCATTTCCCACCAAGTATAATAGTAATATTTTTCATCATACTCTTCAATGTATTGACATAAAATACTATTCAAATATAAGGTAGTGAAAAGAAGAGAATACAGCTTTAGGGCTACAGCTGGCATTTTTACATATATTAGTTCTGAGAACAAATTCAGAATGAAGCATTTGAAAAAACTGCAGGCAAAAACCGTTTTATGATTGTAACTATTCTCTGATATTCTGAGTGCACTTTAATACATTATCTTCATAATGTAGTATATTGCATAATGATTTTTTTCTCAGCATATTACGAGTTGATCCTTCAGTTAAGAAAACAAATCATGCTTGTCTCTACATCAGATTTTTTTTCCCTTAAAATCTATACCCTAACGTGATTTATCAACATGATTAAAACAACTGAGCTCCTTAGGACATTGGACAGCTACATTCGAGCAGTTCTTTCTAGGCAATTCTCTTTTAGCCTTTCCTTTCATATTTTGTTCCTTTCATCAGGGTTATGTTATAGGTGTATAGGCTGTAAATCACCTGGGACTATTCTGATTAAAATGCGAACAGTAAATACAACTTTAGATCTAGAATGGGATTATAGGATTAAATGAATGAAAACTGCTGGTGTGCTAGAATTGAGAATCGCCAATCAATATTGTCCTTTGATTTTACTAATAAAAGAACAAAAAGCCAGGAGTAAAGAAATGAGAATGCAGCATCTTAAACCTCCCCACTTGTATGGTTCAACTGTTTACTTTCTTGTTTATTCGGTTTTGGTCATTGTAAGATATAACACCCAACTCTTTGAAGTCTTTCTCCATTAAGTTTTGGTTCAAATCATGAGCTCAGTTATTCCTTTCCACCTGGCTGGGGGCAGAGTCATCATCACTTCCAGTGTTCGGTGTGCGAAATATCCTTCCCATATCCACATCCCTTTTTCTCCAAGGCAGCAAGCCGACTTTATCTTGGCTGCTACTTCAGCCAAGTTCCCAGCCCATCAATCAGCTCTAGCCTAAAACTATACCTGGCATCTAGTTCTTTCTTTAGTACTCAAAATAATCGTGTAAAAAATAGGCCTGTGCCTAATATTTGTGAGATTCAGGGTAAGGGTACAAATGCTGTAAACTAAGATACTCTATTTATTTATAAGAGTCCCCACATGTATTCAGTAAATATTTCTAGAGATTCTGTGCTGGCTCTCAAACCCCAGTCCACTCATGGAATATACAGTCTATAAATCTCTCCTGAACTGAAAAGAACTGGCCTCTGTGTTCTGACTTGTCATTTTTCCTGAGAGATTTAGGAATGGGAGCATTTTATAGATTTGGGAGATGTGAGAGGTGCTTCCTATATGCTCTGGGCTTTATGTATATTCTTATTAAATAAGTGAAATAGGAGGCTTGTACCCCCTTCCCCTGATATCTTAGTTACTTCAGGAAGAATAGTAAGAAAAAACAAAGCAGAGGCTGAAGTACCACCTGGGGGTTTCTGAAGGTTGGTTTGCTGGTCATCATCCTGGGTTTTCTAGAGAAATCAATTTCTTAATCACAGCTATTTAGCTTGTTGTCCCCATAGAAGCCCTCAAGCATCTCACCACTTTTCACTTTTCAAGGTTTTTTTTTTCCCTCAGAAAAAAATACAGCTAGTCAGCATTTCCAGAGACAGCAAGTGACTAGTTACATTTCTGTCATAAACAACGGATATCGTCACTTAGAACCTACAATATTTTGTTTGTTGCCATTATTCCGCGTAGGGTGGGAGAGGAAATGAGAGGTACCCTGATAGCTCTATATAAGCCCTAAAAAAGCTATCTGTCTCTCTGTGGGTATTTATTGATATAAATAGCGCGTTCTGGTTGGTGGTCCAGAAAGAAGACAGTGTTCTTGTGACGTTTACATTTAGGGTGAATTTTCAAGCCCCTTAGACTGACAACATTAAATCACATTTTCACCACATTGGGTTTTCTCTTTCCTTCTTTTTGGAGTGAACTGATTGTTTTCTCTTTGCTTTTTGCTTTCCACTGATTGACAGTTAATATGCTTTAGAATACACTTGTGGAAACTAACTGGCACCCTCAGCACATACCATTTAAGAGATTTGGTGGGAGAAGCCCTGAGAAGAGGCGCTATTGCTTTTCAGATGGTGCTGCTATAGATCAAGCTAAACGTTGGCCTTGACAAGAAATCTAAGTTAGCAGATAAAGTAAAAGAATGGTGAACACAGATGTTGGATGACACGGTCTTGCTTCGGGGCTCCTCATTATTTGCCTTGCAGGCCCACTCTTTATTTTACCTTAGACGTTTAGTGAGCTCTTCCAAAAGACTTATCGTTCTTCTCCATTTTGCATCTGGGAGCAACGTACTCTCAGCAGGGATTGTATCAGCTGATTAATAGCAAGGGCATGAGGGCACTCCAGAAATAGACGCAAGGATTGCTGTAAGCCCTCCTGTCAATGGGGAGTTGAGTCTGCAGGGCTGCCTCGATTCATTAGAGTGAGGATATTAACGAAGCCAAAGGTGTGAGTTCAGACCTGTGCAGGCCGGTTAATAACCACGGAGAGGGAGTCTCTATCCGGTGCCCCCATCTCGCAGTCCAGCCATCTCCCAGAGTCAAGTTAGGGGGTGGCTCATCAGGCACCCCACCAAGTCACAGAGCAGCCGGAAGCTATGCATCCTATTAGAAGTGGATGCACCATGTCACCTGTGTGTGTAGCAGAGAGTAGGAGTCCATGTTTTTGACATTTTTTAATGTTAAACTCTAGATCGAGGACCCTACTTGTCCCTTGTCTTGGCTGGCAGTCTCTGACGTGTCTTCTCTTGTATTTCAGAGAGTCGTATGATCTTGGACGCCTTTGCTCAACAATGCAGCCGAGTCCTTAGCCTCTTAAATTGTGGAGGAAAGCTTCTGGACTCCAGCCGTTCTCAATCCATGATTTCTTGCGTAAAGCAGGAAGGCTCAAGTTACACTGAAAGACAGGAGCAGTGCCCTGTTGGCAAAGGGGTCCACAGTCAGACCTCAGACGGTGTAGACATAGAGATGCAATATATGCAAAGGAAACAACAGACTTCTGCCTTCTTGAGGGTTTTCACTGACTCCCTACAAAATTACCTGCTCTCCGGGAGCTTTCCGACTGCAAACACCTCCTCCGTCAGTGAGTATGGCCACCTGGCGGACGTGGATCCTCTAGCAACGTCCCCCGTGCACACACTAGGTGGCTGGACCTCCCCAGCGACATCCGAATCCCACGGTCACCCATCCTCTTCTACGCTGCCTGAGGAAGAAGAGGAGGAGGAAGAGGAGGGCTACTGTCCTCGATGCCAAGAGCTGGAGCAGGAGGTGGTTTCACTGCAACAAGAAAACGAAGAGCTCAGAAGAAAGTTAGAGAGCATCCCAGGTACCCTGCCCTGTTCCTTGCAAGCCACCTGCAACTCATTCCTTTCCAGTGTCCCATCTGCGTGTATGTATGCACGCGTGCATGTATGTGTGGCTTTTTGTTGTTGTTTGGGCCGGCGATGTAAAAGAGTTAGAAAAACAGGCATGCACAGTTTTAGCCTACCAGTGCCAAACAGAAATTTCAAGATGAGCCACTAGCCTTGTCCTGTATTTAAGCCACAGTCTTCGGGGGTGTAGGCCTGAAAACTATGGTCCAATTAAAAGATGTCTCCACTGATACGAAAGTGATTCCTAGATGTAGCGCAATGAGATTGAAATAGGCCAGGTTCTGTGAGCTTGAATTTTCTTCAAAAAGTGACCCTGTTCCTTTAAAATGGCTTTTGTATCTTTAAAGACTTTGATATATGTGTTTTATTAGTCCATGATAGAAATTAAAATGAAATGATACCTACAGAGGCAGGGCTCAGAGGACAAATGGTCTCTTCCATTCCACTAACTTCTCCCCTTTCTTGTTAAGTTTCAATAGGCATGGTCTCTTTTTAGCATGCAAACTCCCCCTTAAAGTTAATATGCAACTGTAAACTAAAAGGAATAGCTCAAAGGCAGACCGGTTATTAAGCTGGTCACAAACTAGCTGTGCTCCTGGCTAAACGTGAGTCACTTTGCCGCCTCGCAGAGACGCTAGACCTGCAGAGTAGTGAAGTCACCTTTATGGCAAGATCTTCTCTGGGTTGCAAAGCCATTTTTTTTCCCTATTTGGAAAGCTCCTGATTTTGCCTATATCTTTGAGGTCATTCCTGCATGTCTGTGGCTTATAAAAGACATTAAGACCTTTTTAATCATGCAGCCCATTGATAAAAATTTTTGAGCATGTATCTACCAATGTACACATTCATTGGTTATTTACATACATATATCTGCATACTAATATGTTCAAAATAAAGCATACATGACATATTTAAAATTTCTAAGGCTGATCCATAAATAGAAATAGAAATTATGTTCTTCTCCTAACTCGGTGTCTTTGCACCACCCAATTTGGCAGCTGATGTAAAAAGAAGGAAGTGTTGAAGAAAGTTACCCATTTGCTTATTAGAATTGCCAAATCAGAAATTTATTTTCCTTCTGTCCTTTCATTTAAGAGAATTGCCCAAATAGAGCTGAGGTCTGGCTCAGAATGTTTTGGAATTAGATTGAGTGCAGTTGTGGGAGAGAAGCAAGAGGTGAAGCAAATCCATTCTCTGTTGTTACGTTTGAGCCCTGGGGTTAGATGCAGAGTCTTGGCATTGTCCCTGCCAGGCCGGATCTGACTGCAGCAGAGAGACTGGCAGGACCCAGAAGAATGCAGTGGAACCAGAGCGCTACTGGTTTCTCCAAGTCAAAGAGATATGGGTGCAGCTGACACACTGGGATTTTACAACTTGCACAGTTTCATAAATTATGTGAACTATTGGTTTTACTGCCAAAAGGGTATGTTGCATCTTACTCCCCACTCCTCTTTCATTAGGGGAGAAGATAGTGTCCTGGAGATCAGCCAACTGCAGATCCTTGCATCAGCCATTCAGAGCTGTGGGGAAGAGTTTCAGAGTGCAAGGACAGGTGACACAAATGTCCAGAGTATTATTGCCTAATTCCTAATCGTAAATATTTGGTGAGCCGTCTGTCCTTGGTAAACTTACCAAGCAAATTTGGGGTTCACTCCGCCTCTTGTTTCCTAAATCCGTACAGATGAAATGTCTGTGTCAGGGATAACTCATTGCTGGCCTGCCACTAATCATTGTCCTTCTCTGCTTCCCAGAAAGACGAAAATGCTGCAATTTCTTGAGTCCTCTTGATGGTCAGACATTGAATGACAGTTGTTGAAATTAGGCTAATGATCACCACTGTTACTGTAAACATTCCACCACTGTTACTGTAAAGAGTCCCCTCCATGAACTTGAACCAATTCTATGCGGAGAGCCATGATAGCTTTAAATAATCCATACTGAAATTCAGCTATATAGAGGAAACTCAGTTTGTCAATTATGAATAGAAAAAAAATAGTGTGAAATGCAGGAAAGATTAGCCATTTGTGATTACTTAACTCCTGGATTCATTACCTAGGGATACCTTAGTATTGGGCGTCAGGTTGAAAGTGCCCCTCGAGATGAAAGACTTGAATCAAAGAGAGACATAACTGCCCTCTTGCCCTCCTCACCTCCCAACCTCCATCTTTGGCTAAACAACAAACCAGCCTGTGGGTGATCACCCAGGAATCCACTTTGGCATTCTACGAGCTGTGCCTTTGGTGTGGGCAGGGCCGAGGGGGAATCTGTTACTTTTATCCATATGAAGAAAAGTACAGCAATAATACTCTGGTTTTGTACATGACAAGAATATTTTGCAAGCAGTAACTTTCCTGTGAGATTTAGGATCGATTTTCCCTAAGCAGTATCCGTGCTTCCCAATGATCCCAGTAGGCCTCTGTTATCCTAGAGGCCATACATTTCCATGGAAGGACCTGGGGCTTTCTTCCTGTAGAATCTGCCCGTGTGTTGTACGATCACTCTTCTTACAGCCGAGCAGGGTGGATGAGTACAAAGGGGAGAGGAACGTGCAGCAGTTAGCAGAGGAAATAAGGTGAACAAGATGATGGGGGCACCTGCAGTGGGTCAGTCCGGGGGCAGTGTTCCTCAGGCACTTCCCTCTCTCTCCAGAGTCAGGCTGTTGAGCAACTCGGAGATTCCAGTTTCTTTCTTTTTTTTTCCCCCCCTTAAATAAAGCATTTATATCTGGGAGCAGTTCTTGAACTGAGAGTTCAAAAGAAATGAGCCTATTAGTCTACAGGAAAAAATGCTTTCACTTGGGTAGCTGTAAAAGGGGGAAAGGAAGGTGACAGCCCTCACCGAAAGGAGGGACCGGGGAGGGGTATTCTTTCTGGCACCACCCGAGAGGGCCTTTGTTTATTGTATTATTTGTGAAACATTCAACAAAGTCTTATTGATTATCAACTACAGGCAAACAAGGGGCTTCTAGAAAGTGCTGTCTAACTTACTTTCCAGAGTTATCTGCAGATGTAGGCAATTAAATATTTTATCCCAGGAAATAGCATTAGCACATTTTCTTTTGCATTAGATTATCACACTAGAAAATAGAAAGTCTGTTTAAAAGTTTAAATTTTTTAAAAGAAAGTGAAAATAGGTTAAAAGAAGAAAAAGTCACAAAAGGAAGACATTTGGATCAGGAATACAAAGAGCTGAGAGGTTATTAAAAGAAGAATGGTAGGGCTTCCCTGGTGGCGCAGTGGTTGAGAGTCCGCCTGCCGATGCAGGGGACACGGGTTCGTGCCCCGGTCCGGGAAGATCCCACATGCCGCGGAGCGGCTGGGCCCGTGAGCCATGGCCGCTGAGCCTGCGCGTCCGGAGCCTGTGCTCCGCAACGGGAGAGGCCACAACAGTGAGAGGCCCGCGTACCATAAAAAAAAAAAAAGAAGAAGAAGAATGGTGATGGGCATACTTCTCTATGGAGAAGATGTCAGGTTAGAGTAGTCACATTTATTCAGAAAGCTTAGAGTCAGCACTGGGTGAAGAGAACTCATAAGGGAGGGTGGGTATAAAATACCATATTTCATCTAATGTAAGCCCCCATTGAATGTAAGACACACCAATACTTTATGTTCCACTAAGGAAGAAGAAAAAACACTGCAAATCGTAATTGCACATTATAATTATCTTTGAACACCAAGTTCAGAGATTTAAAAATATGATAAAATGTGGGTGTTAGAAATATAAAATACTGTATGGTAACTAAAAAATCACTTCCAGGGCTCCCCTGGTGGCGCAGTGGTTGAGAGTACGCCTGCCGATGCAGGGGACACGGGTTCGTGCCCCGGTCAGGGAAGATCCCACATGCCGCAGAGCGGCTGGGCCCGTGAGCCATGGCCGCTGAGCCTGCGCGTCCGGAGCCTGTGCTCCGCAACGGGAGAGGCCACAACAGTGAGAGGCCCGCGTATCGCAAAAAAAAAAAAAAAATTCCTTGAAGTTTTCTAAGTGCCAAATATAGAGAAGATACATTTATTGTTGATATTAGTAAAGAACTTTCTACTTTCTAAAAAGTACATCTATGATCATCTCAATTTATCTTCATAACTCCAAACAAAAATTAATATTCCCATTTTACAGACAAAGAGGGTGCAACCTGGACAGGTAAAGTCTGTGGCAGACCTCAGATTAGAATCGAAGCCTCTTGACTCCAGAGCTACTTTATTACCCTCTTCCACCCTCAAAATGTAGGCGATTCTCGTTATTCACAGTCGTTCTATTCTGTAAGCTGTGAGCACTGAATCAGCAAGGCATTACTCTGAGGGGAAATACAGACCTCGGTTCCCGAGAGCCTCTGGTTGCAACATTTTCGTCAATCACAAAACATCGTTTTAAGTATGTTTTTGTTTAACGAGCCCTTATTTAATATATAGTATTAGTTGGTTAACACTGAATTCACAGCCAGCAACGCTGTGACTCAAGCCTGAACAAAGCTTATCTAACACACATTTTCCCCTTGAAGCACATCACAGCCTTGCGCTCAGGAACACTTAGACACCACTTCAACTCTCCGTTTGGGGCTCCTTTTAAACAGCGAAATCACCGAGCAGAAAAGGTACAAAAATGCAAAAACCATGGCACTAAACAGAACATGAAAAGAACCCTTGTTATCGTATGAGGGCTGAAACGAGCAGGCCAAGTGTTACCTTGTTCAACCTCAGCTGGGGGTGTGTGATTCCAGAAATTCAGATTTCTCAGTGACCAGCCAAAGTCCGCAGTGACCACAAGAGCACCCCAAATACAGATTTGACCGTTACAAATACATTTTAGCGAGTAGACAAATTTGCAGGTCCAGAACCTGCAAATAATGAGGATCAACTGTACTAACTCAGGAGGCTACAAACTAGAGAATTAACCTTGGATTACGTACAAAGTGCTGGTCCTAGGTAAGGATATTCTACGTACGAAGATTTTAAAAAGATAAATCGGTGTCTGTTTTTGGATAACTAGTTTTGTAAGAACAAAAAGCCCTTGGAGTAAGTGGTGTCGCAGTGCCAGTGCTCTCCCGTGCTCGTGCCAGCCTCCAGCCCACGTGCCCAGAAGTGCCTGTGGGAGAAGGCTCAGGTCGACTTCTGGTCCCGAGAAACACATTGATCGTGCTTAACGTGCGCGTTCTAAGGAGAATAAATGTTCTGAGTAAAAAACTAGAGCGAGTGATAGGAACAGAGAGCAATAAAGGATTGAGTTCTTTTACTCAGAATTTGGTAGAAGTAAGCACGACTATTAGCGGTAGCTGTGAGACTGAGGGACACAGAACAGCGTGGGCTGAAGAAAATGGCCCTGGAGTCAAACCTGGGTTTGGATTTCTGCTCCTGCCACTTGCTATCTGTGGTTTTAGGCAACTTACTTAACCATTCTGAGCCTCGGTTTCCCCTTTCTGTAAGGTGAGGTTAATAATACTGGAATGCTGGAAGTATTAAGTTCATTAAGTAGCAACCAAGTGCCTGCTAGGTGTTCCAGGAAGCACTCAACAAAGAGCAACCTTAAGAAACAGAGAGGCGGGACCTTCCCTGGTGGCGCAGTGGTTGAGAGTCCGCCTGCCGATGCAGGGGACACGGGTTCGTGCCCCGGTCCGGGAAGATCCCACATGCCACGGAGCGGCTGGGCCCGTGAGCCATGGCCACTGAGCCTGCGCGTCCAGAGCCTGCGATCCGCGACGGGAGAGGCCACAACAGTGAGAGGCCTGCGTACCGCAAAAAAAAAAAAAAAAAAAAGAAACAGGGACGTGGTCCTGTGGCTGATCATACAGAAATCTTAAGTGGTTTTCTCAGATTGTTGCTGGTAGTCTTACCTTGTAAAAAGGTCAGCATTCAGTTAGTTACCCAGGTTGGGAGCCGCAGTTCCATCCATAACCATCTCTCTCCCTCCTTGATGTCAGCCTCCTCTCCTCTGGATTCTACCTCGTACATACCCACCGGTATGGGGTCCTCCCTCCTCTCCCCATTGCTTTCATCCAGGCCTGTTTCACCATATGGACTCTTGCAATAGCCACTCAACTCCCCCAGACGCCAGGCTCTGCCAACTGAAAAGGCCCACGTCACCCACTGCTGAAAAGCCTCTATTGGCCCATGGAGTAAATTCCAGCCCCCTCAGTGTGGCATGTGATATCCTTCACTGCCTGAGTCTTCCTGTTCATTTTTGGAGACTCGCCCCTTAGTTCCCACCATACACCGAGTGTTCCAACCCCTCTGGACAATTTGTGATTCCTGAGCCGCCGTGCACTTGCTTCTGGTCTTCCCTTAACTCCTGCTGTCCTTCCAACATATCCTCCTTTTCCCCACTCGAGAAACTCCTACTCAGCCATCAGTACCCAGGTCAGGTGACACCCCTCCATAACAAGCCCCTCCCCCAGTTTCCCGGCAGAATTAACCACTTGCTGTAGTACATCATGCTTGCTTCTGTTGAAGTCTGCATCAGGGCCAGTTTTTACTCTCTGTGTGTCTGTCTCTTCTGGGGTCTTAATACGAGGAGAGGCAGGCTGTGTAAGGTCCTTGAGGATAGAGACTAAGTCACAGTCATCCTCATAACCCCGATTCCCAGCCCAGTGTCAAGCACGTTCTGTCGTAGCAGCTACACACGTCAATTAAATTAAACAGAGACAGGACATTGTGATAATCAAGAGAATTACCATGCGTCTGTAGGCTGAGTAACACTTAAAGCTCATTGTTTATTTCTAGACATTGAGGAACTTACACTTTACGGAGACGATATGAATAGGACTCTTGAAATAAGCACACAGATGGCATGGTCGTCAGAGGACAGTAAACAATTTCAATCTCCCTATAAAATTGTATGTGGTATACTTTGAGGTAAATGTTTTGAGTCTTTAAAAAACAATTATAGGGCTCCCCTGGTGGCGCAGTGGTTGAGAATCTGCCTGCTAATGCAGGGGACATGGGTTTGAGCCCTGGTCTGGGAGGATCCCACATGCCGCGGAGCAACTAGGCCCGTGAGCCACAACTACTGAGCCTGCACGTCTGGAGCCTGTTCCCCGCAACAAGAGACGGCGCGATAGTGAGAGGCCCGCGCACCGCGATGAAGAGTGGCCCCCGCATGCCACAACTAGAGAAAGCCCTCTCACAGAAACGAAGACCCAACACAGCCAAAAATAAATACATTAATTAATAAACTCCTACCCCCAACATCTTCTTAAAAAAAACATCAATTATATAGCAAAGTAGATTAAATAATGCTTGAGGAGCAAGAAGAGAAACTGATCAAGGTGTTAATGCAATGATCTGCCAGGAAAATTAGGTACTCGAGACCCAAGCACCCTTAATATAGGCAAAAACAGAATCAGAGCAGTTCTCCTTGGAAGGCACTTACTTAAGAGTCTCCCAGACAGTACAGCCTCCAACTGCGCAGAGTCAATTCAGTAGCTAAGTCTAACTGGCCTTCGGCCTTATGCCCAGATACCACCCACAGGACCCACTTCCCTTCAGGAGAGCCTTACAGCCAGTAAAGTCACATGAAATTCCACTTTCTTCCAGTGCATGTGCATCGGCTGGCCTCGCTCAGGGCTTAGCACTGCTGCCTAAATACTGGGGGTGTAGAGATGGGAGAGTCGTCCTCCAAGCCCTTCCAGGGCTACACAGGCAACACTGAAGGTCGTATATAGCAAAGGAAGGGGAGATAACAGTCATGTAGACATTCTTCAAACAACTTCTAAGTAGTTATAATCCATGCCCACTTTAGAAATTTTTTTAAACTGGTTTTTACAAGGATGATAAAGGATAAAGGTAATAATAACTGCCCTAATTCTGTTACCAAAATATAATCATTTTAAATTATTAACACTTTGGTTTATTTCTTTCCAATCTCTTCTCTGTGCACGTAATTATTTTTAACATGGTTGAGGTCACACTGAATATTCAGTTTTGTAAGCGTTTTTGTGCTTCACTTAAGCACTTTTTCCCTAAACATATGTAAAGTATGGATAAAGTATCAGAAGAAGTCTCATTCAAATCTTAGTCAGTGAGTATTTACAAATTTTACTAAAACTTCCAAACTAAATTCAGAGTAATACCTCTCACATGTCACTTGGAAAAGCAGTGACATATACACAGTTGCATTGCTGCTACCGAGGTCCTTCTTTTCAGCAATGTGTAGAAGGGACTCACGCACAGAAGTTAAATGGAGTCCCAAAGGCCACACAGTTAATGAAAAGCCAGAACTCAACAGCAAACTTGTTTCCTGTCTCCGTTAGCTTCTCAAGGCTTCTGCTTTTTTCCTGTAATCCGTGCCCATTGCCAGAAGATACATTCTCACTCACTGTGGCATCAGCAAAGTGGGTTAGACTGTTTGTTTGTGGAACTCTAGTAATGTGGGAAATTATTGTTTGTCATTCAGTTAACTTGCTCAAACTTTTTGGTGAACACTGCATACCCTAGCAGAAATGGTGTGGTTTAGAAAGTGGATTTTCTAGCTCTCAGTGACTCAGAGTCTCTACTCAGCCATACCCAGGGTGAAAGTGTCTGTCAGAACATAGAACTGTTGGCCAGTAAGTGCACCCCTTAAAAGGAACTTGGGCAAGGTCTGGCAGAATTATAAATAAAACACAGGGTTTAGTTACATCAGGGTGGGCTCTAAAGTGGGTTAGTCTTTTAATAGGATGATGAAATTAGAGGTACTTGACAGGTTTTATTAAACTTTGGTTTAATAAAAGTCCTACTTCAAACTGATAACACACGTGCCTTCTTTTTGTTGAAGGCACAATCTTGTGGTTGTCCCGAAAATGCTTCTTTAATTTGAAGAATATATTCAAATGACTATACAAGAGTGACCTATGACACAGGTCTGTAAGACACAAGTCTATAAGGATGTTATTTAAGAAAATATTTTTTGGCAAGAAGAAAAATTTCCTAACCTACTTCTACTTCTTATCATTCAAATTCTTCAAAAGGATGGTGATGTAGTTTTTGATTTATGTTGCAATGTGATGTCACCTGAAAAACCCAGAGCTGTTAGCAGGAGATAAAGATAATTTCAGTTTGCTCTCAAAAAAGTGCTGAGAAAAATGAAGTGAAGAAGGCTCAGTGGTGATACTTTAAAATTAGGGTTTAGGTTAAATATTTATTATTTTCTTCAATGTGACAAAAACATCTTAAGAAAACACACAGCCAAGACAGATGATGGCAATAATTCGTATCCGTTAGGTTATTTACTAAGTTACCAAGACCTTTAAAAGCAATCAGTTAATACTCTGGAAAGGGCTCTAATATAAATCTTAAAATATAAGAATTATTTATGCAATGGTACAAAAAAAATGTCAGGCTCTATGTTGGGTTAACATCTGTTCAGTTTTATTGTGATTATTCAGTGATTCTGTAAGACTGTGCCTCACAAAATATAGTGCAACAGTTAATGAAATACATAATAACCGAATCTGAATTGGACCAGATCTGGTGAGTTTCTGGAGAGGGGAGGAGTGAGACACTTACCAGAAAAACTACGTGTGTCTGTGTCAGGAAGCAGGTCTAAAGTGCATGGCTTACTGCTTTACTGAAGAACTAGCAATGAATGGCACTACAAATGAACATTATATCATTGATCCAAAACCAGTGAAACATTAGTTTTCAGTACTTTAATTTTAAAAAGTACCGTCGGGTGCTAATGTTACAACTTGAGTCAAAGAAGACATGTCTCTTCTGTGAGTTCAGTGTGATATCATTATTATTAACCCAAATTCATCTTAAAGTAGGTTTGACTTAAAAGTTTTCAGTGAGCTGTGCTGAGCCTAAAAATTCTCCCCGAACCATAGCATCTGTTCTATATTTACAAACTGAAATAACTACAGATGTCAAATGAGAGAAGATTCTACTTCCTTTAGAAAATGAGTCTTTTTTTTTTAGAAGTTTGCATCAAAAATCTTTTTAAACCTTAAAGCTTTTTATTTTCCCAGTACAAAATAGCTAATGTGCAATTGTTGCGATTTCTTCTACCCAGTGCCCTGCCAGACGGTTTTAGACTACCTGAAGACGTTGCTTCAGCACTACAACCAGCTTGTGATCCCACAGCCAGCCGACCAGCCGGCCGAGGTAGGTCTCATTCCATTTGGAATTTCCTTAAGATGAAGCATCCTGGTAGTTTACCCATGTATATATATACCAAAACACATTGGCTAGCAAAATACATGTTTGACTCTGAGGTTTATGGGTGGGTATATATCCTGTGGAGAAAGATCATGCATCGTGAAGATTCAGCTCTGTACTCTGAGGGGGAGAAAAAGAAATAGTTTAAACCCTGCGGGCAAGTCTCCCCCCATTCTTTTGGCACAGAGAACCCACCTGTCGTTCCCTCAGGCAGAGCCAGTGTTTGTTCCAAGTCTTCCCACCCTGAAAATCAGCCCTCCTTTGATTCTCCCTCCATCCCTCAGTGATTATCTTTTCTTTCTCCTTCCATCACCCGAAGCATCCTATCGGCACCTTCATCCTACACCACGACACATCCCGCTCCTTGAAGGTTGGGCCCAGGTCTCATCCCCATTGGCATCCCCAGTGCGTGTCATCGAAGGCATTTGCTGAATGGGGGCCTCATCCTTCTCTGTGATTAAACACTTGAAAGACTGGTGTATATTCATTGCTCCACTCTCAGTCCTCCTTTGCCCTCCCCTGCCTCCGTAATCCGGCTCCACCTCCACGACACAGCGAATGGTCTGCAAGAGCCCCCCCAGCCTGCTACTCTCCCAGTTGTCCAGTCCAGGGGCCCATTTTCCAGCCCTCGTCATCCACAGGGCCTCACCCCTCCTCCAGCTGCTCCCTTTCTCTGGGCCTTTGTGTCAGGACTCTCTTGTGGTTCCCCGTCTCTTTCTTATTAAGCTTTAAGGAGTTTTCCAACCACCGTTCTCTGGACTTTGGCCTTTCATCTCTCCACTGCCTTTCTCTGCTCAGTTACGCTCTCTCTGAACATCAACCATGTGTGGATTTACGTGTCCCAAATTTAGATCTAGACCCCAGTCCCCAGGACTCGACTCCAGACCATTGTGTCCTACTGCCTGACCAGTGGAACTCACGATGCCTCCTCTGAATACCCATCATTACTCCTGTTTCCTCTTCAATAAAAGCAGCACCAACCCTGGGCAGAAACTTCCGAGGCATCACGGACTCTTCCTCTTCCTCATTCCTGACAGTCACATTGAACAGCCTCTTGTCTGTAGTTCATTCTCAGTCACATGTCACCTGGGCTGTCGCAGTAGATTCTTTCTTCTCCGTGCTCCACACTGGAAAGTTATTTTTCTAAAATACAGATCCAAAATAAATGTCACATGCTTAAAATCCTTTGCTCCCTAAAATAGGGTCCACATTTTATTTTTTTTTAACCGACCCCTCTTTTAAACCCAAAGTCTTTCCAATCATTTTCTTTCCTTTTTTTTTTTTTAATTTATTTATTTTATTTGGTTGTGCCGGGTCTTAGCTGCAGCAGGTGGGCTCCTTAGTTGTAGCTTGTGGGCTCCTTAGCTGCAGCATGCATGTGGGATCTAGTTCCCTGACCAGGGATCGAACCCAGGCCCCCTGCATTGGGAGCTTGGAGTCCTACCCACTGCGCCACCAGGGAAGTCCTGGGTCCACATTTTTTAACTTGACATTTCTGTTATACAAAAAGCACATCTGAAAAGCCCACTTCTTCCAGAAGCTCTTCCTGATTGCCACACCCCTCTGTGCTCAGAGAGCACATTGTTCGTGAGACTAAATCAGAACTTACTTATAAGTTAATATACACCTCCGTCTTCCATCTGGATATGACTCTATGAAGACATTAAATAAGTGCTGTTCAAATTGGTTTGTTCAAAGTGACTTGACAATAGGTCAGAGTTGGTATAGGTCACCAATACCCTTTTGGCGGCTAATATGAAGAGAATTCTATAAAAATATACAAATAAGGGAAATATCTACATTTCCTCCAGATAGGACTATTTAAAACTTTATTACCCATCATCATCATTATTACTATATAATTTTTATTGTCATTTCAGGCAAATGAGCATCTTCTCAGTAGTATTATTTAATCATATTTGATTTCTATTAGCTGTGCTGAAACAGCATGGGTAACCTCATCCACAACACAGAGCGGTCTGAGTTGTTTGGGGCTATAAATGAGTTTCTCTCTTTCTCCTTCTTCCTTCCTTCCTTCCTCTCTCCCTCTTTCCCTTTCTTTATTTCTTGAAAATGGCCTCCAAATGGTATTTCTACATTTTGGAAGAGCTGTTGAGCTCTTCTGTAGGAGTAGATGCTTTCAAGCTTGGAGAGGGCACCTTCCCTGGATTGCCAGCTCTCTCATCTCAAGTACCTCCCATCTTGAAATAGCCTCAGCTCTTGCTTTAGGGGCAACTCTGAATTTGGGGACAGGGTTCCCAGCTGTGCCTTTTGACTTGTGAGACTTTGGGAGAGGATTTAACCTTCTTGGCCAAACAGCCATGGGCATCCTGGCTTGCCAGATGAGCTCACACACCCGAGGAAAAGCTGTTTTTAAAACATACAGTGGGGCTTCCCTGGTGGCGCAGTGGTTGAGAGTCCACCTGCCGATGCAGGGGACGCGGGTTCGTGCCCCGGTCTGGGAAGATCCCACGTACCGCGGAGCGGCTGGGCCCGTGAGCCATGGCCGCTGAGCCTGTGCGTCCGGAGCCTGTGCTCCGCAACGGGAGAGGCCACAGCAGTGAGAGGCCCGCGTACCACAAAAAAAAAAAAAAAAAAAAAAAGAAAAGTAAGAACTCTTCATTGAAGCCGCCGGTATTGAGTGTCTGCTCCGTGCCAGCCGCGGTAGTATTTACTGCATCAGTCACCCACCCGATGGATGTTCGTTGCACCTAGTATATGTCAGGCACTGTTCTTCCTTGCTATCTGCCTCCTCCTCCCCCCAGCCACAACCTTCTGTTCCTTATCTTTGTGGAGGACACCCCCGTTGCACCTGGGAATCATCTTCACTCCTCAGTCCCCCGTACCCTGGCTCAGTGGATTGGTTGCCTGACCACCTTGGTTTTACATCTCTCATCCTCACTTCTCCATCGGCACTGCCCATCACTCCAGTCGTCCCTCCATCTCTCCCCTCCTGCCGTGAAACAGCAGCCTGGGCTGAAGGACCCTTCGGAACCTCTGGGCTGCTGCCCATCTTTTGATCATACATAGTACACAGAGCCAAGGGTTGGTTTATGCTCCCGAGTACTCGTATTTTAAACCCATGATATAATTTAGTTCTTCCCGTGTTATAGATGGGGAAACTCTCGTCCAACAAGTTAAAGTAATTTGCTCAAGAAACAACAAATAAAACCCAGAACCAAGATTTAGTTCAAACCCAGGCTGACTCTAAATTCAAACCACAAACCACCTCCCTCAGCTGCTTCCCTTAAAAAGGACACAAAGTCACACTCCTGCTATTTCAAGGGAGTTTGAATGCTGCGGTGATGAGTTTCCATGGGTATAATTCAGTCACAGTTTCATAGCCATACCTGCTGCCTCTTTCTTTCCTGTTGGCTCCTTTACCATTTGCCCTTCTCAGAGCTTAACTGAACAGAGCACTTTTTTAAATTAAAACCTATCAGTTCCAAATAGTGCCAAATTTATAACCTGTAGTAAATTTGCAGAGTTGTAAAACTGAGTGAGTTTCCCTTCTTTATTTTGTACACCTTAATTACTGGGGAAGAAGTACATTAAAGCTGAGATCATGGGTTAATTAATTTGTCCTGGACTGTAGAATTTTATGGACAACCAGAACTAAAATAATGGTCGTGTAGGTGCAATTGACTAAACATGGCTCATAAATGTTACAGAAATTCCTGTAATTAGTCCCAGTGCAACTATTTAGCCTGGGAATTTTATAGCAGACATAAATTATGAAGGTGAAAAGAAAAATTTTGAGTTGACATAGTGGCATTTGCAGAAGCTATAATTTGAGGAAACTTGTTTTGCATTATTATTAGTGATTATTTTTTTTTTGTTTCCACAATTCCCCCTCTTTAAAATTCACTTTTTAATGTTTCCACTGAAATACAATGGCTATCAGATATTAGGTGCATGAAACACAAAAAAATACCTTATGGAAGTAGCCCACCAGCATCATTTCCAAAAGTACTTAACCGCCAACCAAAGGATGAAGAGACCTGTTTGATCACACTCTTCAAAGTCATTTTTGCATATTTTAATAGATTGAAAAGGAAAGTTACAGGTTATATTTAAATAGTGTTCCCTGTCATTGGATCTTGACACATTTTAACCTACCTGTTAAAAAGCGAGTTATAAATAGCTCCTCTTTCAAAGGTGTTCATTATACCTCATTGGCTCTTGTTATAGAAAATGCAAATGTAATTTGAAAAGTGCCCCGTTCTGAGTGTGAGCAATTACTTGTGCTCTTCAGTACCTGGTTCATTGTCAGTATAGCCACTTGGTTAAAAAGCATGTTTGCCTTTGAAATGGAGATCGCCTGGGCTGCTGGCTGGCTGGCCGGCCAAGTAGGTAATGAGAAAATATTTCGCTTTTCCAGGGAAGCAAGCAGCTGTTGAACAACTATCCTGTCTACATAACGAGCAAACAGTGGGACGAGGCTGTAAATTCTTCAAAGAAAGACGGGAGGCGGCTCCTTCGATACCTCATCAGATTTGTTTTCACAACCGATGAGCTTAAGTACTCATGCGGCCTTGGGAAAAGGAAAAGGTCAGTGCAGTCAGGAGAGACAGGTCCTGAAAGACGCCCTCTGGATCCAGTTAAAGTAACATGCCTCCGAGGTACTGCATCCTTCCACTCAGTGTCCATCTGTGATCTCATTTCACCGCATTGGCTGTGGCTCCCCCGTGCAAGTGTTCAGCCTTTACTGTATTTTGGTTTCTTTCCGCTGAGACGTTATAGGCTTCATGTGGCCCATCTCCTTGGTATCAAGAAGTCCTTTAAAAATTCTTCGTTTGCTTTAGCGCTTAATGGCACATAGCACTGCATAGCACCTCATGTTTCACGCTTTAAGTTCAGATTTTCTTTGCTGCCCGGGAAGGCGACCTCTAGCAAAGCTGGAGCGCTGGGGAAAGCACAGAGGAAAAGAAGCCGAGGAGCCTCAAAAATTACCCCAATTTCATTTGCAGCCTATGACGCCCTCCCCCAATCTAGCTACCTTCTCAAGAATACTTGGCCCAACTCCTTAAATTTATTTAGAATCAATTTTCCTTAGGCCTAAAGTATTTCTCGCCCACTCAGATTTTATTCTGTTCGGTTTTTTTTAAAGTTTCTGTATTAAAAAATACTACTCAGACAATACCATTTCCTCAGCCTTAACAGCCGATTACTTTGTAGCTGATCCACACTACGGATAGGCCAGGCAGAGGGGAAGGAGGTGTATACGGTTGATTCAGTGGGTGCAAATAAATAAACACAGACAAGTGGAAACATTGTAGTGCCAACAAAAGCTCATTCACACCTGAAAAATCCATATCAAATAGCTCAAATGTTAACCTACACAGTTCAAGAGTGATTTTATTGGTTGGAAAGACAATAACGATTTACTCTGGACAGGGATCAAAATATTTCCTGGTGAAGAAATCACACTGAAAAACCTTATCACTGATAAGGCCTTAGTCATCAGAAGGGACACTCACTCCTACACCCCTCTGGGCCTGCCCACAGTGACGGTCAGCGTGCCTAAGGTGCCTGTGTAGTATTTGTTAGTAGCGGAGATCCCCAGACCCACCCTGAACTTCTGATTCAGCGGGTCTGGCGTGAAGACAGGGGAGGCACGCATTACTGCACCTCACGACCACCCCAGGTGATTGATGCTGGTGGCCTAGACTTGAGAAAACCACCTAGAATGAAAACACCAGCATTAACTCAGCACAGGTGTGCTGGAGCACCCCCTGTTGGCCAGTCTGAAAATTCTACTTACTCAGAGTGACTGGGTGATGGAAATTTCCAGGGGCTGTCTTAGCAAACTAGCCATAGTTTCCTTTATTCCCCAGCATCATCAGAGCAGACGGAGGCAGCAGAGGCAGTGGTGAGCTTGGGGGCTGTCCTGAGAGCCCGCTCCGCGAGTACTCTGGAAGTTGCCCTGAGACTTACAAGGGAATCAGGATAAGGGGCCCCAGTAAGGTATCCCTTTCCAGAAATCCTTGTTAAACAATTTATATTTTAACAAGCAAGTCAGTGAAACTGAGGGATTAATATACGTCTCAAAGCACTAGTGTCAATGCTGCGGGACCCACTGTGACACCGATGCAGCCCAGGCTGCCTGACCAGAATGTGCACTCTCCAGCAGGGAGAGCTGGGCAGGACCCACAGGCTTCCACCCGCCCATGGGTGGAGAATGCATAGGCAAGAACTGCTGATTGTGTCAGGGGCAGCTGGTTAGAGCATTTATGTCTGTCCCAAAGGCTGAAATCCTGGGACCTTCCTGTGACCTAAATGGGATTCCCTTCCTGCAGGTTTATGCTTGCTGACTCCCAGGGTGGACATCCTTGTGGTCAGCAAGATTAGAATGGCCAAGGAAGCCTCAGACAGTTGGACACTTGAGGGATGGAAAGCAGGGTGCTTCGGGGAATGAAATCAAATTCTAGGCTGGCCTGTCCCCAGGGTGGTTTGACCCCGGAAGGAAGGGGGGGTCAGTGATGTGAGGATGCTTCCTATCCGTGTAACAGAATGAGCTCTACTTTTAGCCTGTAGTAGTCTGGCACAACGTTAGGGGAAGTCCTGTTGCAGCAGCGGGCACTGAGGAGGGGGAGGGGGTGGGAGGTGTCACGGAGCAGCACGTTCTTAGAGGGGCGGGGCTGCAGCACCCTCAGCAGTTAGCCTTGACTTCCTCTCGTGGATACTTGGAGTCTTTCATTTCTTTGTGTTCATATGAGAGTGGGGAATCTGGATAGACAGAAACTACTTAAACAGTTATTGAATACTTCCTGAACACATGAGGTAGGGAACCTGAGGAAGACAGAGGAAGAGAAAACAGAATGCCTGAATTCTGGAGTTGATAGCCTGGCTGGAGATGATTTGAGGACATAATGAATAGACGTGAATGCAAAGAAAATAACAGGGAGAGGACTAGATATTTGAGCACTCGTGGTCCCAGAATGCCTCCTTTCTCTCTTCTCAGCATTATAATGACCATGACCTAGGTTTGGAAAGCATCCTTCGGTGTTTCCTAGGCCTGTAGCCCAGCATAGGCCATCTGGTTCCTGACAGTTTTGCAGGGCGAGGAGCTGAATAAACACAGTTGTGTCCCCCAGGAGGGCCACTAGGGCTGGGACTTAGGCGAGGTGAAGGAGTCTCTCACCTCAGGCATGGAGTTGAAGGGGATGCCCCTGCGTCTCTGCTAAGATGGGCACAGTTCAGTTCATGGGATTTTTCGGGTCCAGGTACTTAAAAGCATCAGCTTCCATGGGCAGATAGGGTCGGGATTTCACAAGTAAATTTCAGACAAATCCAGTCCTACAACCAGAACCATTGTCTTGTAGAGGGAGCAGTGCTGGCGAAGAAATGGTGTGTAAATGGCAGTCACCTTGAGCTTTCAGTCAGCTGTGAAAAAAAGCACAGTTTGACTTAGAACTTTTTCCATTTCAGTTTACAGATGTCCGTATTAAAATAGCTGTGTAGGAACTATACATGTCCCCTGACTCCCTGAGAAAATAGAGGAAGGGTTAATGTGAGCTCAACCCAAGGGAGGCCAAGTTTGTTTCATTGGAGTCTGAGCTACTTTTTGTATATTCTTTCTTCCAGGCATGCTAATTGCTTTCTGGTGATATTAAATATTTAGAGGAAAAGTCATCTAAAAAATATTTGTCAGTACACTTATAGATATCACAATTAGAGAAATAAATATAGCCTGTAGTAACATTTTAAGAATGTGAAAACCTGAACCAAAACTTAGGCAGTTTCTTACTCATTGAGATTTTATGTTTTTGCACTTAATCTACAAATCAGTAGCTGGTTAAAGAATACCATCTAATGATTCTGGAGGTAGTTAACATTCTAAAAATGTGAGCATGTTAACAACAGCGTTTTGAAATGTACTCTTAACTTTTTTTTTACCAAGCATGGTGCATACCACGCCTCGCAAATCAAATTTACCTTTCATAGCAATCGTGCCTTAGAGGGATCACTCTCACTTATGTAATTTTTACTTTTGCACCTGAGTAGAAAATGTGTATGGCGTAAGTTGGGTCTAATAAGTGATATCATCATGGCATTACATTGGATGTCGCATAAAGCTTTTCTTATAGAGCTTCTGTTAAAGTTTAAGCAGCCTTCCTACCATTCGCTGCAAAAACCAGCTGTTTCTCTCTCTCTCTTTTTTTTTTTTTTTTTTTTTTTTTTTACTGTTGTGTGTATTCCCACAGAATTCATTAGGATGCACTGTACCTCCAACCCCGACTGGTGGATGCCCTCGGAGGAGCAGATAAACAAAGTGTTCAGTGACGCTGTGGGTCACGCTCGGCAGGGGCGGGCAGTGGGGACTTTCCTGCACAACGGAGGCTCATTTTATGAAGGGATCGATCACCAGGCTTCCCAGGATGAAGTCTTCAGTAAAAATTCCCAGGATGGGTCTGGTGATTAGTGGACAGAATCTTTCCACACTAGCAGCCGGTCCTCTCAAGAGTTCCAGTTGTGAATGTTCTGTTACCATCACTTTAGAATCCAGAGCATGTCACTCTGTCACATCCTAACGGAGTTAAAGGTTTACACATCCTAGACCTTAACTCTTGACCTACTGCCACAGTTCCTAGTACAAACCCATTTTAGGGTTGTCTGGGAAGTCTATGGAGCCTACAGAGATTTTCAGAATATTACATTATACAAAGAAAAAAATGACAATTGATTTCAAATGATGACTAGTTAGACGGTGAGGGTGAAAAAAGAGAGGTGAGCTCCTGGTCACCTGTCCGAAATCTTCAAGTAAGCTCTGTTTCCTGAGCAGAGCTGGTCCCCACAGAGATTGGGTTAGTGTCCCTGCCCATGGGAGAAGGTAGAGACATGGCGTTATCCTAAGGGACAAGGAACAAGCATTCTCTTTATTTAATTCAAATAAGTTGTCTTTATGTTTTCCAAAGACTTGAATTTATACTTCTCAGCAAAGACATAGGATAGGTGACATTGCATGCTGTGTCTAACATTGACAGAGCCTGTTACTAAAAAGAAACCAGAGATCAGAAGTCACCTGGAGACATTGATTAATTGGAAGTCAGCTGTTGTTTTTACCACACAAAAAAATTTCTACTGTGTTGATCAGGAAGGCACTATATGATCTCTGAAGTTAACAGACAGTAATAGTTTTCACCGTATCAGTCAAGAAACATCCAAAGATTCAAAACCATTTTCAGATGCTCGATTTTGTAAGTTCACAGATCCACAGTTTCCATAGCCTTAAATCGGGCTTCGTTGACACACTGCCAAAGTGATGGGTTGAGCAATGAGCATTTCAGTCCGCTAGTTGTTTGGTGAACTGAGGACCAAACAAGTGATGTGACTGATGGGATTCACTGAGTTGACCAGATGTTCTGGAATTGTATACACACAGCTTCAAGGCCATTCTGACAACTATGCAATGGGCTTGTCTGTAATTTCTCAGAAATTTGAGGGTCTTTTTGTGCTGAGTTGATCTTTAGAATTTGCATAAATCTTGTTTCTTGTCACCGATGGAAATGTTTCATCCCAACTGTTGTGTGCCTCCTTCCCGCCAGTATTCCCCTGAACTACTGGCTCTGGCTGAGTTGGCAGTGACCACTCCCACCCACTTTCCCTGGTTTAATATGTTGAGCATCATCTGTGAAGTTAGTAGTAATGTCTTTGGAACCACTTCTTATCCGCAGATGCTCTAGAGATGCTAGAATCTTTCTGAGTGCTTCAGGTGTGGGTGGGAGTGGAGGCTTCCTTTATCACCCTAATCCAGATGTCTGCATTCTTTCTAGAGTTGAGGGCTAAATGGGCAGCTGTTAGTGAAGGCTGCTAATGTCATCTACAAACACGACTAAGGGTTTTGAAAATGGGTTGGAAATTCATTTCAAGTTTATGAGCATCCATGCATAAAGAGGGTTTTTTGCCACCTTTTGACAAAGTAAAATAATAAATCACCCTTTATCTTCTATAATTAGCATCAACTCTGTGCATGACCCTAGCAATAGGTCCTTGTTTAGCTTTTGTTACGATTATTAGTTTCGCCCACTGAGAAGTTTGTTTATAGAGATGGTCATTTGTCAGATCTGTTAAATGGTATGGGGAGAACTAATATTTCAATCCTGTTTTGGAGCAACTTAGCTAAAATTTGCAGGTAAAGGAAAAGATAAGGGCAAATGCGGTGCTTCTGGGAACGATGAGAATAGTATCTTTGGCTATCCGAGGAAGAAAGATACTCCCTGAGGCGTTTTCAAGGTCTAGAAGTCAATATCTTATAAGACTCTTCGGTGACATGAAATCTTTGCCAGGAGAAAAACACCACCATAATCTCGCCTGTCTTTCCATCTTACTTTTCCTTTCTTTGCATTGGACTTTAGTTATCCTTACTGCTGAATTCACTGTCCTTTTTTGTTCTATAGCAGCAATATTTGACCACTGCCTTAAAAAAAAAACAAAAGAACTTCCAATTCTTATCGTTTCCCTGAAAGCTTGCGAATTCCACACATGTTCACATCTACGCGTCATCATGGAGTCGCGTGTTGGGCTGATCTTCACGGAAGGTGGTGATGGAGCATTTCTGCATTCACTCTCCATAGCCTTACAGGTTGGCATCCTTACGACAAGTGCTTGCTCCACTCCTGTTATCATCCCCTGAGAAGGCTCCTGGGGTCAGGAGGCTCTGCCCCTGAAGGCCCCTGGTTGCACCAGCCTTTGCTCGAAGGTACACCTGGTCTCTTCCTCCCACCCCTATTTTCAGGTGAATTATCTCTCTATCAGCTGTTTTCCAATACTTCACAAATTCTAAAATGTTCAGAGCTGCACACTGGTCATCTCTTATGCACATGAGCGATCCAGGCCCAGAAAGATGACTGACTTAGCATCACACGGCCAGTTCTAACGCCTCTCCTGGGTCTAGGACCTACGATCCCCTGTCCCCAGTCAGACGTTCCATCCCAGTCTTCACCGTTGATGTAGTTGCTGTGTTCCTTTAGCCGAACCCCCCGCCTGACCCGGGCACCAATGGCCCTTGGGCTGTGACACAGTATCTGCCTGGCTGTTCTGCTTTGTCCTCTCCTTAGTCCGTGTCACATGCTGCTACTTGCACTTCCCCTCTAAGGCTGGAAACCTGGCTTGTGGTGGTTGCCTGCATGGCCACCTGATTTTCAAATCAGGGTTTGCAAGGATCGTTCACTTATTTTTTTGGTAAGGCCATCGCAGCCTCTGTAGCAAGGTTAAAAGCTCACCAGTGAGAAGATTGGACGCTGTCACTGCTCTGTCAGCCTTTCCGTTGATCCCTTTGGAGGCCTGGAGACCTGTATATTTTCTTGATTTGATCTTCTACATCTTCGTCTGGCAGTTGGGCAAATTGCTGTCTTGAGGAGACATTCATACTCACGTCAGCTTTTAGCAGCCTCCCTGAGTCATTTTAGCGTTGGAATAACATAGATTGAATTAAAACAGCTCAGGATGCAGCTTTGCTCCACCTCACTGCTGAGAGAAAAGGTCATAGGTCTGGCCTGACACCACAGACCAAATGTGGTATTTTGTCAGTGACTGGGCATGGTTCATAATCCCATCTATCAAGGGAACCATACCTACTCTCAGTGGCAGTGTCTTGATGTGTCCTGAGTTTTCCCAAATTAAAGTCACATCACAAAGAGCATGCCTGCTTTCCCAGTGCAGTTCCGCTTGGCCCAGCATAACCCTTCAGTGATCTGTTTGGGGGATGTAGGCCAGGAACCGGGAGATGGGGTGGGGAGATGCGTCATATTCTGCGAGCAGTTACTACGCTCCCATTTCTCACGGTCTCTTTTGAAGGTCCACCATTCACAACCTCATGGTTTAACCTCAGTATTAAATGCTTTGGAGAAAAACTGTCAATTGAAAATATTCAGCCCTGAACCCAGGCTCCACTCTCTTGGTTGAGAATTTCCACCAGAGCACCGAGGCTACTGTCACCATTTTTGTTTCATAAGGCTTCACTAGGAACGGAGAGGATAGTATTAGAGCATTTGCTGGAAATAGTCAATATGTATAACATATTGGGAGATATGTTATACATGTGGCTACTTCATAGCTGTAGGGCAAGTGGGTCATTTTATATTCTGGATCTTTCTTAGCCCTTCATCAGTCATAAACACATTGACCTGAGAGAATTGTTCACCAGGATTATAAGGCGATACAAATTACTCAATATCTTATTTGATCCAGCTTCTCCATGTGTCAGATATCGATAGAATGGTTAAGTCCAGGGTATTCTTGTAATATCAGATGTTTTCCAAAAATCTAGACAATAATACAAACTTGGGAATCTCCAAGTTCGTGATGTCTACATTTTCCTGCCACCTTTAATGGCTTGACCTCCTGTTGCTGCCGGAAAACGGATGGAGCATCAAGTAGGATGAAGCATGCACTGTTTTCCGGAAAGCAAGCGTACGTTGTCCTCATTTGAATTCTGTCATTCAGCGTGTACTCTAGAACCTAAACCTAATACCCACTGACTACCTCCTTAGTTTTTCTTAGATTTCTGTCATTTTTAAAAGTCTCATTCTTGGATAACTTCGTTTTAAAAAAGATTTAAACTTTTCTCATTTCACAGTACAGATGTTTGTAATTTTTGACAGCTCTTATATACCAGTTTTTAGAAATGTAATAGAAAGTGATTTTGCACATATGGTGCAAGCCTTGCTGGTACGTGTTTAATGTGGTGACACTTGCCAAAACTGCTTGGCAAAACATGTCAAATAGGATGCTTGAGTCAGAACTCTAGTGTAAATGTGTCTAAACAGCAGTATGTATCATTATGATATATTTTTGTAAACATAGTGATGGCTTCTTTCAGTCGTGTAAGTACTGGATAAAAATAACCACTTCACTTGAATAATGTAGAAAAATGTCACCCAGTTGATGGCCCTCCGCAGTTACTTACATTTTATCAGCCAGTGGCATCACTTCTTCCATTTGTGTTATTTAGAGGAGAGTGAAGAATTGATACCAGACAGCATGGAGTGCAAAAATAATAACTCACCAGTACTTGCCTCCTAATTAAGATTCAGAACTATAACGGATATGTTTACACGCTAGAGACCACTTTCACCCTCCACAGCGTATTCAATTGCAAGAAACATTGAGAGGTCTGGGCTTCACTCATCTAATGACCAGCTCGGTAAGCTTGGCTCTTGAAAGCACTAAATTACCAGATCTTTGTGGTAAAAATAACCAGATTAAATTTCCTCATGACCATCCATAGCTGGCTAATATATAGGCTAGGTTTTCACTGAATCACAATTCCCCAAATTACAGTGAAAATTCATCTGCTAAGCTGACTTATTCAAAAGCCTGTTCATTCTCAGAATAATTGCCCCACTACAAGTAGCCAGATGGGTCTTATGCACATTGGAAACCTGTTTAGGCCCATTCAAAACCACCAACAATAACAATAGCTATAGCTTATATACATCGAGCCCTTGTGCGCCAGGTACTTTGGTAAGCACTTTAATGCATCCTCTCATTTTAATCCTCACAACCACCCTCTAGGGTGTTATTGTTACCACCCCATTTTATTGATAAGGACACTGCCTAAGGTACTCAGCTAATAAGAGGAAATCTTTGGGTTTAGTAAGCAGAATGACTAGTTCAGTTTTCCCTAGTAGTTGAGGTTCTCAAACCCCTTAAACACTCTGGAATGGATTTGTTGTTTAATTGAAGTAGTGAATAAATTAAAATTTGTTCACATTTCTGTCATAGATTCCCAGTACAAAAACGCAGGGATATAAAAGCAAAACTTTGAACTCAGTGACGTGATGGTCTTTGGGAACGGCGAGATGGTAGAAATGGCCCTGGACATCAGTTAGCCAATGTCCATTCACTTTTCACATTTGTTGTATTCATAGCCTTAGAATTGATGAGTCTGGTTTGGAAGGGAGGGTTTCAATCTATGATGTCACTGTGAGAACTGTCGTGAAGTTTTTGTAGGAAAATACAGTAATCCGTTCTTTCCCGTAGTTGTGGCTTTAACATCTCTGGCTGTGTTTAAGTTCAAGAGCTTGCCATGGCCACCAGGGCCTGGCTTTGTTTCTAAAGAATAGGGCATGCCAGTCCATGAGAGGGGTCCTGGAACCTTCAAGGTCACTGGTCTAGTCCGACCCTGCCCCATTTAAGCATTGCCCTTGTGTGTCTCTCCTCTCTGGAACTTCATGTAGCAGCCTAACACTGGGGCCAACTTGCCTTTACTCTATTTTCTATGATGAACACTTGTGGAGAAACTGTGACAAATCCATTGATCCTAATATTTTTATTGTTGAAGTCTTGTTGATTCTCTATGAATAATTTCTATTTGATTGTACTGTGTAGAGTTAAAACCCACCAGAGGTATGTTAATAAAACTATAAATGCGTAGTGTAATATAGAATAGCAAGATTTTTTGTGAACAATTTATATAGAAGAGTAAGTTGTTTTTTAAGTGTTAGGCACTTTCTTTTTAGGAACTTAAAATGTTATAAGAGTTTTCTAAACATTCAATATTTTTAATTATAAGAAACATTTGTTACTAGAGCCAATTATTTCAGGTGTTCTAACTGGAGTATTGATTTTATTACCTCATATACCTCTAGAATGCCATATGTTCTGTTGGAGATGAAATTGCACAATAAACGTCAAGTCTCTGTTAAGTGTTTTAACTTGCTTTTTGCATCTTTCTCCAATTCAACCAGACGCTTTTCTGGTTTGTTTGTTTGTTTTTAAACAGAAAAGATGGTTATGTCAGGGAACCGACCAGAACTCATCCAAAAATTCACTTGATCTACTGAATGAATGGGACAACCAATGATGATCCAGGGACATGTAATCCAAGATTTCTGTACAGTATTTTGTACATTCACATTTTAAACATACATGCTTCTGTAGTTCCATTCTATCAGGGAGAGGAGGAGCCCCACAGCTGCTACTCTTGACCTTTAGCAGTAAACAGACGCTGCTTGTTTATGGTTTTTGAACAGTGACCTGACTACAAAAGCAAAGTAGCTATGGCTAAATAAGGTGGCATAGTGGTGGCTTCCCACTTTCAGTTATTACGTAAAATATAAATCTGATGTATCAACCATTACTGAACAGCGAAACTGAATAAGTGTCATTCATGAGTAAAAACTAAGACAAAACACATTTTTCATTTTAGGGAAAAGAGATGTTTTATTTTTGCCCTACAAGATGCAATGTTCTGAACAGTAGTTTTGGATGAAAAAATAATAATTTAGTCCAAATAATTTGAGTTTGAATTGGGATATCAATTAAAATGAAATTTAAATTATTTTATTCTAAAGCATTAAAAGAGGATTATTAAGTAACTTCGGTTTTTTAATATTTTGTAGCAGGTCACACAGAGTAAAAGCTACAGATCAAAAAAGTATTAGGAACAAATTCAGCAAGGTTACAGAATACAAGATCGATATACGAAAATCAACTGTATTTCTATACGCTAACAATAAACACTCTGAAAATGAAACTTAAAAAACAATTTTATTTTCAATAACATCAGAAAGAACAAAATACTTAGGAATAAATTTTAAAAAGCAAATGCCAGACTTGTACACTGCAAACTACAACACATTATTGGAAGAAATTTTAAAAGATCTAAATAGCGGGAAGATATCCCACGATAATGGAGTGGAATAATCGATATTGTTAAGATGGCAATACTCCCCAAATTGATCTACTGGTCCTTTGCAATTTCTATCCAAATCTCAGGTGACTTCTCTGCAGAAATTGACAAGCTTATCCTAAAGTTCTGATGGAAATGCAAGGAATCCAGATAGCCAACAAAAATCCTTACATTTGCGGTCAGTTGATTTTTAACAAGGGTGCCAAGATAATTCAATGGGGAAAGAATAGTCATTTCAACAAATGATCCTGAGACAACAGGGTATCCACATCCAAAAGAATGAAGTTGGACCCCTACTTTTATACCATGTGCAAAAAATAATTGAAAATAGATCATAGACCTAAATGGAAGAGCTAAAATTATAAAACTCTTAGAAGAAAACACAGGAGTGAATCTTCTTGGGTTAAGCCATGTTTTTTTCAATATGACACCGGAAAGCATAAGTGACAACAAAAAGAAAAGATAAATTGTACTTCAAAATGAAAAACTTTTGTGCTTCCAAGAACAACATGAAGAACAAAAAGATAACCCACAGAATGGGAGAAAATATTTGCAGATTATATATCTGATAAGAAACTTGTAGCCAGAATATATAGATCTCTTACAATTCAACAATAAACACAAATAACCTAATTAAAAGTGGGCGAGGGTTCTGAATATACATTCTCCAAGGAAGATACAAATGGCCAATAGGCACATGAAAAGATGCTCAACATCACCAGTTATTAGGGAAATGCAAATTAAACCACAGTGAAATACCAATGAAAAAGATACACAGTAACAAATACTAGCTAGGATATGGACAGATTGAAACCTTCATACATTGCTGGTAGGAATGTAAAATGGTGCAAGTCACTTTGAAAAACAGTTTGGCAACTCCTTAAAAAGTTAAATATAGGTTATCCTTTGACCCACCGATTCCACTCATGGGTATATACCCCAGAGAATTGGAGACATGTCTACACAAAAACTTGTACACAAATGTTCACAGGAGCCCTATGATACCAAAAAGTGGAATCAATCCAAATGTCCATTAATTGATGAACGGACAAACAAAATGTGGTATATCCACACAATGGAGTGTTGTTCAGTCACAAAAAAGGAATGAAATACTAATACATACTACAACATGGATGAACCCTTTAAAGTTGATTACACATTCATGCAATATATTTACTGAGAGCCTGATGTGCTTGGCCCTGTGTCAGGTACCGTGTCCCAAGAACCAAATAAATACAGCCAGCGGCTGAATAACTAGTTGGAGAAAAATGACCAAGACCTATTATGAATTATGAGAAAATCCCAAGTTCCAGTAGGCAACTTGTTCCCCCAATAAAGCTGTATTTACAAAGCTGAATTCAGGCATAGAATGAGAGAAAATAAAGATCACTGAGTCTGTCTCTATCGTACCAAAATAGTTCAATTTGACCATATCAGCCAAAGTACATGCCAATTCAGGGAAAGAATTATTCATACATAATTTGGTGTGCTCCCAAATCCTGGTTGAATCATTCTATTTTCTCTTTTCCTTTTTCCCCCCTCCCCTTAAAGCTGTTGCTCAGGCCTCACATAGACACCATCCTAGTGATACATACCTGATGTTTCAACCGGTGTGTCAGGAAACAGATGGCACGGTTGATTTGAGAAGAGCTGGATAAAAACACTTAGTCCAAAGGTGTGAGCAGGGTAGCCTGAAACTACAATGGGGAGTGTAGTGTCCAGACCTTGCACTGGCAGGGCACTGTCATCGGCCTGAAGAGGTGAGGTGAGCCTGTGGGTGTACTGGAATGAGGGCTCCCTGCTAGGAAATGTGATCTCCACGTGAGGAAACATGGTTAGACTCGGCAGAGCCTGCAGGGAGGGAGCCAGGAGAATCAGTACCCTTACTTCTCAACTCACTTCTGTCTCCTCACGATGCTCCCCTCTAGCTGCGAGCAACTGGAAACCGGAGGGCAGGAGAGCACCTTGATGTCCACACAAGTCAGCCCCCTGGGACGTAGAGCAAGGCGGAGGCACAGTAAAGGGAAGAAGTTAATCACAATTGATCGTGGGGATGAGTTAAGATAGTTCAAAGATCTCTTTGGTTCCCCTTCACTGAAATCTTGAGAGTCGACATCTTTACATAAATGACCTTTTAATTTTTAATAATTTGAATAGTTAACATTTTTTAAGTCAGTAGTTGAATGCTTTACTATCGTTATCGCAGTGAACCTTCTTACAGCCTACGAGGTAAACGCTAATATTATCCCCACTCTACAGATGAGTAAACTGATGCTTAGAGACATGTGCCCAAGGTCACAGAGCTAGTGGTGGTGAAGCGCTAAAGGCCAGGTGCTGATCCAGGCGGCCCATTACAGGTGAGAAGCCCGTGTTTCACTGACTCCAATAAAACTGATCTTTGAAGATGTGCAAGGCTGAGGGAAAAAGTTGCAACAATGAGGCTGATAAAACAGTAACTACTTCTTAAGTCTACCCAGCTTTGGCTGATCCAACTATAATTCATTTCTCAACGTGGCCCGAGAAGACTGATGCTCAAAATCCTGGAAAAATTCCCAGATGAATATTGGTGCAGTTTCTGTGTCCCAGGTGAGTCTTGGTTCTGATTCAGTCCTAAAGATCCGTAGAGACACAGTCTCAATGCCTCTGTCAGTAGTCCTCTGTATTCATTGATCCTGATGTTTAAGAAATATGCTTGCCTCTATGAATGAACGGAGAGATAGATAGATAGATAGATGATAGATAGATAAGGTGGGATGAGTTACATCAATATAGCATATCTTGTGGACCTTGTACTTATGCATTGTCAAATTTTAATAAATGAGGTTAAAACATGGTTTTGAAATACAGCTTTAAGATGTGTATCTTTATTCTCATCTAAGAAAAATATTACAGACTACAGTGGTTAGAATTCCAGGCTTTCACTCTCGGGGGCCCGGGTTCAATCCCTGGTCGGGGAACTAAGATCCCACATGCTGCAACTAAGAGTTCGCATGCCGCAACTAAGACCCAGCGCAGCCAAATAAATAATACTTTTTTTTTTATAAAATTTTTTAAAAAATCATTCTTTTCGCAAATTGGAAAGAAAAGGATGAATAACTTTCAAAATAATTGCCGGTGACAGCCCTTCATACTCAAGAGACTCTGTTAGAAATATATCACGTGGCTCCAAGCATGCTAAAGTTAAAAGAATTGTTTTATTACTAACTTACCTTACTTATAGTCAACTTCTAGCTTGGTGGCTTTGTAATAGTTTCAAAGTCTTCAATATGTTTGTATAAGAAGAAAATGACCGTAAAGCAATTATACTCCAATAAAGATGTTAAAAAAAAAAAGAAAATGACTTTTTCCATTGAGGACCTGCAAATAGGTCATCCCGTTAAACTATCATGGTATCCTGCTGCTCTCATAGCACTTATGAAAGTATTATATATATTTGTATGATTCTTTGTATAAAGTTTGTATGCCTCATGAGACTTTTAACTCTATGATATCAGGGGACATAATTAATTCTTTCACCTTTTTATATCTTTTGCCTACCACAGAACCTGGCATATTGTATGGAGTGTCAAAATATTTTAACGTGTTAGTGTACTGTACTCATGTATGTGTATATACATAGATAATGAACACAGCAAGAAGCTTTTAAAAGATTTGAAGAGGTTTGTGGGAAATGACTTAGGTTGTCCTCACTGTGGCAGCGCCGGCACCATTTCATCCCACTCCCTCAACTGCAGAGAATCTACGCACATCCTGACCTGTGATGGAGAGTGAAGACAGATGGGAAAACCCTCAAGAAATAATTCAATATAGCTTCACTGTAATTCGAAAAGCAAGAATTTATTTTAGTTATACAGGCATGCGGAAATGTAAATGTCAATCATATTCACAGCTCTTAGAAGACATAGGGGTTTAGTTCTCCAAATTATTCTACACACAGGTAGCTAGAATGCATACACACACACACTACTACAGTACCTTGGCATTAGATAGAGCACAGAGACCTTGGAAGACGGGGGACCTGAATTGAAATCCCAGCCCCAATACATAAATTACTTAAATCTCTCCAGGTCTCAGTTTCCTTATCTGTAAAATATCTACCTCTTTGAGTTAACGTAAGAATTGAAGCTAACATCTTGCTATTTGTTTTCTATTTGACTCATCTTTTCTTTGTTCCTTGACTTGTTTTGGATTTATTATTTATTATGTTTCCATTTTATCTCCACTGTTGGCTTATTAGCTATACCTCTTTGCGTGTGTGTGTGTGTGTGTGTGTGTGTGCGCACATGCGCCCGCGTGTGTTTTAGCGGTTGCTCCATGACTTAACAATATACATCTTTAACATCGCGGGCTGCCTTGAAATAAAGACATACCACTTCATTAACAGTGTAAGAATCTTACAACAATGCACTTCCCTTGCGCTATTGCTGTCATATATTTTAATTCTACATTTTATGGGTTTTTAAACTCAATTCCATTTTGGTCAAAGAACATACTTTGTATGATTTAAATCCTTTTAACTTTATTGACACATGTTTTATGGCGAAGCACATGGCCTTTATTGGTAAATATTCCAAGTGACCTTCAAAAGAATGTTCATTTCTGTTTTGGGATGGAATGTACTATAAATATCAAATAGGTCAAGTTAGTTGATAGTGTCGTTCACATCTTCTGTATGCTTACTGATTTTTCAGTCTACTTTGATTATTGTGAGAGGGGCGTTGTGTGGATTTATCTATTTCTCTTTCAGTTCTATCAGTTTTGCCTCACATATTTTGAAACTCTGATAATGAGACTGATTTCTTTAACCAAGAAACCAGAATTTATACGCTCAGATAAGTATTATTCTTCAAATTAGTAATTGCCTTGAAAGGACATGAACTCATTAAAACAATATTCATGTTGTTTCTAGGGCTCCTCCTACAGAATGAAATGATAAACTGCAAACACAAAATAGATTTCATTACAGTGTTCCTTATTTTTAACCCAAAATAATAACCAGCATATACCCATCCACCATGTTCATCAGTCTTGGATCCAGCTAGCTTTGACTGCTTCCCAAAACATTCCATTTATCCTCAAAAGATGAAGATATCCATCACTTCATCAGGCCTATTTTTGCAAATGAGTTACAAATATTATAGTTAACTCTCAAGCAGGTGTTCCAAACATATCCTAAAGATGGCAGCATTGTTAGACTAAGGCAATAGCTTACACAAGGGATCAGTTTTAAAGGAACACATAGTTGAGCTTTAATGTTTATTAAAAATACTGTTGACATTATTTTATGATCATACTTTGGATACAATTCAGGATTTACTCCCAATAATTAATTATGTAAGAATGCATTCTTTATGAGAATTCATAGTGATCTCTCTTTAAAAAGTGTTTCAATTTTACAACCACAGTAACTATCAAATGTCTTTAGAGATACGTTTATTGTAAAAGATGAGATATTACTGTGCCAGCAGCCTTAATATACAACATCTGAAAATAATCTTAGCCTTTGATAGTCAAAGTGTGGTCCATGGGCCAGCAGCTTTACCATTAATTACTTTAGAATTAATTGATACCTACTGAATCAAAAAATCTGCGTTTTAACAAGATTCCCAGCTGATTTGTATACAGGTTAAAATTTGAGAAACACAGCTCTAGCTGATCCTATGAAGAGACAACAAAGTTTACAATGCCAATGAAAATAACTAATGAAGATAAGGAAGCTCTTTTCTGATAGAATAGTCAGTGATGACTCTCTTTATTAAGGAGAAAATTAATTCTACAGTTAAGTTTTAGGAAAGTAAATCTTCAAGAGGAGTTGAGCTGAATGTAGTGGACCACAGACGAATTTCAAAAAATTAAGTAAGTAAACCATAAATCTCCTAGAAGAAAACGTAGGCGGTAAGCTCCTTGACTTCAGTCTTGGCAATGATTGTTTTGGATTTGACACCAAAAGCAAAGACAACAAAAGCAAAAATAAACAAGTGAGACTACATCGAACTAAAAGGCTTCTGCATAACAAAGGAAACCATGAACAAAATGGAAAGGCAACCTACCAAATGGGAGAAATATTTGCAAATCACGTGTCTGATAAGGGGTGAATATCCAGAATATATATAAAGAACACATACAATTCAGTAGCAAAAGAAAAAAATCTTGATAAAAAATGAGCAGAGGATCTAAATAGACATTTTTCCAAAGAAGACATACAAATGGTCAACAGGGAACATGAAAAAGTGCTCAACATCACTAATCATCAGGGAAATGCAACTCAAAACCATGAGATGCCACCTCACACCTGTTAGAATGGGTATTGTCAAAAAGGTAAGAAATAATAGGCATTGGTGCGAGTGTGGAGAAGAAGGAACCCTTGTGCACTGCTGGTGGGAATGTAAATTGGTGCAGCCACTGTGGAAAACAGTATGGAGGTTCCTCAAAAATTAGAAGTAGACCTATCATATGATCCTGCAATTCCACTTCTGGGTATTTATTTGAAGAAAACAAAAACACTAATGATGCTCATTGCATCATTATTTACGATAGCCCAGATATAGAAACAACCTAAGCATTCATCAGTGGATAAAGGGATAAAGAAAATGTGGTATACAAACCGAACAAAAACAAACACGTAGATGCAGAGAACCGAGTAGTGGCTACCAGAGAAGAAGGGTGTGGAGGATGAAATCGGTAAAGGGGATCAACTGTATGGTGACAGATGGAAAATAAATTTTTGGTGGTGACCGTGTTGTAGAAATGTAATGTACACATGAAACTTACATAATAATGTTACCTCAATAAGAAAAAAAAGAAAAAAATGTGTATATATAATATATATGTATGCATATACACACACAATGGAATGTTATTCTGTCATAAAGAAGGAAATCTTGCCATTTGCAGCAACATGGATGGACCTGGAGGGTGTTATGTGCAGTGAAATAAGAGAAAGACAAATATGATATATGATATCATTTATATGTGCAATCTAAAAAACAAAACAAACAAAACCCAAACTTACAGGGCTTCCCTGGTGGCTCAGTGGTTAAGAATCCGCCTGCCAATGCAGGAGACACGGGTTCGAACCCTGGTCCGGGAAGATCCCACATGCCACTGAGTAATGAAGCCCGTGCGCCACAACTACTGAGCCCGCGCGCCTAGAGCCCGTGCTCTTTAACAAGAGAAGCCACCGCAATGAGAAGTCCGCGCACCACAACGAAGAATAGCCTCCGCTCGCCGCAACTAGAGAAAGCCTGCGCGCAGCAACAAAGACCCAACAGAGCCAAAAATTAAAAAAAATTTTAAAAGACAAGTTCATCATAGGAAATCTCTAAATGACACACACACAAAAAGAATCATGTATGAGCATTGTTACTATTTAGTGTGTGTATTTCCTTTTAGGCCTTTTTCTATGTACATAAAATTGAAATTATCCTTAATATACTAGGGTCCTATTTATTTTTCCACTAAAAAATTAGTCAAGCATTTCTAAAGTTGGCAAAACTAATTCTTGATCATAAAATATTTTTGTATGAATAATGAAATAATGAAAAGTAAAGGACGTCTCCCACCCCAGTCCCAACCTTTAACAGTAACAACTTAAAGTGATAGGTGCGTATTCTTAGGTTTTTCTCTATCATAAGCATTTTGTCATCTTATTAAGTATTCTGCCAAAAATGATTCCAAAGACTGCATTATAGTCTGTCTATCTTACAAATACGCCATACTTTGTTTAACTATTTACCTAATTATTTTCAAATTTTTTTATACTAGAGCAATGCCATTTCCTTAGATTGCATTCCTACAAGTGAAATGACTGGGTCAAAAGGTATGAACATTTTCCACTCTTGATACCTACTAGAAAAGCACCCTCCAGAGAGGAGGCCCCATTTCACACTCCCATGAGCAACATATCAGCATGACCTATCTCACAAACCTAGTTTTGATGAAGATCAATATTACTCCAGTTAACTGTTTTTGGATAAGCACATTATTACACTGTATTGTAATTGTTTGTATGGGCTTCTTCTTTGTCAATTAACTAGACTATGAGTGTCTATGTCTTTTTTTTATTGGCCCTGCCATGTGGTGTGCAGGATCTTAGTTCCCCAGCCAGGGATCGAACTCACGCCCTTGGCAGTGAAAGCACGGAGTCCTCACCACCGGACTGCCAGGGAAATCCCAAGTCTAGGTCTTTTTTATCTTTATACTTCTAGAGACAGCATCATACATAAATATTCACTTATCAACATATATTTATTGAATGCCTACTATGTGTCAGATGCCATTCTAGTTTCTGAAGATCCAGCTCTGATGGATGTTACATTCTAGTGGAGATAGACAATAAACAAGAATAAAATTATAGTATGCAGGTAATAAATGTTATAGTCACAAACAAAGCAATGAGATATTAGGGGGTAAGGAGAGAAATGGAGAGGGTTTGCTATTTTATAAAGGGTGGTGAGGAAAGAGCTCACTGTTATGGTGTCATTTAAACAGACATTTGAAGAAGTAAAGCAGCATGCTGTGCAGGTATGTGGCGGGAAGAGAATTTCAGACAGTACAAAGGCTCTGGGTTGATAGCATGCTTAGGATGTATGAAAAGCAGAAAGGAGGCCAGTCTGGCTGGAACAGGGAGGGAGAGAATAGTAGAAAATGGGGTCCAAGAGATAGTGGAGAAACTCATCATGGAGAACTTGTAAGCTTCCTCAGAACAGATGATGTTATTCTGTGTGAGATGAGAAACCACAGGGAGGGCTTTGAGAAGAGAAGGGACATGATCTGACATGTTTTCAAAAAATCACAAGTGTTGAAATAGAATGTGTGAGCTCTTAGGGGGAAATCACTTAAGAGGCTGTTTTGAAAATTCAAGCATGATATGATGATGGCTAACATTAAGATAATAGCTGAGGTGAGGAGAAATGGATTCCAAATATATTCTGGAGGTAGAGCCAGTAGTTCTTGCTAAGGGGTTGTATATTGTATTCCTATATTGTATAGGAAATGGAGAGAAATGGATAGGGTTTGCTATTTTATAAAGGGTGGTGAGGGACACTTTTTTAGCGTTTTCTTCCCTAATGTTCAGAATGTTGACTGTGCATTTGAATGAGAGATGAAGTTCAAACTGTTTTGAAGATGAGAAATTTACTTGTTCAAAGTAATGCTAACTAGTTGGTAGCCTTAAGTTATAGCCCAATAACTAATTATATATCAATATATCTTTAGTACTGTCTGAAAGAACCTTCTGTGGTAATGGAAATGGTTTATATCTGCATTGTACAACATGGTAGCCACTAACCACACATAGCTATTGAACACATGAAAATGTGGCTACTGCAACTGAGGAACTGAATTTTTTATTTTATTTAATTAATTTAAACGTAAATAGTCACAAATGGCCACCATATGGTAAAGCACAGCACTATATTGTGTTACATCCTCTTGATACAATAAGTTTCAGTGAACACAAAACTTTGAAAATTGGCAGCATACTTTTTTTTAAACTTACGCGAAGGCTCAGCAGCCCTGGCTTACAGACCCAGCCGCTCCGCGGCATATGGGATCTTCCCGTACCGGAGCACGAACCCGTGTCCCCTGCATCAGCAGGCGGACTCTCAACCACTGCGCCACTAGGAAAGCCCCTGGCTGCATACTTTTTTTTCTTTATCACATGATTTTAACTTTTTAAAACATGTTTATTTATTTGGCTGCACTGGGTCTTAGTTGTGGCACTTGGGATCTTCATTGCCGCATGCAGGCTCTTAGTTTCGGCACTCAGGATCTAGCTCCCCGACCAGGGATGGAACCCAGGCCCCCTGCATTGGGAGTGCAGAGTGTTAACCACTGGACCACTAGGGAAGTCCCATTGGCTGCGTACTTTTTAAATTATAAGATTCATTAACGTGTAAGTATTTTACCATCTGTGTAGAAGAGGAAATATATACTATAAACTTGTATATATGTGTGTGTGTGTGCATATATACATCAAGTATCAATAGGGATACATCACAAGACTGTAACATTAGCTGCCTCTGAGAAAAGAATGCGTAGCTAGGGGTCAGAGTTGGGAAAGAGAATATTCCCTATATATCTGGGTTTTGTTTTTTGTTTTTTGTGTTTTTTTCTGTGGTACGCGGGCCTCTCACTGTTGTGGCATCTCCCGTTGCGGAGCACAGGCTCCGGACGCGCAGGCTTAGCGGCCATGGCTCACGGGCCCAGCCGCTCCGCGACATGTGGGATCTTCCCGGACCGGGGCACGAACCCGCGTCCACTGCATCGGCAGGCGGACTCTCAACCACTGCGCCACCAGGGAAGCCCAGTTTTTTTTAAATTTAATTTTATTTTTTTATACAGCAGTTTCTTATTAGTCATCCATTTTACACACATCAGTGTATACATGTCAATCCCAATCTCCCAATTCATCACACCACCACCACTCCCTGCTTCTTTCCCACCTTGGTGTCCATACGTTTGTTCTGTACATCTGTCTCCATTTCTGTCCTGCAAACCGGTTCATCTGTACCATTTTTCTAGGTTCCACATATATGCGTTAATATACGATATTTGTTTTTCTCTTTCTGACTTACTTCACTCTGTATGACAGTCTCTAGATCCATCCACGTCTCAACAAATGACCCAATTTCGTTCCTTTTTATGGCTGAGTAATATTCCATTGTATATATGTACCACATCTTCTTTATCCATTCATCTGTCGATGGGCATTTAGGTTGCTTCCATGACCTGGCTATTGTAAATAGTGCTGCAATGAACATTGGGGTGCATGTGTCTTTTTGAATTATGGTTTTCTCTGGGTATATGCCCAGTAGTGGGATTGCTGAATCATATGGTAATTCTATTTTTAGTTTTTTAAGGAACCTCCATACTGTTCTCCATAGTGGCTGAACCAATTCACATTCCCACCAATAGTACAAGAGGGTTCCCTTTTCTCCACACCCTCTCCAGCATTTGTTGCTTGTAGATTTTCTGATGATGCCCATTCTAACTGGTGTGAGGTGATACCTCATTGTGGTTTTGATTTGCATTTCTCTAATAATTAGTGATGTTGAGCAGCTTTTCATGTGCTTCTTGGCCATCTGTATGTCTTCTTTGGAGAAATGTCTATTTAGGTCTTCTGCCCATTTTTGGATTGGGTTGTTTGTTTTTTTAATATTGAGCTGCATGAGCTGTTTATGTATTTTGGAGATTAATCCTTTGTCCGTTGATTCGTTTGCAAATATTTTCTCCCATTTCGAGGGTTGTCTTTTCGTCTTGTTTATGGTTTCCTTTGCCGTGCAAGAGCTTTTAAGTTTCATTCGGTCCCATTTGTTTATTTTTGGTTTAATTTCCATTACTCTAGGAGGTGGATCAAAAAAGATCTTGCTATGATTTATGTCAAAGAGTGCTCTTCCTATGTTTTCCTCTAAGAGTTTTATGGTGTCTGGTCTTACATTTAGGTCTCTAATCCACTTTGAGTTTATTTTTGTGTATGGTGTTAGGGAGTGTTCTAATTTCATTCTTTTACATGTAGCTGTCCAGTATTCCCAGCACCATTTACTGAAGAGACTGTCTTTTCTCCATTGTATATCCTTGCCTCCTTTGTCATAGATTAGTTGACCACAGATGCGTGGGTTTATCTCTGGGCTTTCTATCTTGTTCCATTGACCTATGTTTCTGTTTTTCTGCCACCCTATATATCTGTTTGAACATTCTTAATTTTGGGTCATATGTTTTGTCTATTCAAATGTAAGTTTAAAATTTTTAAAAAATTTTTGGTTAATGCTAATTTCTGTAACTTTCCCTAAATTTCTTTCCTTCATGGTTCAAATCAATGACTGGCAAGTGAACTAAATACCGTTTTCTGGATATGTCTCTAAGGTGGCCTTTAAGTAATGCTTGAAGATAAATCTCGAGGTGACACACAATTCCTCAGCTTCCACCACAATGTCATTGTCCCACCCCCCACCCAACCCCACCAACTCCCTTGTTCCAGGCAGTTCAAGTTAGATCCAGCTATTCTGTCTACTGAATATCAATTCATTTTCTCGTTTTATACCAAAATGAAAATTTTGTCTCCACTTTCTATACAGTGTTAGCTTTCTTGGGCTCTTCTGCTTAGCAGTGACTTGTAGAGAACCAGACTATGTGAGTTCAAATCCTGACTCTGCCCCTTATCAGCTGAGTGTCCTCAGACACATGTAACTACTGTATCTCAGTTTCCTCATCTGCAAAAAAAATGAGTAATAATTCCCTCTTCACTGGCTCTTTGTAAGGATTAAATGGGTTAGAATAGGCATACCTTGTTTTATTGTGCTTTGCTTTATTGCCTTCTCAGATATTGCGTTTCTTACAGATTGAGGGTTTGTGGCAACCCTGCACCAAGCAAGTCTATCAGCACCATTGTTCCAAGAGCATTCACTCACTTTGTGTCTCTGTGTCATTTTGGTAGTTCTTGCGTATCTCAGACATTTTCATTATTATTATATTTGTTATGGTGATCTGTGATCAGTGATCTTTGAGGTTACTGTTTTAACTGTTTTGAGGCACGAGGCACGGTGTGCCCATGTAAGATGGCAAACAGTGGATAAATGCTGTGTGTGTTCTGACTGCTCTAACCAGCCATTCCCCCATCTGCCACCCCTCAGGCCTCCCTGTCTCCCGACACAACAGTATAGAAATTAGGCCAGTGAATAAGCCTACAATGGCCTCAAGCATTCAAGTGAAAGGAAGAGGTGCACATTCTCTCACTTTAAATCAAAAGCTAGAAATGATTAAGCTTAGTGAGGAAGGTGTCTCAAAACCGGACAAAAGCTAGGCCTCTTGCACCAAACAGCCAGGTTGTAGATGCAAAGGAAAAGCTCTTGAAGGAAATTAGAAGTGGTACTCCAGTGAAAACATGAATGATAAGAAAGCAAAACGGTCTTATGGCTGATATGGACAAAGTTGTAGTGGTTTGGATAGAAGACAAACAAGCCACAACATTCCCTTAAGCCAAAGCTTAATCCAGAGCCAGGCCCTCTCTTCAGTTCTGTGAAGGCTGAGAGGCAAGGCAGCTGCAGAAGAGTCTGAAGCTAGCAGAGGCTGGTTCATGAGGTTTAAGGAAAGAGATCATATCCATAACGTAAAAGTGCAAGGTGAAACAGCAAGTGCTGATGTAGAAGCTGCAGCAAGTTATCCAGAAGATCTAGCTCAGATAATAAATGAAGGTGACTACATTAAGCAAGATGCCATGTAGGACTTTCATAGCTAGAGAGAAGTCAGTGCCTGGCTTTAAAGCTTCGAAGGAGGGACTTCCATGGTGGTCCAGCGGGTAAGACTCCACGCTCCCAACGCAGGGGGCCCAGGTTCATGCCGCAACAAAGATCCCGCATGCCGCAACTGAGACCCAGCGCAGCCAAAATAAATACTTTTTTTTTTTTTTTAAAAAGACTTCAAAGGACGGACTGACTCTTTTGTTAGGGGCTAATGTAGCTGATGACTTTAAGTGGAAGCCAATGCCCATTTACCATTCCCAAAGTCCTAGGGTCCTTAAAAGTTAGGCTCAATCTACTCTGCTTATGCTCTATAAATGGAAGAACAAAGCCCTAGATGACAGCATATCTGTTTACAAGATGTACTGAATATTTTAAACCAACTGTTGAGACCCATGGCTCAAAAAAGAGGTTCCTTGCAAAATATTACTGCTTACTGACAATGCACCTAGTCACCCAAGAGCTCTGATGGAGATGTATCACAAGATTAATGTTTTCATGCCGCTAATACAATATCCATTCTGCAGTCCGTGAATCGAGGAGTAATTTCAATTTTCAAATCTTCTTATTAAAGAAATACATTTCATAAAGCCACAGTGATTCCTCTGATAGATCTGGGTACAGTCAATTGAAAACCTTCTGGAAAGGATTCGCCATTCTAGATACCATTAAGAACATGAGTGGTTTGGACTTCCCTGGTGGCGCAGTGGTTAAGAATCCGCCTGCCAGTGCAGGGGACACGGGTTTGAGCCCCGGCCCGGGAAGATCCCACATGCCGCGGAGCAACTAAGCCCATGTGCCACAATTACTGAGCCTGTGCGCTGCAACTACTGAAGCCTGCACGCACCTAGAGCCCATGCTCTGCAACGAGAAGCCACCACAATGAGAAGCCCGTGCACTGCAACGAAGAGTAGCCCCCGCTCGCCACTACCAGAGAAACCCGTGTGCGGCAACAAAGACCCAACGCAGCCAAAAAGAAAAAGAAAAAAAAAGAATTTAGTGGCTCACAGGAAGAAGACAAATTATCAATATTAACAGTACTTTGGAAGCAGTTGATTCCAACCCTCGTAGATGACTTTGAGGGATTCAAGACTTCAGTGGAGGAAACAGCAAGAAAACTCGAATTCAAAGTGGAGCCTAAAGATGTGACTGAATTGCTGCAGTCTCATGGTAAAACTTTAACAGATGAGAAGTTGCTTATGAATGAGCAGAGAAAGTGGTTTCTCGAGATGGAATTGACTCCTGGTGAAGATGCTGTGAAGATTATTGAAATGACAACAGAGGACTGAAAATACTATGTAAACTTAGTTGATAAAGCAGGGCCGGGTTTGAGAGGATTGACCCCAATTTTGAAAGTTCTGCTGTGGGTAAAATGCTATCAAATGGCATTGCACACTACAGAGAAACCATTCGCAACAGGAAGTCACATGATGCGGTAAACTTCATTATCCTAAGAAATTGCCACAGCAACCCCAGCCTTCAACAGCCACCAACATGGAGACAAGACGCTCCACCAGCAAAGAGCCCCTCAAAAGGCCCAGATGATGGTTAGCATTTTTTAGCAATAAAGTACTTTTAAATTAAGGTATGTACATTGTGCTTTTAGGCATAACGCTATTACACACTTAATAGACTACATACAGTACTGTGTAAACATAACTTTTATTTTTTTTTTTTTGCGGTACGCGGGCCTCTCACTGTTGCGGCCTCTCCCGTTGCGGAGCACAGCCTCCGGACGCGCAGGCTCAGCGGCCATGGCTCACGGGCCCAGCCGCTCCGCGGCATGTGGGATCCTCCCGGACCGGGGCACGAACCCGTGTCCCCTGCATTGGCAGGCGGACTCTCAACCACTGCCCCACCAGGGAAGCCCTAAACATAACTTTTATATGTGCTGGAAAACCAAAAGATTTGTGTGACTGGCTTTGTTTTGATATTTGCTTTATTGCAGTAGTCTGGGACCGAGCCTGCACTATTTCTGAGGAATGCTTGTACATATAAAATGGTACCTGGCATAAACAGTTCAAATTATCCTGTTGATAGCTATTATATACAATTTTTTTTTTTTTTTTTACTTTTAAGTCTATTTTAAAACCTCTACAAGCCCTTAAAGACACAGACACAATTCTGTATTTTGCTACACAAATTCTAAACTACAGTGCTTCTATTTTCAATATTTTGATTTTGGGGTGGGAAATATGCCCTCTCAAAATACCAAATTACTTTGGTTTAGTTTCTTGTGAAAAAGAAAACACAGTTGCAATTCCTACAGGATTAGTATAGAATTCAACCTGGATCCCACCGCAGGCTGGCTCTAGGTTCTACCTTTTGGTGTTTTTAATCTTGTATTTTTTCCCCTAAATATACTATATAGACACAGTCCCAAAAGAAATAATCCAACTAACATGTTTAAATAATCTTATTTTGTCAAAGTGTAATCATATACTGTGTCACTAAGGGATATAACTTTTTGAATTTGCACTTTACCAACCTACATGACATCCTAATGGTATATTAATAATAGTTCTCTCTATACTTAAAGTGGATCATAAAACAATTAAGAGTTTTTATATCTTGGTTTTGTAAAATGAGGACACCCACAAACTAACAAGCATACTCAAGGAATAATAAATTCTGTTCAAAAACAAAGGCATGATTTTTAAAGGTTAGCACATGAGGTAAAGAAGTGTTTAACAAACATTTATCAGCGGGGAAAATCCCAAACTAAGAAGTGAACTGCTCTTATTTACATACAGCATTTATTAAGGAAAAATGCACCCTGATGGACCAGGAAAATCTTAACCTGCCACAGAAATCAGACAGATGAAATACAATGCAATAGAAACAAAAATTTTCTCTTTTCCATAAAACCAAGATTAGGGATGCTAGTAAACTTAAATGCAAATATAAAGGCTGCCAGACCAATCTTCTATTATAAATGCCTTCCCAACTTCCATTTCAGAGACCAGGATGAGGGATTTAGGGGGGACAATCTTTGAATCAACATTTTATCTTCAATTCTTTGCTTCACTGACTTCTGACAGTTTGGCAAATTGGGGGTCATCACATTTAAAAGAAATGCCAAAGCTTGACAAATGCGTCTAAGAAAAATAGTATAAATTCCAAATGCCTGTGCAATTTTCTGTAGTTCCTAGCATTCTACCCCAAAGTTATCACATTTAAAACTTAAGCCGCTTCCTTTATATGATATAATTTTAGCAAAAACCATTATCTAAACTACAGGATAATTAAGGTAACACTAAAATCATATACCCAAAATTCAAGTCTAATGCCCTTTTGTTGTTCTGGGTTATTTGGTGTGTAGGAGGATGTATGCAGATACTAACGTTGTTTTTGAAAAAACGTGAAAATTTTCCAATCTGATTCTATCTTACAGTTTCCTCAGTATATGTTCAGGAATCTCCCTCTTTGGAACTGAATACTACTTACTGGCCACCAACATGGTCCACTTAAAAATAGATCTCCACCCCTCATCCCCCATGTGCCATGGTCTAAAAAATGTGCCAGCTTCGTTTGGGGCCTGTTACTTACAGCCAGAGCTGAAAACAAATATACTTCACCTTTGCTGGTTTCCAGATTTCAGCTTAATACAAACAGGAGTCATGGCCTTGACTGACCTCTTCTCTGTCCAACATTACTTTTGCAATTATTCTACTACAGAAGCTATTTTCCTTAAAAATAATAAGATTTATATGCTTAAATATTCGAACACTATGTATAAGGGTAAGACAAAGTAAGAAGTATTAATTTGGAAAAAAAACAAAAATAAGAAACCTGAACAACTAGATATTATCTTATTTTTAAAGAAAGGGGACCAAATTCCCTGGTTTCAAAATTCAAACTTGACTCTAGTTTAAAAGGAAGGGGAAAAAAAAAAAAAGGGACCAGTGATGTCATACATTAAATTCCTAGATAGGCTATACTTCTTTATGTCAAATTTCACTTAAACAAACTTTAAGGTATCAGTGCAGATCAGAACTGCAGTGAAAGGACAGAAACATAAGCCTTCAATTTTTATTTAAGAATAGGTATGACTTCAATCAAAATAAGGTTAGAAAACCCAAAGAAATATCAGGAATTGGCCTCTTTCAGGGAGTCCTTTAAAAAAATCTACCATTTGGAATAACTACTGCGCATCAGCTTTTGAGTTTTTTTTAATGAGTTAATATTCTTGTCTAACTGCGAAAATTTTTAGAGTAATTTTACTAGGAGGAAATTGGATATAATTTGGTACCTTCCCACATGGCACACTGACATGGAATAAACAAAATGGCAGGTGGGAAAGGGGAAGGAGGAAGACACAGAAAGTAGAGTTAATTATAATGGGTAAAAAAGTTTTTTAAAAAGTAGGAGTGAATAATTTGAAACCATAAGGACAAATTGGGCTTCCCTGGTGGCGCAGTGGTTGAGAGTCCGCCTGCCATGCAGGGGACACGGGTTCGTGCCCCGGTCCGGGAGGATCCCACATGCCGCGGAGCGGCTGGGCCCGTGAGGCATGGCCGCGGAGCCTGCGCGTCCAGAGCCTGTGCTCCGCTACGGGAGAGGCCACAACAGTGAGAGGCCCGCGTATTGCAAAAAAAAAAAAGAACAAATTGTGTGCGTGTATGTACATATATATGTATAAAACAATTTCATATCTTAAAAAATAAAACTGGAATGTTATTTCACTTAAAATGTACAGCACACAAAATGTTTTGTAGTGGTAAAAAGTGTACACCAATGTAAATTTTCACAATTTCCCAGTAAATAACAATTCTGAATCAAAAAATTACTATTACAAACCCTTTAATCAAATGTTTATTTTTTGTTTCCAGCATTATAACTTGCTATAACTCATAAACTTCAATCTAAGTAAGTTTTTAGACACTGACCTAGGTCCTTAAGCACTCACTTATCCAGCAGATTATTCACCCAGCTACCACTCTTGCATGGACAATGCTCACTGGTACCTGAACAATTTAAAGTGCATATGAATTCTTTTGATGAATGGAGACACAGCTGTAGTTTTGCACTAAAGTTTCCATTACTGAATTGCATGTTTTTTCATCTTGATACTTTATGATCATTAGAAAGCTACTTATCACATAATATTATAATCATACATTATGCTAAATGCCCATTTGTAACTGCAAGAAACTCATGTTACAGACACACTACTGTCTTATGATATTATACAAACAAAAGTCATGGCCACAAGTTTCCGCATAAGAGGTTTACTTCTCTATCTCTCAAAGCAAGAACTATCCCACAGTTCAGATTTACACAAGTAGTGCCTCTTTTAAAATAAATTAAAAATAAAATGCTGTCTTGTCTGTGAAATTATAAATATTTCTAGTCCACTTTACATGTTAAAATGCTTATAAATGCATTATCTCCTAGTAAAAACATTATGGGACTGAAGCCAGTTAAAAAACAAAAACAAAAAACCAGTCATCACACTGGCCCATGGAAATATCTTGGGCTATTTTATATTGCCTATCACTAGGAAACTTAAACTAAATAAGGAAAAAAAAGCAAAGAAGAGAAAAGAAATTTTACAAAATGGCAAGTAGCATGACCTAAAAAGAGTGTACTGAAATCTCTTCCTTCCATTCAGTAACAAAGCCCTTTCTGGAATGAACGTTTATGGATAACTAGGTTAGGAAAGTGTTCCTCTTCGTGCTCAGGGCAAAAAAACAAGGTACGTTAAAATAATGTCTACATTCTATAAGGAAAGACAGACTTTTAAATGGAGTGACTGTTTTAAAAACCGCAAACCAAGATTTAGCCAGAATGTTCAAGATTGACAGGTTCTGATGGAGTGAAATCTTCACTGGCAATAAAATTAAAAATCATAATCTTACAGATGCTGCTTATTTTTTACCAATGTGAAGAAAGGAAACATGATTATAAGGTACAATACACACTGACAGGCTAAAATGAGAAATTATGAACAATTTAAGTAACCAAAATGTTTCCTGCTGAAACATAAAAACACGATTTCCAAATTGATTCAACTTGTAATATGTCTCTTAGAAGAAGTTGTTTTAGTTCTGTGGACTGTTGAATTGCTCTTTACATAAATATTTCCTCCATCTTAAAAAAAAAACGGCTTCTGAATGGCATTGACTCCTTCAGTGTGGGAAAGCAGTCTTGGCAAACTTGTTTCCAAGACTCCCTCCAAGGTGATTCATTCCATCAAGTCTATAATATCTCCAGATCTACATGTCGAACTTCAGGATTTCGTTTCTGGAAGGAAAAAAATCACCGCTACGTTATTAATAGCAAAAGACAATTTTCTGTTTCCTTTTATTCCTTGTGGTCACTAAAGCCAATGAAAACATTTGGTCAAACTATTTCATTGTAGCATACTAGCAAGAGAAATATTTACAGAGGGAAAAACATAAGATCAATAGATGAATAGACCAGTTATACACTATAAAATATACAGTAAGTAGTCCAGCCTCCCTGAGTTTTGTCCATATGTTCATTAATACAATAATGGATTAAGAATCTAGTATGTGCCAAGCACTGCAAAGCACTGGAAATATGCTCATTTGTGGTGAAAATCACTGCAAAGCAATAATAATAATTGAAAGACTAAACTGATATTAACTTATTTTATATGTTCTAGTAACAGTCCATATAGTCTTGATCTAGCACTGTGCTACAAAGTAGAGCTTACCCTTACCCTGAGGGACTCAGTTTAGCCAGAGAGAAAAGTGTATGAATAACCTCTACGAGCAAAAGCATTATAGCTAATAGGGACCTTCCCCGATGATCCAGTAGTTAAGACTCCACGCTCCCACTGCAGGGGGCCTGGGTTTGATCCCTGGTCAGGGAACTAGATCCCACATGCATGCCACAACTAAGGAACCCATGAGCCGCAACTAAGGAGGCTGCCTGCCGCAACTAAGACCTGGCACAGCCACAAAAAAAAAGCATTATAGCTAATAATAATAACCAGTTAACATATATTGAGCGGTTACTCTTGTGTCAAGTACTATGCTAATAATAAGTAAGGGGGTTCACGGGAAGTGTGTGTTTTAAAATCCTCATAATAACCCAATTATTTCCATTTTACATATGGGAAAAATGAAGGTTAAAGAAATTAACTAACCTGTCCAAAGTCACACAGCTAGTAAGTGATGGAGCCAGGATAGATTCCAGGCCTGACTCCAGACCCCAAGGCTCCTAACTATTTTAATGTACTAAATAATAACTCTGGAAACAAAAACATGAGATTACTTTTGCTCATGAGATCCAGAAAGAATTCACAGAGGATATAGTATCCAAACAAGGTTTGATTACGGTGAATTTTCCAGATAGATGATGAAAAGGGACTAGACGAAAGAAATAGCATGAGCAAAGTCAAGAGAGCCTGGAAAGTATGCACTAGCAGTATGGTATAGTTAGAACAGCAGCTGCAAAAAGCAATGAGGTTGGGAAGACAGGCAGAAGCCAGATTGTGAAAAACCTTAAGGAATTTCATTAACGATGAAAAACATCTTTTTAAAAAAGTATTTATTTATTTGGCTGCTCCAGGTCTTAGTTGCAGCATGTGGGATCTTTGTTGCCACGTGTGGGATCTTTAGTTGCAACATGTGGGATCTAGTTCCCTGACCAGGGATCGAACCTGGGCCCCCTGCATTGGGAGCGCAGAGTCTTAGCCAATGGACCACCAGGGAAGTCCCTAAAAATATCTTTATTATATGCCTACACTGTACCAAGCACTGAAGTATACAACAATGAACGGGAAATAAATAGCACTTGCCTTGAATGAACTTCTCTCTAGTGAGGAAATACAGGTAAGTAAGCAGGCGATTGTAAGAGTCTGCTACTACAGAGCAAAGTAAAGATTTGAGGGGATTTTTCCTCTATGGATACATAAAGGAAGGACATCTAACACAATGTGTGGGGGGAATTAAAAGTTTAATAAAGTGAATATAATGATATTGTGAGACTGTGGGACAGAAGAGACTTATAAAATAACTAAACCTATACCTACCTAAGAGGAAATGTTTAAGTTAGGAGGAGCAATGTCAGATTCTTATCTAGAAATACGGCAGTAAATATAAAAGAAATACTAAAAGTATTAAAAATGGTTCTCTCTAAAATGTAGAACTAACGACAGAGGAAGGCGAGGCAGGTGACACTTTTGTATAAGCTTTTCAGTTCTGTCTGATTTTGTAAACTGTGTGTATTATTTGATAAAAACCATATAAATAAATCAACAAGGGGAAAAAAGCTCTTCTAAGGGATTCTAATAATCAGTCAGGATTAATAACTCCTAGCTTAAAAAATAATATCCCAGGAACATTTGCATATTATTCATATTAAACAAATTTAATTATAAAGACAAAAACCTGGTATAATACTGGAGTGTAGCTCCAGCTCCAGCACTCTTTCTGTTTAGTGTGCACTGGGATTTTTCTTACAACTAGTGCTGGTCAACTGTACCTAGGGGTGCTTTCCTCTTGGGTCCTAAGGTAAGAGTGACCAGGGACCCCACAAGGGGGTGGCAGAGGATACTTTTGTTCTCAGTGTTTTCTTTATCTTAAACTATTCCCTCTGTCTAGAATTTCTTAAATTCAATATGGAATAAAAAAGACTTCCTCAAACAGAAATGAAATTGAATTTTGTTTTCCCATTCCAATCAACCCTTACTCATCCCAATATGACTTGAAAAATTTTAGCTGTTCATGGAAAGTTTAAAATTATTCAATCTAAAAAGCACTATATAACAAATGTGTACTAATAAAAATCTGATCTTAAGAAAAAGAAACTAAAAAGTTAATTTACTCTGCTTTTTAAAATCAAGTTTTCAGAGAGAAAATTAACCAAATTCCTAAAATGTACGTGTCCATTACAAAGCAGACACACACAATGTGTTTGCTGAATGAATGAGAAAAGAATATCCTTAAAATTTAATGTTTAGTGTGTAACAAGATATCATGTGCATAGCAGAAATTAATATATTCATATATTCATGAATATATAGTTGTTAAATAGAACTGAAAATCAATAATTGGTGTCCAACTTATAATTTTCATTCATTTTTTCATCAAATACTTATTGGTCTATTATGTCCGAGGCACCGTTCAATGTGAATTGGAATATTTTACACATCACAGATTTTCTTCCAACACTCATATTACACAGAGATAAAAACCAAATTACATAATTTATTTTACAATGCTGTAGACTCAAGTAAAGAAAATACTACAGGAGGATGTAATTAGAGATGCAAAAGACACAGTAAAGGGCAGAGCATTTAACTGGAATTTATTAGAAATTTGCTATGGCATCTTCCCACTGAATTAATTTCCGATAGAATTATTTCCCCCCAAACAAAAAAACTTCATGGAGATATAGGACAAGGGTCTATCTACTGATTGAATATAGAGGTAGAACAACAACAAAAATCTACGTTAACAATTCAAACAATTTCAAAATAAGAACAAGATGTATTTCACATTATAATATGGGACTTTATAAATTAGCCTCTATTATTTGTAACATAGCACTATAAGTTACAGACTTCAAGCCAAAAATATCGCCTGTTCTAATACTTAGATCAATGGCATTTACTCAAAGAGATGGCTATAATCCTGCAGAATTTTATCACTGAGTGTGACCTTCCAAAGTAATTCAATAATTATTAAAATTTAAACTTAGAAGGCAACTATGCTTAGATACTAAAAAGGAGCGAAAATACCAATGTACAAAGTTTTTGTTTTCAAAAGAAAATCAGCTTATTTTCATGCATTCTCTTGGTCTGGTACCTTAACTATGAAGAACTTTCTTTTCACTTGATATTAATTTACCTTATTACCACCTTAGGGATGTTTCCACCTAAAAGTGTAGGCAAAATATGGCTTCTTGGTTTGAAAGACTTATATAATTCAAAAACATGAGATAATTCAGTCTATTAATGATTTAATAGCTTCTAGTTAAAGCACAAACTTAGCTTAAAGAATAATAATAAGCATATCTGATTGTGATAAGAGTAAATACAATTAAGAATGGCCAACTTGTTAATTATTCTTAAATTGGCTTCTGACACTGTTTCTATTAAAGAGTAAAGCCAAAATAGTTAGTTTTAAAAGTCCATTATTTTCCTTGCCAGGGAAATAAAAACAGATAGAATGGAAATGCAACATTTATTCAATCTCCAATCACCTTGCAAAAAAATGATCATCTCACATTTTATTCAGAACAATGGTATTCAAAGCGTGGTTCAAGGATTACTGGGTTACTGAGACATTTTCAGGGGGGACTCCGAGGTCAAAACTATTTTCATAATTACAGTAATATATTTTTTGCCTTTTTTACTATGCTGACATTTCCTCTGATAGCATGGATAAAACTGCTGGCACCTTCACACAACTCAAGGCAACCTGCACCAAATCATACTGGTAGTCATTGTGCTCCTTTATTGCCACCCAGTTGTTTTTTTTAAAAAAAGCCAGTTTCACTTTAAAATGTCCTTCATGAAGTAGTAAAAACTATTGATTTATTAAACTTCAACCCCTGAATACACTTTAAAAAAATATTCGGTGACAAAATGGGAAGTTGTGCTTCATGCTGAAGTCTGATGTTGTCACAAGGAAAAGCATCCTGTGATTGCTTGAATGAGCTCAATCAGACGGTTTTTATCTCAACACCCTTTTTACTTGAAAGAATAACTAACAAACTATGGTTATTCAAATTTGGGTATTTGGCAGGCATCTTCTTAAGAAATAAACAAAATGAGCCTACTACTTCAAGGAAAACAACAGTATTTGTTGCTAATAATAAAATGCAAGCTTTCAAGTCAAAATTAGAATGTTGAAAAACTCATATCCACCACCATGAGCCTGACAGCTTCCCACTACTTAGAAATGTATCAACATTTGCATGATGTGCATAAATTCAGTGAGCCAGTATTTTCCAAATGACTAATTCATAATGTTAAAGAATCAAGCATGGGTTAAAAAGGTTCAATCAGACAATAAAGATGTTAAAAAAAAAAAGATTCAATCAGAGTATAAAGACAGACCAACAGATTTTAATATAATAGTGTATAGGAGACTGCTAATCATACTCAAAGCGAGGTCTGGCCTTTGCTCTTGGCTATTGGGAGGTAATCCCTAGGTCCTTGGAATATTCTGCCTGATAATTATGTCTTTGTTTATCTTTGTCCACCTCCAGAAGCGGGTGGAAACTAAAGGTGTCGGCTCTTCCTGAGAGGGGCTGGAGATGAAAGGTCATCCACTCAAGCAGTCAACTACAGAGCCCCAAGAACATTTCTGGACACCAAGGCTCGGCTGAGCTTCTGTGGTTGGCAATACTCCATGCAAACTGTCACACACCACTGTCAGGAAAATAACACCGTCCATGACTCCATGGGGAGAGGACAAGTGAAACTCCAGGTTTGGAACTCTGCCCTATGCATCTCTTCCTTTGGCTAGTTTTAATCTGTATCCTTTCATTAGAATAAACCATTCAGTGAGTTCTGTGAGTCCTCCTAGTGAATTATCAAACCTGAGGGTGGTCTTAGGAACCACCTGAACTTTGCAACTGGTGTTAGAAATGAAGGTGGTCTTCTGGACTGTGCCCCCTAACTTCACAAACAATATATGAAAAGTTCATTGATATGGTTTCAGATTTCACAGCACAACTATGCTTTAAGAGGTTACCGGTTGTCAGGTTTTGGTGTAATATTAAAAGAGAATACCAAGTATCTGGAAAAACTATAAGAATACTTAAAAAGGCTCCTCCTTTTTCTTCATATTCTTCAACCAAAATAACGTATGGTAATAGACTGAATGCAGAAGCACAAATGGGAATCTAGCTGTCTTAGATTTTTGTAAAAATGTAAAATACCACTCTTCTATTTATTTCATTTTGGAAACTATAGTTACTTTCCTTCAAACTGTTATTTATACTAACATGAAATACGCTTATTATGTTTTCTAAATGAATATTTTTAAATTTCTCAATTTTAATTAATAATTTGGTAAATATAAATAAATATAACTAAAAAAACCTTTGAGTCCTCAATAATTTTTAAGAATCCTAGTATCAAAATATTTGAGAATTGTTCATCTAGAAATTCTGAAAATCATGCCTGATAAGCTCATGAACTATAATATTAACATTAACAAAATCATCCCTTTTGAAGTGCTTCTATTAATCTGATCACATATCTAGATTCTAAAAGATAGTAAAATAGTGATAGAAATGTTTCCCTTCAATTTTTGTCTTTGTTTCTCTTCAATTTTTAACAAAACTAAACAAAAATCAACATCAGCTAAAGAAAATACATTGCCTTCAACAAGTTATAAACCGTTAAAGATCATTTACAAGTTTCCTTCATTGCAAACAATTAGAATTCAAATGTCAATAAATGACAATTTGAGAGCACTGACACTTTTTTAAAGGCAGTCTGGTTAGGTAATATTTCAGTAAAAAGCCAACAGGTTGTAATGACCTCCAACTGAACAGAAACAAACAGAAAATATAAAATAATGTCAGACGGGCTAAAGCAGTATGTATGTATATGTTTAAGGTCACACTCTTTTTTAACTTTAGAACAGAGTCTAAAGTTTCCCTTTTACCTTTCTCTAGAAATGTTAGAAACGCTTCTTATTTAAAGACAGACAAAAAAGATAAAAAACGATTATTTTAGAAACTAAGCAAGCAGTATAGAATAGTGGTTAAAAGTATGGAATTTGAAATTGAACAGCAAAGGTTCAAATCGCAAGTCCTATACGACCCTGAATATATTATCCAACTCCTCTAACCCAATCATTTTCTCGCCCATAACTACTGATACATCATGGGGTTACTGAGAAAATAAAAGCATATAACTGATGCAATTAGCATAGTGCCTGACATAGATAAGTACTCAAAAAGTAGCTGACACTGTATTATATTATTATTATGAATATATCTTACTTTCAGTTCCTTCTCAAGCCTATCTACTTCAGCTCCTAAAGTATCAATAATATTTTCTCCATGTTTAAGCATAAAGGTCTCTAGTTCTTCAGGAGTCTTCACTTCTTGAATTTCCTATAAAGAAAACGATAGCAGAAAAATGAAACAGATTCTTAAGAAAGTCATAGTGGTACACTGATAATTTCTTTTAAAAATTATAACCAACACCGTTAAGTTTAATGAAAAATGAAAAACTTTCAAGCCATAGGCAATGGACCATATATTTCAAAAAAGAAAACTCAATTTGAGAAAAAATTGAGTACAACGGTCTACAGACCGTAGCACTGCAAAATCAGTGGGAAAAGGATAGACAATCAATAAATAGTGCTGGGGAAGTTATTTTTTTAGAGGAAAAAAATACTAAATCCCTACCTCAGACCATTAAACAAGTAATTCTAAGTGGATTGAAAACCTAAGGGTAAAAAACAAACCTTAAAATTTTTAGAAGAAAACCAGAATATTTTTATGATAATGGGATACAGAAGTAAGGGTTCCTCAAGAAAGATAATAAAAAGCATAGAGAAAAAGATTACAAATTTGACATAAAATTAAAAACTACATTAAGTCTTCTGTACAACAACAAAGTGGAACGATAAATTATAAACTAGAAAGTTATCTGCATATACACAACTGAGGAAGGATTAGTATCTAGCATATTAAAAATAAAACATTTATAAATCTGTCAGAATAACAGAAATTAAACGAACAAAGCAAGTACAGGAAATCCCAATGGTCAATAAATTTCTATGTTTATTAACCTCACTACTACCAGGGAAATATAAATTAAATCAACAGGATACTATTTCATATCCATCATAATGATAAAAATTTCAAAACTCTGTCAATACAATCTAGCAAAAATGTGAAGCAACAGAAACTTTGATACATTGATGGTGGGAGTTAAACTGACACACTTTGGAGAACAATTTGCCAATATCTAAGGAAGCTGAAGATATGTTCATCCAATGGCCCACCTATACTTTAAATCTAGCTATGTAATGCCCTAAAGAAATTCTTGCACATGCAAACAAGGAAACATCTATAAGAATGCCACTGTGGCACTGTTTCCAATAGTTTAATACTTGAAACAATATAATTGTCCGTGAAGTAGGGACTGGATAAGCAAACTGCAGCATTTTAGTAAGATGGACTATTAAATAGCAAGTAAATTAATTAGAGGTATATATATTAACACGGAGGAGGAACCTCAAAAACATGCTGTTTAGCAACTTATAGAGGAAACCATATGATATGATACAATTTATACCAACTTTTAAACATCTAAAGTGTTACATATTACGCTAAGAAAAATGTTGAATAGTATAAAAAACTGAAAGGAAATGACAGGTACTAAATTCAAGATAATTGTGAGTTCTGGGGATGGAGAAAAGAGAATGGGATCTATAAGGAGAAACAAGGGCTGTAATACTTTTGTAATGATTTCTTTCTTTTTTTAAGATCTCAAGCAAGTACAGTACAGTAAAATGTTAATATTCGACAAAGGCAAGCGGTAGCCTCTGCTCTGTTCATTATATTATCCTGTATAAATTTTCTTTTAAAGTACTCTTAATAAAAAAAGCATGGATTCTGGAGTCAGAGATCTGAATTCACATCTGATTCCATATGATGGCTCTGCAATTTTAGGCAAGTTACTTAATCTTTCTCTGCCTGAATTGGCCTATATATAAAAATGAAAATATTATTTCTTTACCTCACAGGCTGTTGACAGTAAATAAAGTAACATATATAAAACGCCTGGCACACAACAAGCACTTTAATAATAAGTTACCTCTTCTACTGTCTGAACCAGTTGAAACCTGAAGTGACTTTTAAGACTTATAAAAGAAAAAGTTTTATTTACTTAGGAAGTAATTTTTATAACCCTTGGCTATATAAGAAGAAATCAATAAATACTTTAACTTACTTGTAGCATTTGGTCAAAATCTTGTTTTTCCAAATATGATCTCGTAACAACTCGTCCATCGAAATCTACTTCTGCCTTAAATCTTACTTTCCCTAATCCTAGATCTGTGGCTTTAACGTCATGAATTGCCCTGCAACCAATAAAAATACATACAAATTTATTTACACAGACATACATTTTAATGGCAAAAAGTCTAGAATTCTTGTTTTTTACTACCAGTGATGAAAAATGGACTAAGATGGCTTTCAGAGTGTTCGCCATTAAGCACCACCTATCATTTTCCAAACAAATGTTCATTTAGCTCTTTTTGCATAATGCCATACGAAGGTGTAAACAATAAATACTATTTTATGGTAATTTGTATATATATGAACTACACAGTTTGTGGATTAAAAAATCAACTCTAAATTGCTTTTCTAAAAAACAAAAAAAATTGCTTTTCTACAATGTTGTCATTTTATCTTATAATCCTTTTTTCCTTTTTTCAATAGCTTCTTTAAAAGTCTTCATACAACTCTGTGAAGTACTCCATTAGCATGAGGTTAATAATAACTACCTAATGGGACTGATGTGGGGAATGATGAACCAACATATATAAAATGTTTAATATGCTACCAATTACACAGCAGGCATTTAATCAATGACATTCATGAAGTAGATTAAGATGGCATCTTTACTTTACAGATAAAACAATCCCAGAGGGGCATAAGTGACCTGCCTAAGGTAACTCATCTAGGCAACAGGAGAGCCAGGACTCACCCCCAGATCTTTAGATACCCAAGCCTAGTGGTCTTTCCATTATACCATTTTGCCTTCCAGAAAAGGAAGCAGACGTTCAAGCATAATTGCTTTTCCATACCTCCTGCCCTAATCCTCAGGAATCAATTTTCTCCAGAAAACTACTGAGAAATTCCTTTCTTTCTAGAGTAATCATTATAATATCTTTTCTTTAGAGGATACATAAGAAAATTATAAACACTCTGAATTCTGAGGACATAGAGATATCCTACTGGGAAAACAAGGCTAAGTGAGAATCCAAGTACTCTTAAAACATCTGACTCTAATTTCTGAGAGATCTTAAGCAAGTTACTAAATACTGAGTCTAAAATTCTTTATCTATGTGAATAAAGAAGTATAGATGAAAATAAGAATTAATGATTTTATATTTATAAAGTTATGTATGCCCAGACTGAAATAGAACTTGTCCAGATTGGTAAGAGGTTATATAATTTATTCATTTAAAAATAGCATATCTAACTCAGTCTTAACAAAAGATTTAAAATACTCATGATTTGACTAATACTTATTTAGCAGTTAATAAAAATGTTCTGATATACTTCTTCCCTATGTTCTTACACATAACTAACTGCAGACAGAAAACTGTGATAGGCAGCTTCTATCATGGTTCCCAATGACCCCCACCCCCACCCCCTCCTGTGTTCAGGCCCTTGTGCAACCCTCTCTCCTTCAACTGTGGGCTAGACTTAGCGATTTGCTCCTAACCAACAGAACACGGCAAAATGATGATATGTCATTTCCAAGATTAGATGATGAACCTGTGACTTTTATCGTGTTCACACTCAATATCTATTGTCTTCTCAATCTGCATACTTTGATTAAGCAAGCTACCATGCTGGACAGTCCCACATGGCAAGGAACTAAATCCTGTTGATAACTACATGAGAAAGCTTAGAAGCTGATCCTTCCCCAGGAGATGACTACAGTCCCAGCCAACACCTTGACTGCAGTCTATGTGAAACCCTAAGGTAGAGACCTAGGTAAACCGTGCCCAGGTTCCTGACCCACAGAGGCTGTGAGGTAATAAATGTTGTTTTAAATCACAAAGTTTTGGGGTAATTTGTCACAGAGCAATATAGATAACTAATACATTGCTTAAAAAACTGTATGAACTTCCTAGAATACTAACATTTATTTTTTCCAACAATTTAATCTACAGATCATCACTATTCCAGAAAATTTCAAATTTGTCAGTGAGTCTTTCCATTTACAGTTCTTTTTTTAGACTTTAATTATAAACAATATATGCAAAATTATAAACACACATATACCTAGCAAATGGGTACCAAAATACATGAAGCAAAAACTGATAGAATGAAAGGAGAAATAGGCAATTCAACAATAACAGCAGGAGACTTTAACATCCTACTTTCAATAATGGATAGAACAACTAGGCAAGAAAATCAACAGGGAACTAGAAAACGTGAGCACTATAAAATCTAACAGACACAATGCTCCATACAACAGAAGAATATACGTTATTCTCAAGTACACATGGAACATTATCCAAGATAGAGCATATGCTAGGCCATAAAACAAACCTCAGTAAATTTAAAATGACAGAAATAATAAAAAGAATGTTCGGCAACCACAATGGAATGAAGTAAGAAGTAACAAAGACATTTGAGAAACTCACAAATATGTGGAATTAAACAACACATCCCTGATTAACCAATGGCCAAAGAAGAAATCTAAAGTGAAATTAGAAAATATTTTGAAGTGAATGAAAATGAAGACACAACATACTAAAATTTATAGGATGCAGTGAAAGCAGGGCTTAGAAGGATGTTTATAAATGTAAAAGCCTATATTAAAAAAGAAGATGGATATCAAATAAAAAACTTAACCTACCATCTTAAGACACTGGAAAAAGAGCAAACTAAACCTAAAGCAAGCAGAAGGAAGGAAATAATACAGATTAGAGCAGGAACTCACGAAACAGAGAAGAGAAAAACAAAGAAAATCAATTAAACCAAAAGCTAGTTCTCTGAAAAGACCAAGAAAACTGACAAATCTTTAGCTGGACTGACCAAGAGAAAAAAGAAAGAACACTCAAATTACCAGAATCAGAAATGAAAGAGGAGACATTAGTACCAAACCTAAAGGAATAAAAAGGATTACAAAGGAATACTAGGAACAGCTGTACACCAACAAATTAGATAACTTAGAAGTAATGGACAAATTTCTAGAAAGACACAAACTACTGAAACTGACACAAGAAGAAATAGATAATCTGAATAAACTAATAACAAGAGATAGAATGAGTAATCAAAAAACTAACCATGCAGAAAAGCCCATGTCCAGATGGCATCACTGCTGAATTCTACCAAACATTTAAAGAAGAAATAATAACAATTGTTTATAAACTCTTCTAAAAAAACAGAAGAGGAGGAAACATTTCCCAATTCATTCTATAAGGTCAGTATTACCTTGATAACAAAATCAGACAAAGACATCACAAGGGAAGGATATTAATATGGAGTATCTCACATTAAGTTACTAAGCCTAATACTGATTCTAAGAATGCTCAATTTCAAATCTTGATCCAGTAGGTAATTACTTCTTAAGAGTAAACATATAGAGCTTAGAATATAAATCTACTACTCACATACTCATTTGTTCTACTGATGAAGATATAGAGGTCATTCGTTTTTGTTTTTTTTTAATTTATTTATTTATTTATTTTTGGCTGTGTTGTGTCTTCCTTGCTGCACACGGACTTTCTCTAGTTGTGGTGAGCAGGGGCTACTCTTCGTTGCAGTGCGTGTGCTTCCCATTGCAGTGGCTTCTCTTGTTGCAGAGCACGGGCTCTAGGCGCATGGGCTTCAGTAGTTGTGGCACATGGGCTCAGTAGTTGTGGCTCACGGGCTTAGCTGCTCTGCGGCATGTGGGATCTTCCTGGACCAGGGCTCGAACCCCTGTCCCCTGCATTGGCAGGTGGATTCTTAACCACTGTGCCACCAGGGAAGTCCTAGAGGTCATTCTTAAAAGATTTAACTTAAAAGATTTTAATTAAGAAAAATACATTCTTATTTTAAAGTTTATATATGCATATGTACGTAAGTAGTAGAAAAATCAGGATTTTTTTGGATGTGGACCATTTTTAAAGTCTTCATTGAATTTGTTACAATACTGCTCTGTTTTATGTTTTGGTTTTTTGGCTACGAGGCATGTGGGATCTTAGCTCCCCAACCAGGGTGAAGTCTTAACCACTGGACTGCCAGGGAAGTACCCAAAAGCAGGATTTTAAAGGACTGTTCCTTCCCCTTCATTCTGAAACTACACTGCTGCGGAAGTTCACTAAAAAGTCCTATTAGAACTTTGCATCTCTTCTGATTACCTCCTAACTCTTCAATTCTTTATTTGTATATCATTTAAAGATAAAGATTATATGGAAAAAACATTTAATATAATCTAAAACAAGAAGTCTATTTTCAAAAAAAGTATAAATTATATTCAACTTGGTAATCATATCCCCATGAATAAAAATCTTAAGTTTAATATATTCAATTTGTAATTATAATACAAATATAAGGCAAATACAAATATGAAGGTTTCATACAAGTGGTTCCACATTAAAGAGGCAAACTTCTGTTCCCATTACATCATCTAACTGTTCCTTATTCTAAAAATTAAAGATATACAGAATTTAAAAGGAAACTTAGGGAGTGTCCGACATGCTTTCACTTGCTTTCTTGTAAGGTTGCAATGCTGCAAAGTAATAAGATTAAAAAGTTCTAGGGCTTCCCTGGTGGCACAGTGGTTGAGAGGCCGCCTGCCGATGCAGGGAACACGGGTTCGTGTCCCGGTCTGGGAAGATCCCACATGCCGTGGAGCGGCTAGGCCCGTGAGCCATGGCCGCTAAGCCTGAGCGTCTGGAGCCTGTGCTCTGCAACGGGAGAGGCCACAGCAGTGAGAGGCCCGCGTACCGCAAAAAAAAAAAAAAAAAGTTCTAAAGGCTAGGAATTCAAAACCTCTTCTGGAAGTATTTACAAAACAAGCATTTCTATTTCTTAATACGTTTTTGTAAACCTTAACAGCATCACTGGAATAAGCTGACCTTACTGATGGGTCGTTCTCCAGGAGTTCAGTAAGCCGTTGTACTTGTTCTGGCTGGATGGATCGCCCTAAGAGTGCTTCTGTGTTAGTGTAGATGAGGAATGCTGAGACCACACCTAATAAGGTGCCCACACCCAAAGAACCTAGGCTGTCATACAGTGGATTGCCTAAATAAAAGCACAAAAGAAGTCAGTAGAAGTCAGTAAATTAACATTTTCTATTATTTCAATGAGCTTTAGTGAGCAAAGAACCAGAATTAGTAAATCAAGGGACCGGAAATTCATTTCTAATTCCTTTAGTGACTTTCTCCTAATAGTTTTACTATTCTATGCAGTTGAATTACTTATGATCTGTTTCTTGCACCTGGTCACATGCGTGAGGGTTCAGAGCATTTTCAAATTAGAGACATACCAATAATACAATGAAGAGTCCATTTCTTTTTGATATATCAGTAGCACTTTTCCTATCCCAAGTTGACAAAATAATTGTAAAATCAAAAGCTAAAAGAAATAACCATTTTTGTGTCTTATTCTTACCAAGATTCTGTGAAAGAACTAAGCCATACAAAAAATTATATGAGGCACTCTTATCTCATTCAACCAAGAATGATACATAGCTAGCACCATTCTAGATTTAAAAAAAAAAAAGGAAGTTAATTCCTTGCCTCTAATGGCTACCTCAGAGCAGTGGTTCTCAAAGTGCAGTCCTTTGACCAGCAGCGTCAGCATCACTCAAGAACACGGTAGTAATGCAAATTCTCAGGCCTCGCACAAGACCTTCTACATCAGAAATCTGGGGCTCAGGGTGGGGTGGGTGTGGGTCTAGCATTATGTGCCTTCCCAATCCTGCCAGATGATTCTGATTCTAAAGTTTGCCTTAGGTTATTAGGGCTTTATTCTCTTCCAGAACCAATGAGAAGAGTTGATTTATTATCTATGAATGCATAGGTTAATATTTATATAACAGACATAAATAAATATTATACTTTAAATCTTTATAATAAATTTTACACACAAGGCTTTTATAATGAAAAGTCTTTTTATTCCAAAGATCAAATGTCAATATTAAATTTAACTCTCTTAATGCTTGATAAAAGCATTTTTTGTTTTACTAAAAAAATCTCAATTTACATTAGTTTTATTAACATTTAGTCAAAATATAACACTAAAAACTGAATGACTTATTTTGTATTACTAAAGTGTAAAAATACATCCATTTGTAAAACATAATCCACTAGCAAGTTTGTAATTATAGAGTTCAAAATCAAATACTGCTCTTTAGAAATCCAAATTTAATTAATTATTTTCATTTTAAAATATACATCTATTAATAATCCTACAGAAATCACAGAATTATTAGCTGGAAAATATTTTATTTCTTGGCATGTTATTTAATTTAAATGACAATTTAAATAATTAAATAAAAATTAATGTGAAACTTTCCTGAAACAAAACATTTTATAAGTTTGATTTGACTGGTTTATAATACTATGTAAAAAAAAAATCTATTAAAAGTCAACTTACCTATCAAGTCACACTTTCCTTAAGCCTAAAATTTTGCTAAGTAATAATTTAGGTCTAAAAAAATGTCTAAAATGGTAAGGTCAACCAGAAAAACGATCAAAACAATTAGAAATATTTTGGATCACAGTGAACATCAGAGAATGCTTGTTTACTCTTAAAATATACATTCAAAATGAGAAAGACCTATTCATATTTCAGGCTATTTTAAGAAACACTGCAGAACTGTGGAAGCTCATCACCTAAAATTATTTAAAATACGCTAGGACAAACAGGTAAGAATGGTAGTACCATTTCAAGAGAATTCCAACCTCAGAAATTGAGTCTTTTCATACTAAATGGTTCCTTTGTTTTAGAAAATAAAAATAAAATGGTTGTTGTCTTCTTATCCGCCTGTGCTGTACTGGCCTTCAAAACATTTATCTAGCTACCAAAATGAGGATGGAAGCAAGTAAAGAATCAAGGAAACAGGAAAGCGACAGCAGTTATTATTGGTACTAATAGTAGAAAAAGACAAACGGACAAGAGCTACAATGTATATTTATTTTGAACTTCAGAGTTTATTAAAGTTCTCTCTCATATATTATCTTAAACCTGTAAGGTCACTAGGACAAATACTATTGATATCTTTATAGATAAAGAACTTAAAGCTCTGTGTAGTTGTGTAACTTATTAAGTCACAGCTAGAAAGGCTTCGAGCATTACAGAAATGCTCTATTAGCAGCCTTTTTTATTTCTAACTAAGAGAAATTTCTAATTCAAAAATCTGAACACTTTTACCATCTTATTTGTCTTATACAAACAAATGGTTAGTATGAAATTCACATTTAACAATCTATTGGTTTAAAATTATTCAATGATATGAAGGAAAATTCCCACATATTAGAGAATTATTTTAGTAGCACAAATAAAGCACCTGTAATTTGAGAAATATTTACCTGTTATAGAAGTAAGGCCCATACAAGTGGCTGCTATTGTCACTCCCAACACTGCTGCAGTATCCTCCAATAATATAACATTTGTACTAGGATCATGACTTTCCATTACTTAATCATTGGGGTGGAGACAAGAAAAGAAACTTTTGAAATCTTAATTTGATACTATCAGATAACATTTTAATAAGTATCCATTAATTTAATTAAATTAAGATTAAGAAGGAGTTCCCTAGTGCCCTAGTGGTTAGGATTACAGGCTTTCACTGCTGTGACTAGGGTTCAATCCCTGGTCAGGGAACTGAGATGCCTCAAGCCGTGCAGTGCAGCCAAGAAAAAAAAAAATTAAGATTAAAAAATGTATGAGATCCTGATTTTTAAAACCCTGTTCAATATAAATATAATTTCTTGGTTTAAATGTTAACAATAACAGATATTTAAAGTCAAATTACTTTCTCAAGTTATATAAGCATACACAGAAATATTGTAGTTCACATAAGTTAAATCCAAATATAAAGTACTGCTGTTCAAATTACACTACATTTCTCTTTTTAAAAGAGCTGATATATAAGTAAGAGCCACACAGGGAAGACACTGAGATATATTTTGTACACATCTATATGGAACAAAGCAATAATAGCACTAGGCAATTTTAAGGAAACAAAGAAGATGAAATAATACACCTAGGTTTCTAAAATACATACCATACTTGTAAAGTGACATTCCTTTGGCCCGAGCACTCCTACGAAGCTCATTTACAGCAACAAGAAGTGTTGCTGAAAGAAAAGCATTCATATCAGCAAGGAAGAAACTTCATGCCTCCAAACTTTAAAGATGGCATCTCAAAAGATAAATAAATAGGCACAACACTTTAATGCTAAGGGCTGTCAATAAGGAAAAGTTCTATATTAAACCAGTCATTATCAAGACCCCAATTAATCATTATGATATAATGAATCCCATATTTCTAAACCACAATAATTTAAATATCATTACCACCACAACAGCCTTAATTTACCAGACAGCTACTAGCTGGCAGGCACCACACTAAGCAAAATCACTTTGATCCTCCCAACCTTTTGAGGCAGGTGGTGCTATCACCATTTTATAAGACTGCCAAAGATGAAAGGATGATGCACAAAAAATGACAATGTTTTAGAAGTAAGCATACTGTGAGTACAGCAGTGAATTAGGCAGTTTCATACATGATATTAGCACTTCTCTGTCATAATACTGCTGTGGCTGAAACTTTCAGAAACATTAACATATTTGTACTGCAAAAAGACAGTCCTCCCTGATAAATGTTACTAAAACCGGATTTTTAAAAACTCAGTATACAGTTAGTTATGTTTTTATGCTCCATGGACCTAGAGACTGTCATACAGAGTGAAGTTAAGTCAGAAAGAGAGAAATATCGTTTATTAACGCATACATTGGAATCTAGAAAAATGGTACAGATGAACAGGTTTGCAAGGCAGAAATAGAGAGACAGATGTAGCGAACAAATGTATGGACACCAAACTGGGGAAGCAGGGGGTGGGGTGGTGGTGTGATGAATTGGGAGATTGGGATTGACATATATAGACTAATATGTATAAAACAGATAACTAATAAGAACCTGCTGTATAAAAATATAAAAATGTTTTTTACTTTCCAAAAAAAGAAAAAACCTCAGTATATAGTTAGTTATGTTTTTATACTTCATTTCAAATGATATGATACTCAAGAACAAAATAAAAAGCTTCTCCAAACTTGCCCTATCTTACAGGAACAACCATAGTACATTATACGAAGAATTTCTTCCCTCAAAGAAGATAAAACGTATATTCCTATTTCCACAGCTTTCTTTAATCAAGAGAACTTAGCAATCTATAAAAATAGACTGCTGAATATATATTACTAAGTTAAGAATAAAAAGATTCTGTGACAGTACATACCTCCTTCAGATACTAATGATCCTGCTAAAATACAATATGCCTAGGAAATATAAAAATAAAGCATAAGTTGATATCTCACTAAAGAATTACAACAGTTCATGCATAAACAATGTTTAAGATGGAAACATAAATTCAAATCCTAGCCAGATAAGGATTTTGATGGGAAACAGTTCAAATGAGGACGAGATAGATGGTATCTTCATAAGAAGAAACAATTAAAAATTAAAAATTTGATGGCCATCTCATTTTTTAATACTTGAAAAATACACACACGCACCCCCCAGCGTAGAATGTTATACCATGACTAAAGTTAAATTCATGATATAAAAGAATTACTTAATTAGTAAAAAAAAAAAAAAATTTGAACTTCAAAATGAACACAAGCATTTGAAATCTAGGGTTGTGGATACCAGATGCAGTAAGATACACAACCATACCCAGTAACTTTCAATTTTGTTTGTTTGCCCAGCACCAAGAGAATCCTTCCTCAGTCCTCATTCAGAAAGATAAGCAGTTATATAAAGTAAACAATTTGGGGGAGGAAGATAACACCACTTTCCTTACAATCCCAGACGCTCTTGAATTAGATAAAGATACCAAGAATAGCTTTAATCCAAGATATATAGAAATAATTAACACAATTTTTTTTTAATTTTAAGTGAAATTCAAATCAAATATCTATAGAATTTTCAATATTACCTTTTCGGAACCCTAGGCTTCCCTGAAACAGAGGTTTAAAAATTTTGAACCCAGTCCAACACTCTTCTAATTCTGTTAAGGAAACTGAGATTTCCAAGGCTGTGTGGTTTGCTTGAGTAAATAGAAATGGTATTGGAATAAGAACTAGAATACAGGTTTTCCTAACTCAATTCTAGGCTCTTTCCACTGAATCTTACTGGCAACATCAGCAAAAATAGTCTGGAGCTACACTGTGAGATACAGAAGCTGACAGGGGTGCCACATGCCCAATTTGCACTTGTCAAGGGAGCTACAATCAGAGCTGCCAAGCAGAGTAATCTCCAAGAAGTTCCCATGAGAGGAAAAGAAGACAGCTTTAAGTATCTACAAAGGCCAGTGGAAACCAGTGCAAGATGACATTGGTACCAGTAAAGTAGTACCTTTCTGTCCCCTATCTCTACCTTCAGTGCTGCCAGAGGCAATCTATGAAGTAGGAGAGAAGAGAAGCCCTTAAGTGAAAAAATACAGAAGGGAACCACACTCCCATTCTCTCAAGGTAGGCTTCCTACCAGAATGAGGAAAAGGAGAAGGTTTAACTTTAAATAAAATTCTAACATATGACTGTTACAAAGGAATGGTTATTTTAACTACTGATAGGACATTTATTCTTGGAACTAAAAGTGAACAGAGGTCTTCTTGCTTTTCAAAAGTAACAGCAGAAATTAACAGAATTGCCCAAAATTTTAACCAAGGACGAAGTGTTTAACAACTGTACCTACAGAGATATTCTTGCTCAACATCACTGAATCATATGGATTTAGAGGTCATGTCCAGTCACATTCTAAAAAACACAACTACAGATACATAACCCTATATTACAGTCAAGAAGGTATATTTAGTCCCATTCTTTAACATCAATATGACAAAGGCATTCTACTGTACTTAATCACTATTTCATATTACTTCAAAACTGAGGGGGGAGGAAGGGAGAAGATTACCCATAGAAGAGATTCTATTGGTTGAGGATTAAGCAATCCCATGACTCCATGGTACCAAGATAATCCTGCACCCATCATGAAAATACCAACACCACTAATTAGTGAAGCAATATAGCGCATATTTGAAAATCCATACCTGAAAAATAAAAAAGATAATATAGTTTACAAGAAATACAAATGATTTCCTCTCAAAATGTTTAATAGGTCAATGAAAAAAAAAAAACTTCTTATAACATCATGATGTTATGATTTTATATTTAAGTAAAATGTAAGTGCCAAACTCAAATCTAATCAGAAAATCAATACATGAAGTGGAAAAAACTGCAAGATCTTTGAAATTATATAAAAAGAGTGAATATGATTTAATTCAGGTATTTTCTAACCCCTCTTTCATATATTTGCTTTGATTTACTAGAGCAACTTTACTTTTATGTAACACAAATGCAGGCAAAATTTATTTTTTAAATGCATTCAGATGTTTAATGAAGATGGTAACATTTATATTTACTTGTAATGCAGCTTCTAATTGAATATTTGTCTTCTTCTATAATTTATATTTCCTACAATTTATATTACTTATAATTTGATGCTAGATACTTTTTGCTGTTTCTGTATAGTGTAACACACAGTAACTATTATCTTTTTTTTTTTGGCTGCACCGAGCAGCATGTGGGACCTTAAATCCCAGACCAGGGATCGAACCCACGCCCCCTGCAGTGCAAGTGCGGAGTCTTAACCACTGGACCGCCAGGGAAGTGCCACTAATTACCATCATTAAAAGACTAAGAGCTTCAGTTTTCTGGGTTTTTTTATGGTAATTTTTTTTTGTTAAATCTCAGGGTTTTTTTTAAAGTCTTTTGGTCAATGTGTGCATTATTCTGTATTACTGTATGTACCAATAAAATACTAAGTAATAAGAAATTTTAAAATATGGGATACTACAAGAGGAAAAGAATCATTCATTAATAAAAGTATTTTCTGGGAAATTTACTCCCAAACCCAAACTCTATGGCACCCTTCTAGCAGATGCAAATTTAAACAAGAGTTCTGAATTAAAATTGCTTTTTGAATTCTTTTTGCAAATATGTAATTTTGCCATAGGAAATTATCAGTTTATAGATGTGATGGTGTTCTATCAGCTTGATTTAGAACAATTTATATTCTTCTAAAGCTTCCCCCCCCCAAAGTAAGAAAGGAGATATATTTATTTATTTAAGTTAAGGTAAATTAAGATCTAAATTAAATGGCATTACTTTCATTTTATGTGTTTTCAAGGAATTTGGAGATTCTCATTAAAAAAAATTTTTTTTTTGGTTGCATTGGGTCGTAGTTGTGGCATGCAAGCTCTTAGCTGTGGCATGCATGTGGGATCTAGTACTGGGCCAGGGATCAAACCCGGGCCCCTTGCACTGGGAGCCCGCAGAGTCTTAACCACTGCGCCACCAGGGAAGTCCCTAAAATTTTTAACTATGTAGATCTGCACTGTCCAATGTAAGTCGCTAGCTACGTAAGACTATTTAAATTTAAATTACTTAAAACTAGATAAAATTTTAATACAGTTCTTCAGTCGCACTAGCCACATTTCAAGTGCCCAACAGCCACACGCAGCTAGTGACTATCACAATGAACAGGTATAAATAAATATTTCTATTATTGTAGAAAATTCTATTGGGCAGTACTAAAGTAGGTTGTTGAAAATATCTTAAGAAGAAATCTTTGCAACCTAAAGCTTTTAAATTTTACCCTGTTTTTAAATTTTTGGCATATAAAACTGGTCAGGAAAAATTTTTTTTGACATAGTAAAATGCTATAATCATGTGTAATTAGCAGACTAGAAAGGTAGCTGTTCTCTGTACGAGCTTACTGATAGTTATAGGATATTCAATAATATGCTATTATTTATATGAAAACAGGAGTGCCTGGCTTTCAAGTAAAGAAAGGCATTTATATAAAGCACAGAGGCAGATTCCTTTATGGAAATAAAAGTGTATTTTTTTTTTGCCTTAAGGCAAATTTGACTGCTCAAATTCTACTACAGAAGCTTGTTAAAAACAAAATAATACATGTGGAATTCAAAATTTCCACCTGGTTATGTTAGTAGAAGCAACAGAAAAAAAGTCTTTGTATCAAATAACTAATATAATTCAAAATAATATACCCTAAAGAGCATACTCATTTTACAAATAAGTAATTTTGAAATATTAATAGAATCCTATTTCCAAATCACAACAGGGGGATTAAAATACATTAAGCATAAATTTAATAGAAATTATCACTAAAATTTTAGATTGAGTGGCCTATTAGTCCAAATGTGAAATATATATATCTCCTTTGACCAAATAAAACAGAACTCTAAGATCAAAACACGTGCTTTGTTATTAACTATCAAATACAAAGAGGACAGGATCTCTTTGCTATGTTACAAAGCATAAAAATAATTTGAACCTCATTTTCAAATTATATCTTGAATTTACTTTGACACAGAGGTTGAGTCCTGCATTTTAGATACAACAGCAGAAGAAATGACCAAATCTTTAACACAAAACTGCAGGTCTATAAACTGCAAGAGATTTCTATAATTCAACTACTTGCTGCCAAAACACATGAAAACAAAATAAAGACAACGTCCTTACGGATGAGTAGGATCTGGTGTTTGAACAGACTTACTGATGCCCAATGCTAGTAAGGCCTATGGAGAAAAGAAGGTAAATAATCATTAGCAAGGGAATATAATAAGCCAGTCTGGAGGGCACAACCTGACAATGACAAAGAAGTACTTAACATGTGTATGTCCAATAGCCCAGCAATTCTTGTTTCCAGTACTTACCATAGAGAAATAAAGGTGAACCGAAAGGGGTTCAAAACAACACTGAATAATGATGTAAAATGTGAAAGCAACCTAAAACTCCTTCAATGGGGAGTGGCAAAATAAATCATGGTATAACCAAACCATAAATTACTTCTACAACAGTGTAAAAGGGGATAGAGCTCTCTGTACTGACATGGTGAAAGCTCCTAGACGTACCATTCAGTGGACGGGAAAAAAGCAAGTTTAGGAACCGCACGTACAATACAAAAGAACTTATGTTTTGTAGTTTTTGTAAATGACGTATAATGTAAAGCACAGGAAAAGGTCTGAAAGAACTCACATTTAACTCTGTTTATACCTCTGAGGAGAGAAGTAGGTTTAGCGTGGTCTGTAATATCTGATTTTTTACGGGAAGAATAACTTGTATAGCTGCACAAATAAAAGACAGTAAAAGTTTTTTGTTTTGTTTTGTTTTTGATGTGGACCATTTTTTTTTTAAGTCTTTATTGAATTTGTTACAATATTGCTTCTGTTTTATGTTTTGGCTTTTTGGCTGCAAGGCATGTGGGATCTTAGTTTCCCGACCAGGGACCGAACCCGCACCACCTGCATTGCAAGGCGAAGTCTCAACCATTGGACCGCCAGGCAAGTCCCAAAGACAGTAAGAGTGAGTACAAACTGTATATGGTCATGATACATTTACATTTCTAGTAAAACTGCAAAACCATGCGCATGAAGTATACACATCAATGTATACAGAGCAGTGACTATCTGGGGTGTGGAAGGAAGAAATAAAGATGGAAGACTAGTTATAACTAAAATTTTATTTCTCTAGGGAAAAAATGTTTAAAGTAAATATAACAAAAATGTAAGTCTTTAATCCTAGTTACCACCTTTCTCTGCTCCCTTCCTCCCTTGCCTTCATCTTTTCTTCCTTTTATTTCTGTTTCTTTTTTTGATTGTATCTTTTGTTAAAAAGAGTTATCCACTGGTACCGCTCAATATTATGCTTGCACTTAGTATCCTTTCTCTTAATTTGATGTAAATTTAGAAATCTGAAAAAGATTACACTAGAATTATTTATTTAATAAAAACACAAAGCCTGAGTGAATACCCTATGTGATTTTTTTTGACTAAGCTGGGGTTTTTGCATTTTTTCAGTATTGTATCAAATAATCAAATAGGTAAGTCTTCAAGATTACCAAATTCTTCATGGATGAAGTTTCTCTGTAGGTTACTGGGCATTTATAGAAACATTCCCTCTTGTAAAATACATGGGGATTATACCACCTTGCAAATGGCTAGTCCATTCAGGGACTACCCTGGCGGTCCAGTGGTTAAGATTCCACACTTCCAATGCAGGGGGTGCGGGTTCGATCCCTGGTCAGAGAACTACAATACATGCCTTGCGGCACGGCCAAAAAACAAACAAACAAAAAAGGCTAAAACAAATATATACTGACTTTTAAGTTTTGATATCAGAAATCCAATCCAAAATATACAGAATATTACAAGTTTTTTTCTACTGGATTCCAAAGGAAAAGAGAGTCAAAACTACCTAAAACATAGATGATGGCTTTTCAGTGAATTAAACTAAGAGAATAAGAGTAAATTAAGAACATATAATTTTAAAATCTGTATATTAAAACTGAAATATTCATTATCAATTCACACTATATATGTATCTGTGTTTATAATGTTTACATAATAGTCAATGAGTGTTCAATTATTTTTAAAATACTTAGTATTCAGGTTGGCTGTGCAATGAAGTGTGAGATAACAAATGTTTCAGAAGTTGAATATGGGCCATTACTTATTAGTTCTTCTTATAAAAATAAGATATCATAGACTATCGCTAATCCTGTTCTCCCCCAAAGATTAAAGCCAAAGTTCTATTCTAGAACTTAATATAAATGGCATCACACAGTAACTACTTTTTTGTATTTGCCTTCTTTTATTCAACATACTGTTAGAGATGCTTATATGCTACTTACGGATAAGTATTTCTTTTTATTTCTAGATAATATTATATTGTATGACTATACAACAACTTGTTTATCCCACTATTGATGGACATTTGGGTTGATTCCAGTTTTTTGCCCATTATAGCACCTTTATGGTGCTAGAAACATTCTTATACAAGTCTTTGTGGACATTTGTTCACATTACTCTTAGATAAATACTTAGGAGTGGAATTGCTAAGTCAAACAGTAGGCATATGTTTACAAGAAATTGACAAATTTAAGAGTGGCTGTAACATTTTATATTCCACCAGCAACGTCTAAAAAGTCTGGGTGCTTTACATCTTCACCAATATTTGATTGTCAGGCTCTTAAATTTTAGCCATAATAGCGGATGTGTAGAGATGTCTTGTTGGGGTTACAATATACATTTCCTGATGATTAACAGTGTTGAGCACCTTTTTGTGTGTCCATCAACCACATTCAGGTATCATTGTGAAGTACCTTTCCAAGTCTTCAGCTTGTTAAAAAGACTGGACTGTCTTTTTAATATTGAGTTATACAAGTTCTTTATTTATCCTGGTTACCAGTCCTTTGTCAGATTATATGCTTTGTGAATATTTTCTCCCTATGAGCAGCTTGCTTATTTATTGCCTTAAAAGTATTCTTCAGGGACTTCCCTGGTGTCGCAGTGGTTAAGAATCCATCTGCCAATGCAGGGGACACGGGTTCAAGCCCTGGTCTGAGAAGATCCCACATGCCGCAGAGCAACTAAGTCCATGCGCCACAACTACTAGAGCCTGCGCTCTAGAGCCTGCAAGCCATAACTACTGCGCCTGCGTGCCACAACTACTGAAGCCCACGTGCTTAGAGCCCGTGCTCTGCAACAAGAGAAGTCACCGCAATGAGAAGCCCCGGCACCATGACAAAGAGTAGCCCCCGCCTGCCACAACTAAAGAAGCCTGCATGCAGCAACAAAGACCCAACACAGCCATAAATAAACTAATTAAATAAATAAATAAGAGTCCACCTGCCAATGCAGGGGACACAGGTTCAATCCCTGGTCCAGGAAGATCCCACATGCCACGGAGCAACTAAGCCCATTCGCCACAACCACTGGGTCTGCGCTCTAGAGCCCATGAGCCACAACTACTGAGCCCATGTGCCACAACTACTGGGCCCATGCATTGCAACTACTGAAGCCCACGCGCTCTAGGGCCTGCGTGCCGCAACAACTGAGCCCACATGCCGCAACTACTGAAGCCTGCGCACCTAGAGCCTGTGCTCCACAATGAGAAGCCACTGAAATGAGAAGCCTGTGCACCGCAATGAAGAGTAGTCCCTGCTCGCTGCAACTAGAGAAAGCCCATGTGCAGCAACAAAGCCCCAATGCAGCCAAAAAAAAAGTGTCCTTTAATAAGAGTAATTTTGATGAAGTTTAATTTGTAAATTTTTTTATTTTATGGTTTTGTTTCTGTGTTCTGTTTAAGAAACCTCTGCCTACCCAAAGGCTTAGAAGATATTCTCCTAGGTTTCCTTCTAGTATTTTCGTAGTTTTAGCTTGTACACCTGGGTCTATGACCCACCTTAAATTTGTACATGGCATGAGTGGGAATCAAGGTCCTTCGTTTTTTTATCCATGTGGATATCCAACCTTTCCCATACCGTTTGTTGAAGAGTTTCTTTTCTTCACTGAACTGCTTTGGTGCCTTTGTCAAAAATCAGCTGACTATGTAACTGAGGGTCTGTTGCTGGACCCTCTATTCTGTTCCACTGGTCTGTCAGTCCTTGTGCCAATACCGCACTGTCTTAATTACTGTGCTCTGAAATAAGTTTTAAAGCCCTCCAAATTTCTTTCATTTATTTTTAGATTGCTTTGAATATTCCAGGTTCTTTACATTTCCATATAAATTTTATTTATTATTATTATTTTTTTGGCCACGCCATGCGGCATGCGGGATTATAGTTCCCCAACCAGGGATCAAACCCATACCCTCTGCAGTGGAAGAGTGGAGTCTTAACCACTGGACTGCCAGGGAAGTCCCTCCATATAAATTTTAGAATTTAATCAGTTTGTCAATTTCTACAAAAGAATCTGCTGGATTATATGAAATCTATAGATTAATTTAGGGAAATATGACATATTAACGCGGTTATCAAATCCATGATCATGGTATCTCTCTCCACCTCCTTAGGTCTTTTTTTTTTTTTTTTTTGCGGTACGCGGGCCTCTCACTGTTGTGGCCTTTCCTGTTGCAGAGCACAGGCTCTGGACGTAAAGACTCAGCGGCCATGGCTCACGGGCCCAGCCGCTCCGCAGCATGTGGGATCTTCCTGGACCGGGGCACGAACTCGTGTCCCCTGCATCGGCAGGCGGACTCTGAACCACTGAGCCAGCAGGGAAGCCCCTTAGGTCATCTTTAATTTCCCCTAGTTACATTTTAAGATTCCAGTGTTAAAGTCTTACACATTTTTTGTTAAATTTACTCCTAAGTATTTAACATCATAAATGGAATTTATTAAAAATTTCACTCTCCATTTGTTTCCTGACAGTAAAAATGCAATTGATTTTTTAAAAAATAAATTTATTTATTTACTTATTTTTGGCTGTGTTGGGTCTTCATTGCTGTGTGTGGCTTTCTCTAGTTGCCGCGAGCGGGGGCTACTCTTCATTGCAGTGCGCCGGCTTCTCATCGTGGTGGCTTCTCTTGTTGCGGAGCACAGGCTCTAGGCGCGCGGGCCTCAGTAGCTGTGGCTCGCAGGCTCTAGAGCGCAGGCTCAGTAGTTGTGGCGCACGGGCTTAGTTGCTCCACAGCGTGTGGGATCTTCCCGGACCAGGGCTCGAACTTGTGTCTCCTGCATTGGCAGGCGGATTCTTAACCACTGCGCCACCAGGGAAGCACCTGCAACTGACTTTTGTACATTAGCCTTCTATTGATTTTGAATGTTAAACTAACCATGCTTCTTGGAATAATACTCACTTGATTATGATGTATTACCATTTTTGTGTACTGCTAGATTGAATGTGATTATATCTTAAGGATTTTTGCATCTATGTTCATGAGAGATACTGGTTTGTATTTTTTTTTCTTGGAATAACTTTAAGGTTTTGGTATCAGGGTTATGATAGCCTTACTAGAGGAGTTGAAAAGTGTTTCCTTCTACTCTATATTTGAAAGTCTGTGTACTACTGGCATTATTTCTTTGTTAAATGTTTGATAGAATTCTCTTGATAATGTCCCACAGGTCTAAGGCTCCCTTCATCTTTTTTAGTCTCTTTTCACTCTAGTTTTAGTATGAATGTTTTCTACTGCCATATATTTGAGTTCACTCATCATTTTTTCCATGACGTCTAATCTGTTAATTCTATATAGTGGATTTTTCACATCAGATATATTTTTCAGCTCTAAAAGTTCCATTTGGTTCTTCTTTGTATCTTCCATTTCTCTTTTCATGATGTTCATATTTTCTTTTCAATACATGAACGTACTTATAATAGCCACTTATCCTTTTCTGCTAATTCTACCATATGTCAATTGAGTCTTTCTACTGACTAATTTTTCTCCTGGTTGTGAGTCAGACTTTCTGCTTCATGGTCGTCTAATAATTTTTTTATTAGATGCTGACATTGTGAACGTTATACTGTGTGTCTGGATTTTGTCTTCCTTATAATAGCATGTGGGGCTTTATTCTCACAGGTAATTAAGTTACTTGTAAATCAATGTGATCCCTTAGAGCTTTGTTAGAAAGGTTCTAGAACAGCAGCTGCCAACCTTTTTGTCACCAGGGACCGGTTTCGTGGAAGACAATTTTTCTACGGACCAGTGGCAGACAGTGGGGGGTGGGGTGGAGATGGTTCAGGCGGTGATGCAAGCGATGGGGAGCGGCAGGTGCAGCTTTGCTCGCTCGCTACTCACCTCCTGCTGTGTGGACCAGTTCCTAACAGGCCGAGGATAGGTACTGGTCCGCGGCCTGGGGGTTGGGGACCCCTGTTCTATAGTCTTTACAACTAAGATAATTTAGCCCTACTACTAAGGTCTGAGCCTTCTACTGGCCTGAGTAATCAATCAGGACTCTCTATCTCAGAACGTCAGAACTTAATTAATCCAAGCCCGATGTGAACTCTAGGAATTACTCAGCTTAACGCTCCCTGCTGGTTCTTTGCCTGGTCTCATGGAGCTTTACCCTACACATGTGTAATCTAACACTCAGCAAAGATTCAACTCAAGGAAAACCCTATGTAGACTTCTGTAGCCTTGTAATTTCTAGCCACTTCAGACTCACTAACCCTAATTTCTACCTTCTCAACTCTATGATGGGTCTCCCACCCTGTTCCACTATCGCAAATGCGCCTCCAAGCAAAACACCAGAGAAATCACAGAGTTCAATTCACCTGTTCCCCTTCCTCAGGGATCATGGTCTTGCGTTGCTATTGTCCAATGTTTGAAAATATTGTTTAATATATTTTGTCTAGCTTTTTAGCTGTTTATAGCAAAAGACTAAAGTCCAATCCTCATTAGTCCATCATGGCTAGAAACATAAGTTCTGTACATAATGTTTTACAACTTGATTTTTTTATTCATATCATGGTTATTATTCCAGATCCGTACATAGCTATCTACCACATGCTTTTAAATCCCTAAATAGTATTTCAGAGTACAGACACTTAAAAATTGTATTCAGGGCTTCCCTGGTGGCACAGTGGTTGAGAATCCGCCTGCCAATGCAGGGGACACGGGTACAAGCCCTGGTCCAGGAAGATCCCACATGCCGCGGAGCAACTAAGCCCGTCTGCCACAACTACTGAAGCCTACGCACCTTGTGCCAAAAGAGAAGCCACTGCAGATGAAAAGCCCATGCACCGCAGCGAAGAGCAGCTCCCGCTCTCCACAACTAGAGAAAGCCCATGGGCAGCAACAAAGACCCAATGCAGCCAAAAATAAAATAAATAAATTTTTTAAAAATTGTCTTCAATGTTTTAAATAACAACTAATACTAAAATTAATAATATGTACATATCTCCTTGGCCAAATGTACAAATATTTTCACATTTTAATTTTCTTACGTTCACATAAGCTTTCAACAAAATAGGTACTGTGTGTCATATCTCTCCCACCCTCCTCTCCCCGACTCAACAGGCAAAATATTATATAATAGTAGTTATTAAATATTTACTGAGTATAAAAATTTAATTCAAGAGAATGACTGTTAGTACTAATAGCAAATGCCTGTATTGTTTCCTTACTTTTACAAAACGTTTTAATCCATTTGACAGTGAGTTACATGAGTTCTCAGGTTTAATTTTATTAAGATTGCTCTCCCTGCTTCTTACCATTTTATTATTATTTTTAACTTTGTCTTAAATATTCTTATTATCTGTCCTTACATAACAGGAGTATAAATAAATAAATACTAAAAAGGTTTTCTCCTTAACAGGCCACATTCTTTAAAATGTGAAATGATATACAAGTAGAAATGTTGTGTTCTTAAAAAAGGCTTAGATTTGTAGTATTCAAAATCAAAATACTAGTCTAAGGTGAAAATCATTATAATTCATCAATCACATGTGACTATTTTATATCTTTATTCAAAACACTTAAATCCACCGGCTCTTACAGTTATAAGAACTCATATTCACAGACCAAATTTCTACCTAATATAAGAATCTCTTCTACAATAGCCTCTGTGACTGATAATCTTACACTTCATATTTGATTATTAAAAGTTTTTAAAGCGTAACAAACTGCTTTCAAATACTATGTCATATTTCTATGTACGTCATCATTCAAAAGTAAAACAACTTTCATTTTCTTCTACAACCCAACTATAGGAATCATTATGTTTTTAAATATGTCAACTTTTAGACTAAAGCCTCAAAAAATATATTACTTTAATAAGAAAGAAGCTTTTACCCCTCACCTGATTACAAGTATCAGATAAAGAGTGTATAGCTTCTGAGAACATACTTGCTGAACCCGTATAAATCCAGGCAAGAAATTTGAAGAAACAGTTTAATCCATTGCTAGGAGAGAAAGAGAAAATAACTTAGCATAGGTTTAAATAAAAATTCCCATTAAAAGCTTACTTAATTGATACACACACACACACACACACACTAGATTCTGTTCAAGGTAAATGAGAAAGAATCCCTAGTCTTTAAGATTTACTATGTTTTAGGCAACAGGAGTACAAATTTGAAGAACACAGATTATGGTTTCATTAAATATTTAAATGAAAGAGGCATGATACGTGCCAGCAAATTACTTAAGTACGTTTTGAGAAGATGAGAAAAGAGGGTGTTCTACATATGAACAAAATGGAATCAGAAAGGAAATTATGTGTCTTATGTGCACTTGGTATTGTTCAGTAGGCCAGTGTCAAAGGGAAGACGTTGGTGAAGGTCGGTTTATTTAATTAGGCAGATGCCAGAGGTGAAGAAAAAACTAGACCAAATAGTCTGTGTCATATGAGAAGGCCATACATGCTAAAATAAACATGGTTAGCTCTGAGGAAGCCAGCTGTACTCAGATTCCAACAGTAATAACTAGTATAATTTATCTCAGGCACTATACTATAGTCACTTACCATGTTTTATTGTAATTCTATTATGCAAATGCTAACATTGTAGTAGTTACTTCATCCTCATTTTATAAATGAGGAAACTGTACATCCCCTTCCAGCTACCCTTTTCTCCTCTCCTCCATTTCAAATAATTTCTTAAAAGAATTATATCCACTCTTGCTGTCTCAGTTTTCCTCACTTTGCACTCAGTCTTCAATCCACTAAACAGTGGCTTCTGCTGCTAACACCTCATAAGATTGTTTTTATCAATATATCAACTGTTTCTTGCTATTAAATTCCTGAAAACATTTTAATATTTTCCTTAATCTCACAGAAGCATTTGCCATTATTTTCTGAAAACACTGTCTTCCTTGATTTCCACAATACTACTGGTTTTCTTCCTACCTTTCTCTTTACTCCTCCTCAGTCTCTTCTGCAGGCTCTCTTTCTTCTACCCGTTTCTTAAATGTTAGCGTTCTTCAAGGTTTTTTCTCAAGAGCTTCTCCTTCCTCATACACTACATACACATTCTCCAGGTGATCTTAACTACTCCTATGGCTTTAATTATCATCTATATACTAATAACTCTTGATTCTATATCTCTAATCCCTCCTGAGCTTCGGAGCCATATATACTAACAATAATAATTATTAAGTACATATTATGTAACAGGTACTATGCTAAGCAGTTTATATACATTACATACATTCCTCCAACGTAAAAAGCTTTCACTGTTAATCCTGTTTTATTAATGAAAAGAATTAATTCTGCTGACCAACTCCCCTTGGGTGCCCTATAAATAACTCAAACTCAAAAAGGAACTCATTATTTCCTTTACTCCCACCCTGCCCCCTCCTTCCAGCATTCCTTCTCTCAGTGATGGTGCAATATCTATCCAATTGTCCAAATAAGAAACCTGGGCACCATCGCTAACCAGACCACCTAAATACTTTTTGAAACTAACCGTGACTCTCCATCCCTACTACCATTATCTTTTCTGTATTATTACAAATGACTTCTTCTAGTCTAGTGTCCCTCCAATCCTTGAAGATAAGAATTATGTATTTTACCTTTACATTTCCAGACCATATCAAAATTTCTGACACATGTAACATATGTATTTTAGAAATAAAAGAACAAACTAATGAATTATGGAATTAATGCTCAAACATACAAAATTAGATTATTCAGTAAAATAGATAAAAGGTAGGCAAAATAACAGGAATCAAGAAGAAAGAGGAGTACTTCACTGCTATATTTAAAATGAATAACCTACTGTATAGCACAGGGAACTCTGCTCAGTGTTATCTGGCAGCCTGGATGGGAGGGGAGTTTGCAGGGAGAATGGATACATGTATATGTATGGCTGAGTTGCTTTGCTGTGCACCTGAAACTATCACAACGTTGTTAACTGCCTATACTCCAATATAAAATAAAAAGTTAAAAAAAAAAAAAGAAGAAAGAGGAAAAAAGAAAGAGGCAAAAGCATTAATTATGTTCTACCAAGGTTAAGTGGGAGAAAAATAAAAGCGCAGGTACTCTTCAGTAGTTATAACCCAGGTTGCTTTAGTTACTCTAAAAATAACCTTGGCCAATTCAACTTTTTAAAAAAGAGTTCTATAAATGCCAGTGAAAATGAGAGAAAAATTTTCAGATAGCACCTTTATCTTTATCTAGATACCAAGTAATAAATTTATACATTCAAGGATATATACATTAAAAATATTTCTATTTTAAAAGGCTTATATTTCAGTACTTACATGCAAATGGCAACCATCACCACCTTTCCTGGCCCCTTAAAAAAAACTGATGTCGTTCTAGAGCGTGGCTATAAGACAAAAACAAAAACAAAACATCTCTTAACATTTCCCAGAGAAGCATTGTGACGCTAATAAGTGACTCTTGACACACCAGAAAATACCTCCTTTATCAATGTCTCTAAACAACTAGATTTACTTATTTAATTTTTTTTCTCTAGAATTTCCTGTTTAAGATGTGAGAAGACGGAAATTGAAAGTACATGTGGGTCCTTTTGCAGAACCTTAATTGTTTATTTCCTTGTAATTCATTTCCTGCCTACTTCAGGAAAAAATCTGAGTTGGTTACATAAAAACCAGAAGTAAAGTGATAAAAATGTACCGCACTAGGGCTTCCCTGGTGGCGCAGTGGTTGAGAATCTGCCTGCTAATGTAGGGGACACGGGTTCGATCCCTGGTCTGGGAAGATCCCACATGCCGCGGAGCAACTAGGCCCATGAGCCACAACTACTGAGCCTGCACGTCTGGAGCCTGTGCTCCACAACAAGAGGGGCCGCGATAGTGAGAGGCCCGCGCACCGCGATGAAGAGTGGCCCCCGCTTGCCACAACTAGAGAAAGCCCTCACACAGAAACGAAGACCCAACACAGAAAAAATTAATTAATTAATTAATTAAAGTACCCTTAATTAAAAAAATGTACTGCACTGAAATACTCTAAAATTTTCCCATTTCTTGAGCAACTTCTTAACTTATAGTACAAGGAACAGCCAAAGCCAACAAGTTTGTTGCTCTAATTTAACTCATGACTGTTCTCTAAAGACCAAAGACATCAAGTGTTAACAATGTGTTTAATTTCAAAACACACCAAAACAAAAGGAAATCAAACAAGAACTTATTCAGGGAAAATATTTTTCTTCAGTCAAATGTTCTTCTGCTATTCCTTGAATTTATACTTTCTGTGTTTCTCCTCCTGCTCTTTCCTCTCCTTGGAATGCTATCATCTTCCACTGCAACCTGGGCAAGCTTTACTCATCTTCTTGTATATCTGGCCAAGTGTCAGCTTTCTACGTAAAACCGTCCTTGGTCCCCCACAGAGAATACTCACTCTGCTACACATTTATTATTGTACTTTACTTTTCTGTTGAAGTACGTCATATATTCTGCCTTATGTAATTTATTCAAGAAATATTTACTGTACAAGTACTATATGCCTGGCACAGTTCTAGATGCTGGGGTACAACAGTAAACAAAACAGAGTCCCTGCCTTCATAGATTTCACTGCCTAGTATAGGAAGATAGAGAATAAGTCTGTCATATCTGATAGTGATAAATATAATAAAGAAACTAAAACAGAGACTGAGAGAATAGTGTTGGGGGGGTATGATGGACAGGGTTATTATAGTTAGAATAGTGAGGGAAAGAAGTTCAATGATGAGAAGGAGGCAACCATGAAAAATCTGGAAGAAAAATGGTTGAGGCAGAGTATACAACACACTCAAAGATTCTGAAACAGAAGTAAGTTTCGTGTGAAGAATGGACAAAAACAAGGCTGGTGACTTCCCTGTTCGCACAGTGGTTAAGAATCCACCTGCCAATTCAGGGGACAAGGGTTTGAGTCCTGATCCGGGAAGATCCCACATGCTGCAGAGCAACTAAGCCCATGCGTCACAACTACTGAGCCTGCGCTCTAGAGCCCACAAGCCACAACTACTGAGCTCACGAACCACAACTACTGAGCACACATGCCGCAACTACTGAAGCCCACACATCGCCCGTGCTCCACAACAAGAGAAGCCACTGCAATGAGAAGCTCGTGCACCAAAACGATGAGTAGCCCCCGAAACTAAAGAAAGCCCGTGCACAGCAACAACGACCCAACGCAGCCATAAATAAATAAATAAATAAAAATTTTTTAAAAATTAAAAATAGAACTACCATATACCCAGCAATCCCACTCCTGGGCATAAATCCAGAGAGAACCATAATTCAAAAAGATACATGCACCCCCCAATGTTCATTGCAGCACTATTTACAATAGCCAGGACATGGACGCAACCTAAACGTCTATCAACAGAGGAGTGGATAAAAAAGATGTGGTATATATATAGAATGGAATATTACTCAACCATAAAAAGGAATGAAATCGTGCCATTTGCAGAGACGTGGATGGGCCCAGAGACTGTCATACAGGATGAAGTAAGTCAGAAAGAGAAAAACAAATATTGTATAGTATCGTTTATATGTGGAATCTATGAAAATGATACAGATGAACTTATTTGAAAGCAAAAATAGAGACACAGATGTAGAGAACAAACGTATGGACGCCACGCAGGGAAGGGGGGGTGGGATGAATTGGAAGATTGTGATTGACATATATACACTACTATATATAAAATATCAATAGATAACTAGTGAGAACCTACTGTATAGCACAGAGAACTCTACTCAGTGCTCTGTGGTGACCTAAATGGGAAGGAAATCCAAAAAAGAGGGGATATATGTCTACGTATAGCTGATTCACTTTGCTGTACAGCAGAAATTAACACAACACTGTAAAGCAACTATACTCCAATAAAAATTAGTTGAAAAAAAAAAAAAGAAAGTAAGATTTGGGGCTGGTCACCAGAGGAGCCAACCATGTAATTAAAGGGTTATAACTTTCCAACCTCCAGTGCTGAGAAAGAGGCTGGAGATTGAGTTCAGCCTCCAACGGCCAGTGGTTTAATCAGTCATGCTTATGTAATGAAGCCTCTGTAAAACCCTGAGAGGAGGGGGTTTGGTGAATGTGCGGAGATTCAGGGAGAGTGGCTGCCCAGAGAGCATGGAAGTTCTGACCCCTTCCCACATGCCTTGCCTCCTGCACCTCCTCCATCTGGCTGTTCCTGAACTATATATCCTTTAATAATAAACAGGCAATCTAGTTTAAAAAAAATAAAATAAGGAAGTGGGACGGTAAAGGTAAACTTTCTGTACTGGTCCCAATATTAATTTCCTTCTGATAGGAAGGAAAAGAGTTATTCTGGCACACTTGTCAATAAGGTAGTAAGTCTGCTAATGGAAAGATAAGGTACTTCTATCAGATTAGATTTTTTCAATGAAATATAAAACAAGGTCATCAGCTGAAGAGGGAAAGCGAGTCTGCAGGAAGTCTGGGAAGAGAGGAAAAGGTATGCAGCAAGTATCTCACAGAATGGGAGAGTGAACGTACTATGGAAGTTTAATAAGACTGACAAATACTGAGTGTCCATAGATTTTGTACACTTACATAATAAAGAAAAAAAATCATCAAAATGGCTGTGCAATTTTCTCCTCTAAGGGCTGAGCTTCCTGGGTACAAGCAGAGGATTAGCACTTTGAATGTTAAACAAGGTTAAGAGTAGAGGGAAAAAGAATAAAGGAAATTAAAGGTGTATACAAGAGCTAAATCTTGCTAAAAATCTAACAAAATAAATCATCTATACCTATATGCTTATGTGTATAACAGTTATGAATTTAAAGAGAACTTATGTCCCAATTTTTTTAATTTTAAGAAAAACAGACAGAAGCAAAGAGACTGTAATTCAGTAAATTACAATCTACTTAGGAAAATCTTGGTATAGGATCACAGGCATGCTAGATTTTCACCATGGACTGATACTAGGATTTTCTGTGCAACACATACACACATAACATTAACAGAAAGATATCCTTACCTTGGTATTTCCCAGAAACTCTCTATATTCTCTCAATACTTTTTGGTTTCTAAATAGCCCTATAAGAAAAGAATTACACAATACATTTAGGTCATACATATTCTTATCAGTCACATTTTAGATTAACACAATTATTCTAAGACTATGTTAAATCATCTTCTACTAGCTACCAACATAAATGTTATTAGAAGAAATCTGAATTTGCAACTTGATTAAAAAACAGGCAAAGGATTTGAATACTTTTCTCCGAAGATGATATACAGATGGCCAACAGGTGCATGAAAAGATGCTCGTATCACTAACCATCAGAGAAATGCAAATCAAAACCACAATGAGGTATCACTTCACACCCATCAGAATGGCTACTATCAAACAAAAACAAAAACAAAAAAAAACCCAACAGAAAATAACAAGTATAGGGACTTCCCTGGTGGTCCAGTGGTTAAGACTCCACACTCCCAATGTAGGGAGCACAGGTTTGATCACTGGTCAGGGAACTAAGATCCCGCACGCCACAGAGCGCAGTCAAAAAAATAATAATAATAGTAACAAGTATAGGCAAGGATGTAGAGAAATTGGAAATCTTGAGTATGTTGGTAGGATTATAAAATATTGCAACTGCCATGGAAAACATGGAGGTTCCTCAAAACAATTAAAAACTACCATATGGGGTTTCCCTGGTGGCGCAGTGGTTGAGAATCTGCCTGCTAATGCAGGCGACACGGGTTCGATCCCTGGTCTGGGATGCAGGGGACACGGGTTCGATCCCTGGTCTGGGAGGATCCCACATGCCGTGGAGCAACTAGGCCCGTGAGCCACAACTACTGAGCCTGCGCTTCTGGAGCCTGTGCTCTGAAACAAGAGAGGCCGCGATAGTGAGAGGCCCGTGCACCGCGATGAAGAGTGGCCCCCGCTTGCCACAACAAGAGATAGCCCTCGCACAGAAACGAAGACCGGACACAGCAAAAATAAATTAATTAATTAATAAAACTCTTACCCCCAACATCTTCTTGGAAAAAAAAAAAATACCGTATGATCTAGCAATCCTACTTCTGGGTATATACACAAAAAAAATGAAATCACAGTCTCAAAGAGGTATTTTCACACCCAAATTCACAGCAGCACACAGCAGCACCATTCACAATGGGCAAGAAGTGAAAGCAACCAAAACATCCATGGACGAATAAATGGATAAACAAAATGTGGTATATGCATATAATGGAATATTATTTAGACTTTATGAGGAAGTAAATCCTGTCTCATGGATGAACCTTGAGGACATTATGCTAAGTGAAATAACTTAGTCAAAAACACAAATACTGTATGATTCCATTTATGTGAGGTATCTACAGTAGTCAAATTCATAGAAGCAGAAAAAAGAATAGTAGTTACTAGGGGCTCGAGGGAGAGGGAGAAGGGAATTGTTTAACATGTATAGTTTCAGTTTTGCAAGATGAAAAAGGTTCCAGAAGAACATTTTCTGGAAATGTTTCATAACAATGTGAATATACTTAGCACTTCTGAACTGTACACATAAAAACAGTTAAAATGATAAATTTTATGTTGTATTTTGCAATGAGATAAAGGCAGTTTGCTAAGAGTCTCGTCTCAGTATTAACTAAAAAATACAAGAACCAATTCTTCATTGTTAGCTCAAAGTTTAAAAATACAGGAAAAAGTATTTTTCTATTACCGTGCTTTCTCAAATTCTGTACTTTAAATATCTCCTTTAATATATGTACAAGGCTATTCATGGTATCATTATTTTACTAGCAAAAAACTGGAAATGACAGAAGGAGGAAATAACTGAATAAACTATGCTGTACCCCCCAAAATGGAGTATTATAAAAGAAATGAAGAAATGTCTCTATTTCCTGCTATGGAATATTCTCCAGGACATATTATCAAGTAAAAAAAAAAAAAAAGCAAGCACAGAAAGTATGCATAGTATGCCTTATTTATGAAAAGGGGAGTCTAAATTACCAGTATGTATGCTATTTTATTTCAATTTTTAAAGGGAAAAAATAACCCCCAAACTAAAATTTTTTAACTAATTTATTTTATTTTATTTTATTTTTGGTTGTGTTGGGTCTTTGTTGATGTGCATGGGCTTTCTAGTTGCAGCGAGCGGGGGCTACTCTTTGTTGTGGTGTGCGGGCTTCTCACTGCGGTGGCTTCTCTTGTTGTGGAGCACACGCTATAGACGCGCGGGTTTCAGTAGCTGTGGCTTGCGGGCTCTAGAGCGCAGGATCAGTAGCTGTGGTGCACGGGCTTAGCTGCTCTGCGGCATGTGGGATCTTCCCAGACCGGGACTTGAACCCATGTCCCCTGCATTGGCAGGTGGATGCTTAACCACTGCACCACCAGGAAAGACCCCAAACTAATTTTTTAAACAGTTACCCATGTTAGAGAGAGGGAGTAGGGTAGAGAAGACAGGGATGGGAGCTAAACTTCTCTGAAGTGTTTTGTCTGGTAAAGGTCGCTTTGGAATTGTGTAAACATTTTACAAAATTATAAAATAAAAATAATTTCTCAAAATCTAAAGCAAAATGAAGCTAATTTTACATCTGTTAGATGGTTTATCCATACAATGAGAAATTAAAAGTGACTTTAAAGCATAGACATTTGACTATATATCCCTCGTGGGATATATAATGATGACAAAAAGAAAAACAGAAATCTTAAAACACCTTGATAGCAATATCGATCCTGTTAGTTTGAAACTACACTGTATTCTCTCTATATGTGTGTACACTCACATAAGAACCAAAAATGTAATTAATATGTTAATGAATTAAGAAATAAGATTTTCAGTGTAGAGATACAAAAAGAAAAGAAACAATGTTTATCAGAATAACCTATGTGTTTTTTCTTAAGAAACAAAAAGTATTTCCTAGCTCTGTCCACTGAAAAGACCTTAAAAATACATCGACCTGTTAAGAATGAGTATCCCTAATGCCCACAGGTCTCTCAATTTTATTTCCTATTAAAAGGGAAGGGTCTCCTGTTAGAAACGGCTGATTCCCAATCTGGGGCAGGAAATATACTAAATAAACCTGAAACATCTATTGTACCTAAAAGCAAGGATGCTACAAAAGTACCTGGATTAAGACAAAAGGACTTCGGAGCCAATGTGAGATGTTTCCACTGGCCAAAGTGAAGTTGAGCACTACGACTTTGCCTACTTTGTTCTTTCCTTCCCTACAAGTCTTCTTCATGCTCTTCCGATCTCCTGATCTCCTTCCTACCCACTGCTGTCCCTCTTGACACTGAACACCCACACACTCAAAACACTCTCCCAACCCCTTTTCTTCCTGTGCTACTGACCACAACTGTCTCATAATTTCCACCTAGAAATTTCACCAACTCATGAGGAGAAGGAAATATTGTCACCTTTAAGCCTTGGTCCTATGCAGAACTTAGAAATATAGTTAAAGAAGTCAGAATTCTCCTAAATAAAGCCTGACCAAAAAAAAAGTCTAATTTTTGCAAATACTAGCACGTCTATCTCTACTTTAATCCTGCCACATTACCGTTCAGTTCCACAGAGTAACAGAACTGTAACTGTAGTACAAGTATCTAATTCCCCAATGGATTATGCCCTACTCGAAGATTTCATCATATCCTATATTAGCACCTGTATTGCCTATAAAGAAACCCAATGGAAGCCATTAACTGAATAGTGATACCACAATTCTGGGGCTCCCTGACCCCCACATGTATTTCTTTCATCAAAAGTAAACATTTCGGGCTTCCCTGGTGGCGCAGTGGTTAAGAGTTCGCCTGCCGATGCAGGAGATGCGGGTTCGTGCCCCAGTCTGGGAAGATCCCACATGCCGCGGAGCGGCTGGGCCCGTGAGCCATGGCCGCTGAGCCTGCGCGTCCGGAGCCTGTGCTCCGCAACGGGAGAGGCTACAACAGTGAGAGGCCCACGTACCGCAAAGAAAAAAAAAAAAAAAAGTAAATATTTCATGGAATTCCCTAGTGGTCCAGTGGTTAGGGCTCTGCACTTCCACTACAGAGGGCACGGGTTCAATCCCTGGTCAGGGAACTAAGATTCCACAAGCCGTGCAGTGCAGCCAAAAAAAAAAAAAAAGTAAACATTTCAGCTACAGGAGAGGGTGCAGGGAAAAGGGAACCCTCTTGCACTGTTGGTGGAATGTAAATTGATACAACCGCTATGGAGAACAGTATGGAGGTTCCTCAAAAAAACTAAAAATAGGGCTTCCCTGGTGGCACAGTGGTTGAGAGTCCGCCTGCCGATGCACACTGGTTAAGAATCCGCCTGCCAATGCAGGGGACATGGGTTCGAACCCTGGTCCAGGAAGATCCCACATGCCATGGAGCAACTAAGCCCATGTGCCACAACTACTGAGCCTGTGCTCTAGAGCCCACGAGCCACAACTACTGAGCCCGTGTGCCTACAGCCCGTGCTCGGCAACAAAAGAAGCCACTGCAATGAGAAGCCCATGCACCACAACCAAGACCCAAAGGAGCCAAAAACAAATAAAATAAATAAATTTATTTAAAAAAAAAAAAGACACATGCACCCCAATGTTCATTGTGGCACTATTTACAATAGCCAGGTCATGGAAACAACCTAAATGCCCACTGACAGACGAATGGATAAAGAAGATATGGTACATATATACAATGGAATATCACTCAGCCATAAAAAGGAACGAAACTGGGTCATTTGTAGAGATGTGAATGGACCTAGAGACTGTCATACAGAGTGAAGTAAGTCAGAAAGAGAAAAACAAATATTGTATATGAATGCATATATGTAGAATCTAGAAAAATGGTACAGATGAACCTGTTTGCAAGGCAGAAATAGAGACACACATAGAGAACAAATGTATGGACACCAAGGGGGAAAAGGAGGGATGAGATGAATTGGGAGATTGGGATTGACATATATACACTAATATGTATAAAATAACTAATGAGAACCTGCTGTATAGCACAGGGAACTCTACTTCACTTTGCTGTACAGTAGAAACTAACACAACATTGTAAAACAACTATACCTCAATTAAAAAAAAAAAATACATTTCAGCTACAGACTCAACACATCCCTATCAAAACCCCAAGGACATTTTTCACAGAAATAGAACCAAAAAATTCTATAAGTTTTATGAAACCACAAAAGACCCCAAATAGCTAAAGCAATACTGAGAGAAAAGAATAAAGCTGGAGGTATCACATGCCCTGATTTCAAACTAAATTACAAAGCCATAGTGATCAAAACAGCATGGTACTGGCAGAAAAAGAGACATACATCAGTGGAACAGAATTTAGAGCCCAGAAAGAAACCCACACATATATGGACAATTAATTTATGACAAAGGAGCAAACATCATACAATGGAAGAAGGACAGTCTCTTCAACTCATTAGTTGGGAAAATTGGGACAATGGGACAGTTACATGCAAAAAGATGAAACTAGGCCATTATCTCACACCTTAAACAAAAATCAACACAAAACGGATTAAAGACCTCAATGTAAGGCCTGAAACCATAAAACTCCTAGAAGGAAACATAAGCAGCAGTACACTCTGACATCGGTCTTCACTCTATCTTTGTAGCTATATCTCCTCAGGTAAGGGAAACAAAAGCAAAAATAAACCAACAGGACTAAATCAAACTAAAAAGCTCCTACACAGCAAAAAAAACCATCAACAAAATGAAAAGACAACCAACCTAATGAATGGGAAAAGAAATGAAATATCTGATAAGGGGTTAATATCCAAAAAATACAGACAACCCAATTAAACAACAACAAAAAAACCCAATTAAAAAATGCAGGGGAGGGCTTCCCTGGTGGCGCAGTGGTTGAGAGTCTGCCTGCCGATGCAGGGGACACGGGTTCGTGCCCCGGTCCGGGAAGATCCCACATGCCGTGGAGCGGCTGGGCCTGTGAGCCATGGCCGCTGAGCCTGCGCGTCCAGAGCCTGTGCTCCGCAACAGGAGAGGCCACAGCAGTGAGAGGCCTACATACCACACACACACACACAAAAAAAGCAGGGGAGCTGAATAGGCATTTTTTCCAAAGACATTTTTTCATACAGATGGCCAACAGAATATGAAAAGATGTTCAACATCACTAATTATTAGGGAAATGTAAATCAAAACACAATGAGACATCACCTCACGCCTGTTCGAATGGCTAGTATCAAAAAGGTAAGAAAAAACAACTGTTGGTGAGGATGCGGAGAAAAGGAAAACCATATGCACTGTTGATGGGAATGCAAATTAGTGCAGCCTACTAAGGAAAACAGTATGGAGATTCCTCAAAAAATTAAGAATAAAATTGCCATATGATCCAGCTATCCCATTTTTGGGTATTTAATCCAAAGAATATGAAAACACTAATTAGAAAAGATATATGCACCTCTATGTTCATTGTAGCATTTATTTTCAATAGCCAAGATATGGAAACAACCTAAGCCCCCAACAACAGATGAATGGATAAAGATGTGGTATTTTTACTCAATGGAATACTACTCAGTCATAAAAAAGGTGAACTCTTACCATCTGCTAAGTGAGACAAGTCAGATGGAGAGATGTAAATACCATATGATTTCACTCATATGTGGAATATAAAAAACAAACAAACGAAATAAATGAACAATCCAAAGCAAACCAAAAATGTAGGTACAGAAAACAGTAGTGGTTACTTGAGGGTGAAATGGGTAAAATGGATCAACTGTACAGTAACAGATGGAAACTAAATTTTTGGTGGTGATCACACTGTAGGGTAAACAGAAGTAGAAATATAATGTTGTACACATGAAATATATGTTATAAACCAATGTTACCTCACTGAAAAACAAATTTTAAAAAAAGAAACTAAACATTTCATTCCTGTGGATTTAAGTGCAGCTCTCCTTAGCATATCTGTGAATATAAAGATGCTCAACAGCTGTTTGCTTCTTCTGAGAGGCCAAAATCCCTTAGAAACTAGGATTTACCTTTAAACAGGTACAATCTTCAAATCAGACCCTAAGTTTTAATATTCATATATCTTATAGAAACCACAAACTACCTTTGCATGCTCTCATGATCTTTAAAAAGCTATAGAGGAGAAAACAAATGATACTGTTTTTATAAAATAATTGAATCCCAAAATGAAAACTGGTATTTGCTAGAAGCAACAAAGCCAAAGCCAAGAGGTGGGCAACCACTAGGGAGGGCATAGTTATTATAGGCACAAGTCTTACTTACAAGTTGCTTTTCAGTTAACTCAGCTGTAAATTTAATATACTTACTTTCTCTATATTCTATTTCTGCTTCCTTACGAAGTTTTTTCTCTCTGGCAAGAGCTTCAGGGCTTCCCCAAACTTCCAAAGATCTGTGTACACACGACCACCAACAATGACAATTTTAATGACTTTATTATAATCATATTTAAATCTAGATAACTAAAACTATATGAGAATTTAACAACAAAGCATAAGGTCCTTTAGGAAAAATATAAAGCACTTAAATTTTTCTAAATTAAATCTAAACAGTAAGAGTGAATTCAACAGCAAATTTTCTCATAAATTATGACTTTTTTTGCTAACTACTACATACTAGTAACTCTCAGATAAATTTAGAAATGTAAAAATATTCTGCTTTTAAAACATGTCATTTTAAAAATTCTGAGTCTGTCTAAAATACATTTTTATTAATCCCAAATTCAGCTTGTATTTTTATTCTAAAAGAACTATATTCTTACTTTGCCTCCACATCTGATCTCAAGTATACAGTAAAGGACTCGGTATCTTCATGAGGACTTCGTCGTCTGATTTTTCGAAGTTGTTCTAGATCACTGAAGAAAGAAATATGTTGAATTTATTCAGACAAGGTTCATATGGTTCATGTACTTAAAAGGATTAAGGGCAGATAAAAGCCACTACACTGATCCTCATTTTAATAGCTAAATCTGTATAGCCTATAAAAAGCAGTTTAAAGATGACATTTTGTACACAAAAGTGACTTAGAGACAGTTGAAACACTAAGAATTATTCTTGATGCTCAATATAGATACCATAACATAATATGTAGAGAGTCAATTCCTTTATTAGTGCTTGCATTTTATCTGCTAGGGACACACCATTGCAATGTCTGATGTATGAAGAAAGAAAGTGAAAAGTGGAAAGAACATGGATTAGAGTATTATACCCCTATTTAAGAATTTAAATTTAAAATTTACAGTCATTTGTTTATATCCAGATTAATACTAAGTGGTAATATCATTCATAGATACCAAGTTATAAAGAATATGTGTCAATTTCATGCTATTTAATTATTTTCCTTTCTCTTAAATTCTGAAATGTTAATACATTCATCAAGTCACTGCTAAATAGTCATACTAAATTTGATCATTGGTCTTCCTAAGGAAAGTTTGTAATAGCAACAAAAAGACCTATAAATAAAAATCTGGGGCGTATCCTGGTGGCCTAATAGTTAGGATTCCAGATTCTCACTGCCGTGGCCTGGATTCAATCCCTGGTCAAGGATAAGATCCTGCAAGCTGCATGGCGCAGTCAAAAAATAAATAAAAAGTAAAAATAAAATAAAGTAAGTTTAACAATCAACTATCACACATCAAAAAAAAGTCTGGGGCTTCCCTGGTGGCACAGTGGTTGAGAGTCCGCCTGCCGATGCAGGGGACACGGGTTCGTGCCCCGGTCCGGGAAGATCCCACATGCTGCGGAGCGGCTGGGCCCGTGAGCCATGGCCGCTGAGCCTGCGCGTCCGGAGCCTGTGCTCTGCAACGGGAGAGGCCACAAGAGGCCCACGTACCGCAAAAAAAAAAAAAAAAGTCTGGACCAAGTAACAAAAGATATATATTCTGGTTCCCTCTCTGTCACTGACTCACTAAATAAGCTACATCATCACTCTTTATTATGTTCCCTGGCCTATAATGTGGAGATAGCAATACTTAACCTACTTAACTCACAAAATTGTTGTATGTGAAACAGAATATAGTTTTATATCATTATTATAATTGGTTGTTGTTTCAATGGTTATGGAAGTTATAAAACTGATTACAGGAATCCTTATTTCTTGATATTATACCATAGATCATATGACCATGGGCTGGGGGTGGGGTAGGGTGGGGGAGGCTAGATCATCTGATGTCGAAATTACCAAGATATCTTGCACATAAATATGGTTTTTCTAGGTAAACACAAAAAAGAGTGGGAAAAGTTTAAATTTGTGGAAAATACCTCACTAAATCTCTTTAATTACAAGAAAATTAATAACAAGATACCAGACAGAAGGAAAATAATTTATACTCAATGTGAATCACAGCTGGAGTGTGAACATAAACATAATAAAACTGCTTTACCAAAAAAACCAAAATTTTAAAGTTATACAAATATGCAAATAATCTTATTGATAACTTTACTACATATTAACATAACAATAAACTCCTAAGGTTCTTGGGTGACACAAAGATATTGAAGAACCTACCTTTTTGAGTTAAAGGAGCCAAGAAACACTGGAACTGCTCGTGCTGGAGCAGCCTTCAGTTTAGTAAGCTAAAAATTGTAACTTTTTTTTTTTTTTTTTTTTTCACGGTACGCGGTCCTCTCACTGTTGTGGCCTCTCCCATTGCGGAGCACAGGCTCCAGACGCACAGGCCCTTTGGCCATGGCTCACGGGCCCAGCCGCTCCGCAGCATGTGGGATCTTCCCGGACCGGGGCATGAACCCACGTCCCCTGCATCGGCAGGCGGACTCTCAACCACTGCGCCACCAGGGAAGCCCCAAAATTGTAACATTTTTTTAACTGAATAAAAATACTTCTTCAATTTAGGAAGGAGCCATGGTAAAGTTTCCACATGGATGTTAGCGGGTTAACAAATTCTAGGAAATAACTGGTTATTTAGATTTAGATAGAGCAAACTACCCCATTTTAAAAAAATTACTGTACCTGGATTTGAGGCAGAACTCATTCATTGCTCTGACTCCAGTGATGAAATTATTCTGAGTGTACTTTGGTCCATATTCCCTCTTTTTAAGGACTGCTTTGACTAAAACCAAAAATATAGGAAAACATACTAAATATGTACATTGGAAGTCACATTTGAAGATTAACATATGCTGAGTTTTAAGTGGATTCACTAATGAATTCCATAGAAAACTGTTTTTCCTGATGCACTGAATGGCGTCAGAAAAAAAGTTTACTCCAAGTACAGAATAGGACAGAATTACACTTGTAACCACCCAGCTTTATCTCCACAGTTCATCACTAACTGATGACAAAATGTCAACCCTTTGTCTAAAGGATACCTTATATAGGTATTACTGGTCTGTTTAAATCGTACTAGTACAATTTAAATTGCTTAGGGTCTAAATGAAAATGAACTGAAGTTTCAATAAAAAATTAGACGCTGGTTCGGTGTTTTACAAACACTGGTGAAACCAGCATTTTATAAAAAATGAAAATAGAAAGTAATCAAAGAGTACTGCACATAATGAAGAACAAGCACTTTTTGTGAAAACTTCTGTTTCAGTTACATATAGTAATCTATATATATACTAGATCATTAGTATTTCTTAAGTGGTTTGCAGTCAAAAGAGTCTGAAAGTCATTGGGCAATTTCACATAATGTAACGAAGATGAAGTAACTATAAGGAACATTTTTATCAGTTAAAAATTATAGGAAGTTAATTATAGACTATAGGTGAAATACTGCCTTCTAAATTTTTCCTATTATCAAGTATCAACCTGTTCATAAAAAAGCCAGAGACACCAATAATAAAATAAAATACCAATTTGGCATCAATTATAGTCTATGAATTAAAAATTACAGTCAACATTGGTCTGTTCATTTTTATAGTGAGACTTTTGGTCACAAAACACAAATAACATAAGCAAATCTCTGAAAATTGTTACCTAGCCACTTCATATTCTATTCTAATGTCTAGTAACTATTGAGTTTTCTATTGTACTTACAAGTTGAAAGAATAAATTAAGACTAAAATTATCCATCACTACAGTAGGTAAAAAGAATCTTAAAATAACACACGAACTATTAAAATCAAATGCACAAATAATAGTTAACAAGAACATTTCAAAAATAAAGTTCAATATAAAAACCAAAACCTTATTTGAAAAAAAGTATATAAAGAAGTTCAGGTTTCTTTTTGCATGAGTTTCTCTAAACCACCTTACTCTAAAAATCCTAAAATTCTAACTCCAAATAAACTTCTCTGGATCAGAGAGGAGAATTACATTGCTCTTCAAAAAGATTAGGTTTTTTTTTACATTACTTTTTAATAATTCCTTCAAAGTAGCTAGAAATCCCTGTTGGCCTGTCCTAGCCCAGATTACTGATGATAAGACAACATTAAGTAGTCTTAATTGTGACTGTACACTATCATCTCCAAAGTTATCCTAGAAAAGAAGTCCCATTTTTAGCACAATCTTATAGGGAGGAAACTAAGGCTCAGAGAAATAAAGTAAACTGCCCAAAGCCATACAGCTAGTATGTCCTAAAGTTACAAATTGAATCCACTTTTCTCTGACGCCAAAGCCATGGTGCTCCTAATCACAGAATTAGTATCTCCATGAAACATGCTACTTTGGAGATGGAAGCCATAGCGCGTTATAAAGAAGAGAGCTGCAAACAAGAATTCCTTCATCACTCAGTCACTCCCAGAAAAGGAAATCAGACAAGAATGTCCAAACTCTACCTGGATTTGAACAAGCTGTAGGTGTTGGCCTCTTGTTCTTTATTAATCACATTACTTTTCTAAAAATGATAAAGCAATTGATGATTTTTATTTGCCATTACTCTTTTCTTTGGGCTTTTGAAAAAAGAACTTGCATAAAATTTATGACTAAAATGCAAAGTAAACTTCAGTAGAAAATTAGTTTATAAATAGAATAAATCCTTATGGTCAATATATTTAAAGAAAAATGAACATACCCTTATAACTATAAAGAGCTCTATATAAACTAACTTTATATATTTAATTCAAAACACCATTATAATAAAAAATAGAATAAAATATATTTACCTCTTACTTGGAGAGGTTCTTGCTTAATAAGTGGAGCTTTCAGTTCTGCACCAATATTCTCCGCTGTAAAGTTCATTTTTAAAAAGATATTAAGCAGTTGTTTTCATACAAACCTATAAACTTAATTAATATTAGCTGACAATCTGGCAATGTATAAAAAAGATAATATTATCACATGGGCTTCCCTGGTGGCGCAGTGGTTGAGAGTCCGCCTGCCGATGCAGGGGACACGGGTTCGTGCCCTGGTCCGGGAAGATCCCACATGCCGCGGAGCGGCTAGGCCCATGAGTCATGGCCGCTGAGCCGGCGTGTCCGGAGCCTGTGCTCCGCAAGGGGAGGGGCCACAACAGTGAGAGGCCCGTGTACGGCAAAAAAAAAAAAAAAAAAAGATAATATTATCACAGACCAAGTTGGATTTATCCTAGGAATGAAACAGTAGTTAAACATTAGAAAAGCTATTAATTCCCCTCATTAACAGATTGAAGGAGAAAAACTATAGAATCATTTCAGGAGCTAAACAAAGAGCATTTAATAAAATTCAGCACCCATGCAAGTTTCAAACCTTTTTAAGAAAATTACGACAAAAAGGAATTTCCTTAAAGGGTAAAGCAAACCTATAACAAACATTGCATTCAATGGTGAAAATTCAGATGCATCACTTTAAAACAAGGGCACATGCTGTCGATTCTTCCACCCAAAACTGTTCTATAGATACTATTCAATGAAGAAAGGATGACGATTAAGTGGTTATTGGAACAACTGTACAACTCCCTCCCCTCCAAAAAATTTAATGAAAGAAAACTGGAATCTACCTCACACCATAAACAACCAATTCCAGGTAAATTAATGACTTAAATAGGAGAAGATATATCCAGCAAATATAATCAACAAAGGATAACTATCAAGAATATTTAAGAATTCCTCCAGATCTATTAACAAAAAGACAACCCATTAGAAAAAATAAGGGCAGAAGACAAGAACAAACTTGCACAGGAAAGGAAATACAAATAACCAATAAACATATGAAGAGACGATAGCCTCGGGCTTCCCTGGTGGCGCAGTGGTTGAGAGTCCGCCTGCCGATGCAGGGAACACGGGTTCGTGCCCCGGTCCGGGAAGATCCCACATGCCGCGGAGCGGCTGGGCCCGTGAGCCATGGCCGCTGAGCCTGTGCGTCCGGAGCCTGTGCTCCGCAACGGGAGAGGCCACAACAGTGAGAGGCCCGCGTACCGAAAAAAAAAAAAAAAGAAAAAAAAGAATCCACCTGCCAATGCAGGGGACACGGGTTCGAGCCCTGGTCCGGGAAGATCCCACATGCTGCGGAGCAACTAAACCCGTGCACCACAACTACTGAGCCTGCGCTCTAGACCCCACAAGCCACAATTACTGAGCCCGTGTGCCACAACTACTGAAGCCGGCGTGCCTAGAGCCCGTGGTCTGCAACAAGAGAAGTCACCACAATGAGAAGCCCGCATACCGCAATGAAGAGTAGCCCCCGCTCCCCACAACTAGAGGAAGCCCGCATGCAGCTTGCAAATAAACAATAAATAAATAAATAAAATTAAAAGGTTTTAAAAAAAAGAATGCAAGGTTCTCAGGTTAGGTGGTAAATTCCCAGGCGTTGATTTTATTATGCTTTCTAACTTACATATACATAGCATGTATTCTTTTATATGTATCAAATATTTTGTAATAAAAATCTCACCCTTAAAACCTTTTCTCTAATCATATCTTCATTCAATAATATAACATTTTGGAGCTTATTAACAATAGCTAACATTTACTAAGTATTTACCATGTGCCACATACAGTACACTATGTGTTTTACATGCATTATTTCATTTAATCCTCACAAAACTGCTCTGAGGTAAGTACTATTATTATCTTCATCTTATTCAGGAAATTTTGGAACTTCCCTCAAAGTCACACAGCTAGTATTTTAAACATGGAAGCACAGTCAGGATTGAAACCCAAGTCATTTCGATTAGTCTCCTCTCTTAACCACTTTCCTACATTACCTCTATGTTTAAAATAATAATTGATTTATAAGTAGATATTTGTGTATTTTTGGGAAAAGAGGATAGAAGTGAAAACTGGATCAGCAACATGAAGATCACTGGCAACCTTCTGACAACAGCAGTTTCAGCAGGAAGAGTAGAGATGGAGCAACAGGTTGAGGTGAGAATGGGAGATGAGGAAGTGAAAGCAATATCTGGACTTTCAGTAAGAGCTGGAAAAGAGAATGGAATCAAGGAAATATTGATTTTATTTTATATAGAGGTGGAAATGATGAAATAAATGGAAATGAACCATTTCTACATATTTAGAATATGAGTATATATAAATGATAGGCAACACCATGAAAGCTGACTGACTACTTGGTTATCTGATTTAGACTTCAGCCACCTTATTGTCTGACTTCGGTTTACCATCCTTTTTTCCTTTGCTTTTATTTTTCTTCTGCCTTTCTTGCCATCTGTTAGATTTATAAAGTTTTCTATATCCTCCTCTCACCCCATGCCCATGCTGGTTTCAAATTTATAAGGTTATAGTTCTACTGTTTTCATGATTCCATTTAGAAATTTAACATACATACTTTCCTATAAATCTTTCTAACCATCTGTTATTCCCCATCTCTACCTTCCTCTGAACAAGAAAAAAAACTTTTAACCACTGAAAACTTCTTCTATCTTATTACTCTTGACTAAAATTGTAGCATTTAATATAAAATGTTTATGATTTTTACTATCAAATTAACTTTCCAACACATTTTATCCACTTCTTGCTTTTCACTGTCCCTTTATTATCCCAACGCTTCTTTCCCTGAGTTTACTCTGCATCTTATGGAAATACATACTTGAATAGTTTTTTTTTAATGCAGGTAGGTTAGGATAGTCATCTTTATATATGTGAAATGTTTTTATTTTGCCTTCCCTCTAGAATGATTATTTAGACAAGTATAAAATTCTAGGGTAACATTTATTTTTCCTCTTACCCTTTCATGGCTACTACTCCAAATCACTCCTCCCTTATTTTCTGCATATTGTTGCAGATAAAAAGTCTACTTCAAGAGAGCAACAATTGTACTGATAGCAGGCTGACTTTCTCTTTGGCAACTTTTAAGTTGGGTTGTTTCTTGTTTCAGTTTTGAAATCTATGGGTTTCTTTTCATTTACCCTGTTTAGTACTAAAAGTGTATTTTTGATCTGAAGATCCTTGTTTTTCCCAAATTCTGAAAAATTCTCATCCATTATCTCTTTATATATAATTTCTACACCGTTTCTCTATTCTCTCTCTCTCTCTCTGAAATGCCTATTAAATATAGGCTAGAGCTTCATGTCTTTTTAAAGCTTTTTCATTTTCTTGGAAAATCTTTTTGCTTTCCTATGCTCATTCAGGGTGAATTTCAATTTACTAATTCTCTACTTGACTATGGCTATTTAATCTATTAAATACTTACTTTAGTGATTACACTTTTATTTGTAAGCTCTATAGTTGGCTCTTTCCCAGATTTCCTTGTTCTGCTTTTATTTCTGCCAGTTTGTGTTTCAAAATATGAGTACTCCTCAAGTCCATTCTCTACGTCTGTGTCTCTATTCTGTCCTGCCCCTATCTGTGTCTCTATTCCTGTCCTGCCCCTACGTTCATCAGAACCATTTTTTTTTTCAGATTCCATATGTGTGCTAAAGTACGGTATTTGTTTTTCTCTTTCTGACTTACTTCACTCTGTATGACAGACTCTAGGTCCATCCACCTCACTACAAATAACTCAATTTCATTTCTTTTCATGGCTGAGTAATATTCCATTGTATATATGTGCCACATCTTCTTTATCCATTCATCTTGTCGATGGACACTTAGGTTGCTTCCTACATGGTATGTTTTGATAACCAAAATGTGCAGAAAATCCCAAAAGGCTTTATTTTAACTATTCATCAGATCCTAAGTAGGTTATGATGGCATATTAGTAAAAAAAAAAAAAAAAAAAAAGGCTTAAAAACACTTCTATTTAATTAATTAATAACTATAGCTTATAACATTTGACATTGATCAGTTAAATAACTGATATTTTATTTTTGTCTACCTATACAGCAAACTAATTCTAAAGCATCTTTATAGAATCTATATATTACTTAAAAATTTTGTTTTGGGGAATAGAGCCTTGGGCAGACAAAAGTGAAGGGACAGAGTGGTAGAAAAATAAGCTTTCAACACTCACCTAGTGTCTGAACAACTGAAATCTACTGTCTAAAGTTTCACAGACAACCCTCCTTTCTACAATGATCAAAGTCATTCAAACAAATCACATAAAATAAGTTGCTCTAAAATTGATACTTTTTTTTTTTTTTTTTTTTTTTTGCGGTACACGGGCCTCCCACTGTTGTGGCCTCTCCCGCTGCAGAGCACAGACTCCGGACGCGCAGGCTCAGTGGCCATGGCTCACGGGCCCAGCCACTCCATGGCATGTGGGATCTTCCCGGACCGGGGCACGAACCCACGTCCCCTGCATCGGCAGGCGGACTCTCAACCACTGCGCCACCAGGGAAGCCCTAAAACTGATACTTCTGGATATTCTTCTCACCACAAACTGTCTAGACATTACTAATTATATAGTGTTACGAATCACAGGGAGGTTCCTGGTAGCCTAGTGGTTAGGATTCTGGGCTTTCACTGACATGGCCCAGGTTCAATCCCCGGTTGGGTAACTGAGATCCCACAAGCCACCCAGTGCAGCAAAAAAGAATCACAAACAAGAAATGCTAGTAAATGGCTCAAACACATGTATGAATACTTTTTTTGCACACCGCCATCTTAATAAACTTACACTGGATCACTGGAGTAGAATCTTTATGATTTCAATAAGTAACCAGACATTCTATCCATGAATATCTCTAGAAATTTGTTTTAAGCTCAAGCCCTGGCTGTTTGCCACACATCTGCTGTCATTAGCAAAATTAAAACTGATTTTACTAAAATTTAAAACATTTGAATGCTCCTTAAAAACTTAAGGATTCCTTAGCAAGTCTCTGCCTCTTAATGAGCTGTTTCTGACTTTATCATGTGATCTGAATTATTCAGAAGTCGATCTCAAACTCTTAAATATACAAATTATCTTTCAATCAAGCAATTACTTGCTGTCTATCTGATGGTTAACAAGGTCTAATTTGGCCTAAGCAAATTCTGAAAACTTGAGCCCAAAATAAAACAATCAATAAACAATGTACTCTGAACATAATAAAATAAACTAACATCTTAATTTCAGTCAGCAGAGAAAAAAGAAACCTAGTCACAGATTTCAATTTCAAGCCTTCTGTATAGTTGAACCAATATTAAATGTTTTTGCCTGAGTTGATGTTCATCTCAGAAAAGCATTATAACATGTTTTACCTTTAATTATATTATTTCATCATCTGTTTCTTCTCCCATTTCAATGTTCTAATAAATATGCTTATTTCTGGAACTTAGGGACTCATGACACCCTCCATTCCTTCATCCTCTAATATCAAACTCTCAATCAATATTTACCCGAGCAGTTCTCCATCACCACAAGGAAAAGAGAAGAAACTGGCTAAAACTGCATAGTAAGCCCAAGAGAAGATGAGGCTTAGGGAAAAGGATGAAAAACAGGCATCATAAACATAAACACAGGTTTCTCAAGGAATCTGTAAAATCTTCCCTGTGAAAGACATCCGACTATAGAAAAGACAGTCTTGAAATGTTTATTATGTTTATTATTCTTCTCTCTTCTCCTAACACCACACTCTCCTTGGCTTTTCTTTTACCTCTCCAGACTGCACCTCCTCAAGTATTCTTTGCAAGCTCCTCCTCTTCCACTTGTCCCTTACTCACTGGGGATTCTGTACTAGCTCTTATCTCCCCAATCTAAACTCTCTCCCTATACTGTCTCAAACACACTCATGACTTCAGTTACCACCTGGGTGTAGCTAATAACTCCTAAATCTCTATCACCAGGTTAGAACTCTATGCATTCACTTATGTACAAAATATTAAACCCCTACTATGGGCAAGCCACTGCTATAGGCACTGAAGTTCCTGCTATCACGAGGCTTGGAAACGGGGGGAAAAATAAAGCAGATACTGAAAATATCAGTCAGTGATAAGTGCTAACTACACAGAGAATTAAAATGAGTGTAATATTAAAGACTGACTGGGTGTGCAGAGCTGACATGTCATTTAAGATGTAAATGACCAGGACTTCCCTGGTGGCGTGGTGGTTATGAATCCGCCTGCCAATGCAGGGGACATGGGTTCAAGCCCTGGTCCAGGAAGATCCCACATGCCACAGGGCAACTAAGCCTGTGCGCCACAACTACTGAGCCTGTGCTCTAGAGCCCACAAGCCACAACTACTGAGCCTGCGTGCTGCAACTACTGAAGCTGCAAGCCTAGAGCCCGTGCTCCACAATGAGAAGCCACCGCAATGAGAAGCCCGTGCACCGCAACGAAGAGTGGCCCCCACTCACCACAACCAGAGAAAGCCCACGCGCAACAACAAAGACCCAACGCAGCCAAAAATAAAATAAATTTAAAAATAGGGCTTCCCTGGTGGCGCAGTGGTTGAGAGTCTGCCTGCCGACGCGGGGGACGCGGGTTTGTGCCCCGGTCCGGGAGGATCCCACATGCCGCGGAGTGGCAGGGCCCATGAGCCATGGCCGCTGAGCCTGCGCGTCCAGAGCCTGTGCTCCGCAGCGGGAGAGGCCGCAGCGGTGAGAGGCCCGCATACCGTAAATTAATTAATTAATTAAGCAAATAAATTTATTTATTTATTTATATTTTTAAAAAGATGTAAATGACCAAAACGGTCAGCCACATGAAGAAGGGCATCTTGAAAAGAAAAAGCAACTAGAGCACACACCCTAAAACAAGAATAAGTTTGGTATTTTCTAAGAACCAAAAGGAAGACTGGTTTGGCTGAAATATAATGAGAAAGTAAGAGTGGAATTAAGGAGCCCCGGGAGAGGCTACTGCACTAATCCAGCCAAAAGATCGTGTCTCACAGTAGAAAAGTAGTATAACCAACTGCCTACTAGTCATCTGCTAAGATGCCCCAGAGGCACCTATGATTCAGATGTCCAAGAATGAATCCTCACCTTCTCATTAATATATACTCCAGCTTTGGTATTCCTAATTTTATTTTTTTATAGATTATTTTATTTATTTACTTTTGGCTGTGCTGGGTCTTCGTTGCTGCGCGCAGGCTTTCTCTAGTTGCGGCGAGTGGGGGCTACTCTTCGTTGCAGTGCGCAGGCTTCTCATTGCAGTGGCTTCTCATGTTGCGGAGCATGGGCTCTAGGTGCACAGGCTTCAGTAGTTGCAGTACACAGGCTCAGTAGCTGTGGCTCACAGGCTCTAGAACACAGGCTCAGTAGTTGTGGCGCACAGGCTTAGTTGCCCTGTGGCATGTGGGATCTTCCCAGACCAAGGATCAACCCACGTCCCCTGCATTGGCAGGCAGATTCTTAACCACTGCACCACCAGAGAAGTCCCTTAATTTTAGAAATCAATGAAATCACCGACACAATCACCCAATCCAATCCAGTAACCATGCACTGTCCTTTACTTGACCCTCTCTCTTTCAGTCCCCCAAATTCAATCACCAGGTCTTACTCAGCTCCTAAATCTCTTGCGTTCACCTACTCCCTTAAAAAAATCATTGACATTAACCTAGACTACAGCCTCATTTGTATTACTGTTTTCAGTCTCCCTCCTTTGCAATCTCTTTTCCAGTCTGCATCTAGTTATCTTTCTAAAATCTTAAATCTGATTAAGTACTTCCTCTACTTAAAATACTCCAATAGATTCCCACTGCCTACAAAACAGCCCAAACTCCTAAACAAAACCCTAATCTGACTACTGTTTACCTCTTGAGTTTCACCCCTTGTACTTGCAAAACTACCAACCCCACCACGAGATCCTCTACTCACTAGTCTAGACACACTAAGTTACTTGCAGTGTTACCTTTTTTCTCCACCACTCATCACATCAATGCCTACTTTCAGGTCACTAAATTAGATATCATTTCCTATGGAAACCTTCCTCAACCATGCAAGACTCAGTTAGGTGTCCCTCCAGCACACAGTATTCCTTCTATCACAGTACTTACTATACTTTTTTTGCTTAATTTTCTATTTTAGTAATAAAGAGAATATAAACTCAGAGAGTCATTCTCATTTGCTGCCATATAAAAAGTGCTCAATAAATACTCCTTGAATAAATTAATGAATAAATGAATAAATAAAGGACTTCTTTTTTTTTTTTTGCAGTACGCAGGCCTCTCACCGTTGTGGCCTCTCCCGTTGCGGAGCACAGGCTCCGGACGCGCAGGCTCAGCGGCCATGGCTCACGGGCCCAGCCGCTCTGAGGCATGTAGGATCCTCCTGGACCGGGGCACGAACCCGCATCCCCTGCATCGGCAGGCAGACTCTCAACCACTGCGCCACCAGGGAAGCCCCAAGGACTTCTTTTTAATGCTGCACAGCAGACTAGGGAATTAAAAAACTTTTCAAATGCACTGCTAAGCTAGCAAAATGATGTGAAGAGGGCAAAAATGAAGGGAAAGCAGGACCTCTGCAGAATAAGAGAGCAGACCAAAGCCAGTTTTTTCCCTGATGATTTCTGTTGAAGCTTACATTCTTTGAGATTCTACTTCCACAGCTGCAAGGGGCATGGGAGAACAAAGAATAAAACTAGGTTCTGCTAAAGACGGAGAGTCTAACGGGAGATACCCAGAAAAAAACCTAGACACCTGGCATTACTGTGACCTAGAAAAAACACACAGAGAAGGGGATAGCAAGGAAGCAAGCCTGCACCTACTCTGGTGTCACATAGTGGAGAACAGAAAAACTCCCCTGAAAATCCTAAGGATAAGGCAGCTCACACAAGTTTATAGTCTGAATTCATGCTACTAACGTGGTCCAAAAATCTTAAGCTGACTTTAATTTAATGTGGTCCCAAGTTGTGTCCCCAGCAGCTAACAGAGGCAAATGCAAACTCTCTATGCAGGAACACATCCTCAATCAGAGACATCAAATAGTTCCAAGATATAAAACTACATGGAAAATGAACACTTCTCAGTTTAAAAACAGATAGGGCATCATGAATGAGAGCAAGAAATGGAGGAAAAAGATAATACGGTAAGAACCAAAGATTTCAAAGAGCAGAATTTTCAGTCCCAGATTATAAAATAGCTATGTTTAATACACCTAATAATAAAGAAGTCTGAAAACATAAGCAAGGAGCAAGAGACCAACCAACCAAGATGAAAAATAGAAATAATTTCTAGAAATGAAAAATATAATCATTAAAATTAAAAACCCAACAGATGTACCAACCCGCAGATTAGAGGCAACTAAAGAGGGAATTAGTGAACTAGGTAGGCCTAAGGAAATAACCCAGGATCTAGGCCAGAAACATAAAGAAATACAAAGTATGTCAGAGAGGTTTAGAGACATGGAAATTAAAGCAAGAAGATCCAAAATATTTCTAACTAGAGTTCCAAAAGGAGATAAAAGAGAAATGAGAGGGGGTAATACATATTTCAAGGGACAGTGACAGAGAATTGTAGAATTCCAGAATTGAATTGATAGAAAAATGCCAATTCTCAGATCCAGGAAGCCCAACAAATCTCAGGCAGGGTAAATACAAAGAAATACACACCTAGTCACTTCATAGTAAAACTGCAGTTTACACCAAAGAAAAAGACTTTCAAAATACAGTTAATCAAATTTAAAAAGCAGACAAACAGAAAAGACATGGAAACAAAGGCAAAATATCTGACTTCTCAACAGCAACAGTGAAAGCCAAAAGACAGTGGAATAAGATATTAAAATGTGCCTTTACCATGAAAGATCCTCACCTAAAGGAATTTCTATAGGATGTATTCTACATCAGACAGAAAGAGCAGAGAAATAAGAAAAGATGGTTAACAAAGATTTTAGATAAATTTGAACAAATAGCAATGTTTATTTTATAGAAGGAAAAGAGAGCAGAATAGACACAAAATACTAGCAAACAAATCACATGTGAGTTTGGAGGGGGTGACCAGAGTTAAAACATTCTAAGTTCTTTGTATTTTTCAGAAGGAAAGTAAACTTTTCAATTACCTTTAGACTTTAGTACAGACATAAAGTATATAACTCCCAAGCAAGTGTGTGTTGTTTCTGTGTATGAGGGAGAGGGGATAATGGAATGAGAAAAAAAAGGTTTTTTTAGAAGGCAAAAATGGAATTAAAAAAAAAAAAAAACGCACAGGGAAGCACATGATACAATGGCAGAAATATGTCCAAACATATCGATTATTACAGTAAATGTAAACAGACTAAATTTTCAGTTAAAAGACAAAGATTATCAAATTAGGACAAAAACAGGTTAAAGCCAAAGGACAGGAAAAATTACACCATTTGCCATTTCATTGGCAAATACCAATGAAATCTGAAGATGTCGCTAAAAAAAAAAAAAAGAGTTGTTACATAACAAGAAAAGGTCTAATTCATCAGTGTTATGTAACAATTCTACATGTGTATGAATCTAACAACATAGCTTCAAAACACATAATGCAAAATTTTAGGTAAAACTAAAAGAAAGTACAACTTTCAAGTACAACTTTACTTGATTCAGTGTGCAACAGGGAACAGTATTTGAAAAGCTTCCAAATGTCACTAAATTCTGCCATTCTAAAAGAAGAAAAGTTTTTTAATTTCAAACAAACTAATAATAAGGATTTTTATACCCAATAAAACTATGGCTTAAATTCCTACTTTAAGAAGAAAGGTTCAAAATTAATGAGTAAAATAGCTAACTGATATGATAGTTAAAAAATGAATAACAGAGTAAATACAAAGGAAGCAGAAAGGAGAATATATTTAAGGTAAGAGTGGAAATTAATGAAATAAGAGACAAACATATGATATAGATTCAAAGTAAAAAAAATTACTTGGAAAAATAATAAAATAGACAAAGTTTTGGCAAAATTAATCAAGAAAATAAGACAAACACCACTAGGAATGGAAAAAAGGGTGTAACTACATATGCTGCTAAAAGTATACAGAGAGTACCATAAACTTCATGCCAATAAATTAAAAGTTTAGTTGAAGTGGATAAATTGCTAGAAAAAAACAGAACTTACCAAAATTGAGTCAAAAAGAAATAGAAAAATCAAAAGAAATTAAGTTAGCAGTTTAATGACTCCTCACCAAGAAAACACTAGTCCAGATGATTTTACATGTAAGTTCTGTCAAACATTCAAGGAACAAATAATCTTATGCAAACGATCCCAGTATACAGAAGAAAACTATTTTAAAAGATTTATACATACCTGCTTCATCAAATGATGGTACTTTTTCCATTTTGTGAGTTTGTGATCCCCGTCCTTCTTTCTGAACATTTGTGGAATACGACTTTACTTGATTCAGTGGGCAACAGGGAACAATATTTGAAAAGCTCCCAAATGTCACTAAATTCTGCCATTCTGAAAGAAAAAAATTTTAATTTCAAACAAATTTCAAATAAGGATTTTTATACCCAATAAAACATACCTATGATAAGAGAATAATTTTACAGAATAACAGTAAAACTTTCATCCTGTTAAATATCCAAATGCACAATGCTAAGCCACCCTTTCCATGGAGGTGTTTCATTGAGCCCTAGGTATACAGGGTCTATATTTTGTAAAGGAAAAGAAAATATTTTTTCCCCTAATTTGCAAATTTATTTATATGGTAACTTTTAAAATTATATAAAATCAAAATATTTGCATTATTCAGCTGTTCTGAAAGGTCTCTGGCATTTAAAAGATATTCTTTATTTTGTATGCTGGTTGCATGATAAAAAAAATGGCATAATGTACTTTTCAGAATAAGAACTCTGAGAAGGGGAAGGTCAGGAGGGTGTCCTACTCAAAACTACCCTGCATCTTCCTTCTGCTAGATGGAGACTGAGTCATCTTTCATTTCACAATCAATATGTGAATTATATTAATCAGTCATTCATACTGTCACTGATGTTTTTAAATCAGATAATTAGATCAACATTTGGTGAGATTTCTCGGTATATGGGAATTCTAATTGAGGGAAGAATAGAAGACTAATTACAAAGCACTTTAGCTGTTGCATCTGGGTTGACTGTGAGCTTTAGAGGGCTGAAATACAGAAGGAAAATATATTCCACATTTGCATCAAAGTGGTAGAAAAGTAAATCTATCTGTTTCTACTCTCATGTGACCCTCTTGCTTTTATTTTTTTACGCTGAGTACTTAAAACTCGAAAATCTTGTTTAGGTATAATTTATATATTTTCTAAAGTTTTAGGTGAAATAATGAAATTATATCATTAGAAACAGTCAATTTTCTCCAAGAGTGGAGGGTTAAGCACTTAAGAGTTGAAACTTTTCTGGGGCTTCCCTGGTGGCGCAGTGGTTGGGAATCCGCCTGCCGATGCAGGGGACACGGGTTCGTGCCCCGGTCTGGGAAGATCCCACATGCCGCGGAGTCGCTGGGCCCGTGAGCCATGGCCGCTGAGCCTGCGCGTCCGGAGCCTGTGCTCCGCAACGGGAGAGGCCACAACAGTGAGAGGCCTGTGTACCACAAAAAATAAATAAAAATATGTAACCTACCAGCAAAATTAGTGAAGAAAGGGTGAAAGCAAATTCTCCTAAGAAACCCACCCTCCAGGAAAGCATCTTCTTCACCACAGCCACTGGTGTTCCGACTTGTCAGCCCTATTCAAAATATCTTTTGTGATTACTACCTAACAAAAACACTATGACACCAACATTTTTTTTACCCACTGATGAAACACTTCTATAGAGACTGTGCTAAGGTGTTTAAAGAGGGATTACTACAGTCTAAAAATCCTTCCTCAGAAGAGGACAATGTTTTCGTGACTTGATCCTAGATCTTTTTCAAGGTTCTCCTTAATTTTTAAAACGTTATTACAGAAAATTTCAATTATATGCAAAGGTAGAAAAAAACAGTACAATAAACGTACACATACTCATTACTTCAACAACTATCAACTCATGGCCAACCTTGTTTCACCTCTGCCTGCACCTGCATCTCCCCACCTACATATTAATTTGATGTAAATCTCAGACATAAAATAATTTCATTCTTAAATATTTCAGTATGCATTCTAAGAGATAAGAACTTTTTAAAACATAGCCATACCACCATTGCAAGTAAAAAAAAAATCCTTAATATCATCAAATATCCTCAATTTCCAATTTCCACTGTTACAAGTCATAATTTTTGTGTATGTGAACAGATCTTAATTTGGTCCACATACTACAATTGACTGAGATGTCTTTTAAGTCTCTCTTCTACAGGATATGTGTTTTAGAGCAATTTTTATATTGAAGAAACCAGCTGTTTGTACTAAATTTTTGTCCTGTTTTCCAGTCTGAATTTTACTGATTTAATTCCCATGGTGTTGTTTAACCTGTACTTCTATGTGTTCTATAAATCGATGGATATAAAGGCTTTATCCAAATTCAGGTTCCTTTTTATTAGGACAACACTACTTGATAAGTGGTGATGTGTTCTTTAACCAGGAGCCACATAATATTTGGTTATCTCTATTTGTGATAGTGTCTGCTGTTGTTCAATGCCTAGAATCATTTATTCCTCAGGTGGTTACAAAATGGTGATATTATAGTTTTATCACTTCATTTTTTAGTCAGAATACTTCTACAAAGAGAAAATTCCCTTCATGTATTTGGTTATCCAGCAGTATAGTTCATATAAGAAAGTCACGCTGTATGCTTAATTTTTTCCCTTTATTTACCAGTTCTCAAAATAATGAGTTCACTACCTACCATCCTGCAATAGTGACACAATAATTTGCATGTGTATGTATCACTATGATTCCATAGATTTAAACATTATTTGATGTATATCAATCCATTTTAGTCATTATCCTGATTTATGTCCAAACTGTCCATCCCATTTTGGGCCAGTAGGGGTCTCTTCAAATTGACTCCTGTGTCCTTTTTGTTTTTGGCCTCTCCCCACGGCTTGTGGGATCTTAGTTCCCTGACCAGGGATCAAACCCTTAACTTCAACTGAAAGCGCAGAGTCCTAACCACTGGACCACCAGGGAATTCCCAACTCCTGTGTCCTTTGACACTATCTTAGTAATCTTGATAGCTTCCTTGCTCACCGTTTCAAAAAGTAATTACTTTTTAAATTTAGTAGAATTTTAGGTATCAGCTTTAATTTTTTTTTTTTTTTTTTTTGCGGCACGTGGGCCTCTCACTGCTGTGGCCTCTCCCGCCGCGGAGCACAGGCTCCAGGCGCAGGCTCAGCGGCCAAGACCCACGGGCCCAGCCACTCCGCGGCACGCGAGATCCTCCCAGACAGGGGCACGAACCCGTGTCCCCCACATCAGCAGGCGGACTCCCAACCACTGTGCCACCAGGGAAGCCTCTAGGTATCAGCTTTAAAAGTACACATTTGCCATGAATACAAGATTGAAAATTACACAGAAATTGCATAATGTTTCTACCTTTAACATTTTATATTCTAAAAAATACACAAGACCACATTTGATTCAATAAAACAGAATACCTAACACATAGCAGTAGAAACTCAACCATTTGTTGAATAAATTACTGAATTTGTTAATTAATTCTAGAAGGCAGAAAGACAGTAAAAAAAAGTAACCACCATTCATACCCTTTCTTCAAGGTGACTTCTAAAATAAGCTATGTTATGGTTAGATTAGTCTTTAGTTTGGTGCTCACTACTCTATGGGCCTGGACAAGGAACTTCTCATTGCTGCATATACAAGGCTGTTCATGGAGACTGCAGAGCTACTGGTATCTTATCAGTCTAGTCGAAACAATCACTTTTCTCTGCTTTTATTTTACTGTTACTGCCTCTGCAACTCCTAATAACATTGCTACTGATCACCCTTTGTCCTCTCTCCAATCTTGTTTGTCACCTACCACTTACTCTGGCTTTTGGAGGAAATTTAGCCTTTTCATACTACAACAATACAAAATACAAACACTACAAAAACAATACAAATACAACAATACAAAAAACTCTTTTTCTCCCACGCAAACTGACAATTCTGTCTACTGTGTATGTTGCTTCTGCAATAATAATAACTAAAAACAAACAAAAAGATTTCTTAACGGTTTGAAATGTTTTGCTTCAGGCTAATTTCAGGACCAGAGACAAACCTGCACCTAAGTCTTCTTTTTTTTTTTTTTTTTTGCGGTACGCGGGCCTCTCCCGTTGCGGAGCACAGGCTCCGGATGCGCAGGCTCAGCGGCCATGGCTCACGGGCCTAGCCACTCCGCGGCATGTGGGATCTTCCCGGACCGGGGCACGAACCCGTGTCCCCTGCATCGGCAGGCGGACTCTCAACCACTGCGCCATCAGGGGAGCCCCAGTCTCTTTTCTTAAGAGACCATTGCAGGGACTTCCCTGGTGGTCCAGTGGTTAAGACTCCGTGCTCCGGATGCAGGGGGGCCAGATTCGACCCCTGGTCAGGGAGCTAGATCCCGCATGCCACAACTAAAGATCCCGCAGGCAGCAATGAAGATCCTGCAGCACGCAACTAATACCCAGCACAGCCAAATAAATAAATATTTTTTTTAAAAAGAGAGACCATTGCAGATTGATGGACCTAGAGATTATCATACCAAGTGAAATCAGACAGAGAAAGACAAATATCATATGATATCACTTATATGTGGAATCTAAAAAATGATACAAATAAACTTATTTACAAAACAGAAACAGACTCACAAATACAGAAAACATACTTATGGTTACCAAAGGGGAAAAGAGGGGAGGGATAAATTAGGACCTTGAGATTAACATATATACACTACTAAACATAAAACAGATAAACAACAAGGACCTACTGTATAGCACAGGGAACTACATTCAATACCTTGTAATAACCTACCATGGAAAAGAATCTAAAAAAGAATACATATATATGTATATTCTGAAAAATATACATTCTGAAAAAGAATATAAGTGTGTGTGTATAACTGAATCATGATGTTGCATTAAAAAAAGCAGGAGACAAAATAATACAGCTTGGTTTCAACTATTCAAAAATGCTACTGGTGAAATATCTGGATTATGCATAATTTTTACTCTATACCTTATACTTTTCTGTATGTTCCCCAAATGCCTAAAATTTTAAATTAAAAATACATCCATTGTTAAATTACTTCAAATATTATACTGCTAATAGTAACACACTGACTATCTTTAGTTTACTTTTATGCTTTCAGCTAACAAAAAATGCAGGAAAATCCCTCTTATGTCTAATCATCTGGCAAGCAAAAGTGTGACCTAGACCAGGTGGCTCAACCTTCAGGACTATTGCTGATGTGATTTTTCACCAGAACAGAGTAAGCAATAGGGAATCCTTTTTTTTTTTTTTTTTTTTGGAGTATGTAAAGAATATACAAGTTCCTGCACTGCATCTTGGCACACCAACTCTGCTGCCTTAATTCTTGTAAATATTTGCTTAGGAAAAGGGGGAAAGAATATCAAATACATTAAGGATTTGCCAAGCGCCACTGTACTAAATGCTTTACCTGTATTATCACACTATAATTGATATCCCAAAACATACCTCAAAGCCATCTACATCTCTCCATCTCCATTGCTAAGTACCATGGCCCAACCACAATCCTGTTTGCGTAGGTAACTCTAATAGCCCCCAGTGATCTCCTTATTTACACTCTTCCCTTTCCAATCCATTCTCTACACAGTAGTCAGAATGATATTTTTTAAACACTTGCTTTTTTTTTAAACCTACAACCCAAAAGGCTATGATGCCTCCCCAGTCTCATTTCACACACCCCTCCCCTTCCAACCACACTCCACCGACAGCACGTTTCCTCCTGCGCCTGAATACAAGTCTAGTCTCTAGGGTTTCTATTTGCTCTGCCTGGATTGCTCTTTGCCCCAGATGTTCACTTGGCTTGCTCATTTTCATTTTTCATGCCTTGGCTCAGTTTCCACCTCCTCAGGAAAGCTGGAGTCCCAGGCCAGCACAGCTAATGAAATGGCCCCTGCTGGCTACCTTCTAGCCCATCACTCTGCTTATTTCCTTTATAGCATTTAGATATGTTTTCTCATTCCTCATTTCCAAAAAAGGTGGAAACTGTGTCTGTCTTGTTCAGTACTGCACCACCAGCAACTACAATGCCTGGTACCTCTTTCCTGAATGATCCTCACTCACAAAAACCCTATGAAGCACATACCATGGTTAACCTCATTTTACAGGTAACCCTATTATTAACCTGAACTACACAGAATCATGCTGTCAGCCTGCCAAAATGGTCTTTTTTTGTAACTGTCAATGTTCCTATTAGTTATTTAAGGGGTTAAATTCCCACTCTACTTTTCGTATGGTAATACTAGCAGATTGCAGACAGAAATTTAAAAATACAAAGGTCAATTTCTGTATTTTTATTTAAAAACTATACTTTTATTAATCTCGGACTTAAGCAAAAGCACATATCTGATTTGGCATGTAGTCCTTAAAGAAGCATCTTCCCATCTCAAATCATTGTCAAATGAGGCAAGACATAAATACATGAACAAATAAAATAAGTGCTTATGCAAAGCCAAAAGAACTTTTTTAAAAAAGGGCATATTTACTAGAGAAACTAAGTAATATTTTTATTATTTAAAAGTATATGTTTGTGTAGATCATTTGAAAAACACTAAAGTTAATTAAAAAAATTTTCTAGAGAAAGTTACTGGTAATATCATAGTATATATTCTTACTACATTTTTTCCAGTTTCAAGAGCATTTTCCCACATCACTAAATATTCTTCTAAATTATGATTTTTTAAAAAAAATGTTTGCATCTATCACCAGCCCTTAATAACTGTACCAGGGCTTCCCTGGTGGCGCAGTGGTTAAGCATCCACCTGCCAATGCAGGGGACACGGGTTCGAGCCCTGATCTGGGAAGATCCCACATGCCGTGGAGCAACTAAGCCCGTGCGCCACAACTACTGAGCCTGCGCTCTACAGCCTGTGAGCCGCAACTACTGAGCCCGTGTGTCTAGAGCCCGTGCTCCACAAGAGAAGCCACTGCAATGAGAAGCCAGCACACCACAAGGAAGAGTAGCCCCCACTCACCGCAACAAGAGAAAGCCTGCACACAGCAACGAAGACCCAACCAGCCAAAAATAAATTTATAAAAATAAAATAAAAAATAATTGTACCATAACGTTTCCTATTCTTCATAACTGTAAACGTTACCTATTTACCACTATTAATAATAAACTTGTGCACAGATTTTAATATGTATCTGATTATTTCTTGAAAGCAAATCCCTTTAAATAGAATTGTTGGGTGAGAAGGCATATACCTTTAAATTTCTTTCTTTTTTTTTTTTTTTTTTGTGGTACGCGGGCCTCTCACTGTTGTGGTCTCTCCCGTTGTGGAGCACAGGCTCCGGACGCGCAGGCTCAGCGGCCATGGCTCACGGGCCCAGCCGCTCCGCGGCATGTGGGATCTTCCCAGATCAGGGCACGAAACCGTGTCCCCTGCATCGGCAGGCGGACTCTCAACCACTGCGCCACCAGGGAAGCCCCCATAAAGTTCTTTTTCTTTTTTTAAGTAAGGTTTTATTTATTTATTACTTATTTATCTTTTGGCTGCACTGGGTCTTCATTGCTGCACGCGGGCTTTCTCTAGTTGCGGCGAGTGGGAGCTACTCTTCGTTGCGGTGTGTGGCTTATTGCGGAGGCTTCTCTTGCTGCAGAGCATGGGCTCTAGGCACGCGGAATTCAGTAGTTGTGGCTCGCTGGCTCTAGAGCGCAGGCTCAGTAGTTGTGGCACACAGGCTTAGTTGCTCCGTGGCATGTGGGATCTTCCCGGACCAGGGCTCTAACCCGTGTCCGCTGCATTGGCAGGCGGATTCTTAACCACTGAACTACCAGGGAAGTCCTAAAGTTATTTTTAATATAAAGAATAACTGACCTCCAAAACACTGTTCAACTAACTATATGTCCCAATCAGTAGTAAGAGAGTTCCTGCTTTCCTGCATCCTCAATATGAAGAATCACTATGAAAAACTTAGCTAATATGAGACAATGAGTAGTAAATCCTTTAGACTTATATTTCTATGCTTATTAGTAAGAATGGAACATTTTTGCATTTTTATTGGCTACTCGAATGGCTTTATGAAACCATTCATTTCCTTTGCCCATTTTTCTACTGGAATGTATGTTGATTTGTAAAAATTCTTTATAAATTAGGGATACTAACTTTATAAGTGCACTGTGCAATACAGTACTCACTGTTTACTGAGCACTTGAAATGTGGAGTCTGAACTAAGATGTGCTGGAAGTGTAAACTGGACTCCAGAGCCGGTAAGAAAAGATAATGTAAAATATCTCAATAATTTTTATATTGATTACGTGTTGAAATATTTTGAATATACTGGATAAAATATATTAATAAAATTAATTTCATCTGTTTTTACTTTTTATGGCTATCAGACAAATCAAAACATACATGGTTCACATTATATTTCTTTCGGACAGAGCTGCTCTAGAATATTGTCTTGCTTTTTGCCTTTAAATGTTTTCAGTGTTAGTTTGACCCACAGACATTTCTCATTTTTAAGTATACAAATGAAGCAGTTGTTTCCTTCAAGATTTCCTCCTCAACTATATTCTTTATAAGTTTTTCCCAGCCACACAGCAGTTTCAGAAGCATAAACTAAACTTTATTTGACAAAGAAAAATATTTATTTTTAGAATTTTTTCTCAAAAGTTCTGCAAATATTTTCTTCTTACATGCATCCAACTTAGTACTCTTTTTAGTTAGTACTCTTAGTACTCTAAAGAGTACTTAGTACTCTTTTTCTAAATTAGTACTCTTTTTCTAAATAAATTTTTTAAGCTTTATCATAATTATGGTTGCCCTTTTCAAAACTGTTTCAGTATTTTTGAAACTAAATTTGCACAAACAAGGTTATTTTTTACATCTACTGTTTTTAAGCATGAAAACACATTTTAATTTTTTGGTAATAAACACTGCAAACAACTTTGCAGTCATTCCGACTGGTGAGATAGGTGATTATTATCTGTAGTTCACAGAGGGATGAGACAAAGAGCACATAATTTTCGACTTGACAACGACAGACAATAATGGATTACAAATTACACTATTTCAACTTCTTTTTACCCACCCTTAAAGGGCAGTTTAGACTAAATTCAACAGCCACTCCACGTAATTTAAGTGTAAAATGCCGAAACTGCTTGGTCAATAAAAGTAACTAGGCCAGAAAGTTTAACTGGGGATTTTGGAGTACAGTACAACCAGATGAATCATTTTGTTCACAAGAGAATCAGGTACATTTCCATAACAGGAAAAATCCACAGTTACACGTTTTTATCACTACCAAAAAGCACCCAGAACAGTGCTGTTAAAATTAACCCTTCCGAAATTTTAAAAGCCAGTTTTTATATTTATTGCAAATAAAAGGACCATATTCTAAAATAATTGCACGGAATAGGCATTATTTTAGCCTATGTTACTTATAAACTTGAATGACTACGACTTCCAATTTCTACTGCAAGGTCACAAACATGCTACAAGTTTTTTCAAACATAAATTTTGGGTAAATGTTTCTGTAAATACGCTTTTCATCCCCAAGACTCTGGGGGATTAGATTAGGGGTGGATTTGGTTCTGTCTCTTCCCTCATTGTTCCTAACAGCTCCCAAGTGTCAAGCAACCTATGGCATGCCAATGACGGCAAAAACGGAGGTAAGCCTAATTAAAACTTACAAGTTCAAGGTTATTTTGTAAACTGTCAATTTAAATTTGAGTCAGAAACGACATCTGAAGAAGAGGGATAAAACCTCCCGACAACCACTTTTTTCTGGGTTACAGCTCCAGTAGACACTTTTTCACCAAAAAGATTGTTCAACCGAACTGGGCTCATTCAACAATTGTAGGATGGTCATACCCCCATCTTAAAGGATGTCTCGTAAATGTTGCGTAGCAACCCCCAAATTCCTTCTTAGAAAATTTAATAACACAGGTTGGGAGTACGAGAAAAGGAACAGCGTAAGAAAATCTATTCGGTCAAAGTGCTCAAAAAGGGTAAGGCTGTGAGCTCAAAAGACCCTGGAACTTTGTGGAGTCAGCAATTTCGCACTGGCTGCGGGGGGAGGCGGGCGGTCACCGCCGGGCACTGCCACGCTCACGGAATGTTTTATCTGAAACGAAGTGGTCCGTTTCACGGATGCGACCCGGCCCGAGAACTGCCCCCAAATGCCCGCGGGGACCGTGGGCGAGACCAGGATCAGGGAGGCCTGTAGGGGCCGCCGCCGGCTGGGCAGGCTGAACTGCAAAGGCGGAGGTCCGACAAGAAGGTTCTGGGGTTGGGAAAGGGCAAGGCGGCATACTCCCGAGGCGAGGCGCCCGGCGCTGAGCCCGGCCTTGTCTTCCAGACCGGCTTCCGCGGAGTCAGAGGCCGGCGCAGGACACTCACCCTGGAGGTCGCTGGAGCCGCAGGCTGCCGCCCCGCAGCGCAGACGGAGCCGGCACAGGGAAGACCAGCTACATCTGTGGGCCGCGGCGGCGGCGGCCAAGCCCGGTAACATCCTGGCGGGGCAAAGGCCCCCACTCGAACACCGCTTGCTACCTCCGCTCCGCCGCCGAAACCAACTGACTCCATAGACCGGACACTACCGAACACCAACGCCTGCGCCGCCGCAGGCGGCCTTAGCGAACTCGGAAATGGTAACATTATTTAATGACCTGGCCGGGGAGGCAGCGGAAATGACGTACACGCAGAGCGCGAATCGCGAGATCTTGCCCCGGAAGAGCTTGGTAGGGCGTGGCTGCGCAGAAAGTTTGGCGTGTTCGCTTTGTCCTAACGCGCTACTGCGTTTGCACCTTGCTTGGATATCTACAAGTTAATTGTTTGCTTCTTAACCGCCAGGAAAGCCTTGGCAGAAGTGACAGCCGTTGAGGGCTCTGCCTGTTTCTTTTTTCTGGGCTCAGATCCTGGGCCATGGTGTTGGAAATGGGAGGTAAGGTGGAAAGGAAGGACAGTGGCCTTCTGAGCCTCTCCCTCTCCAGAGCCTTTCTGGATAATCCCAAACCTAGGCTAATTTGTCCTCAGTGCCCTCGGGACCTGGAACACAGTACATCACAACAGCGTTGTGTAGCCATTACCGTGAAGGCAAGTACCCACAGAATCAGTTAACTTGACCTAGTAACGTCTGAACCTCAGATTCCTGTCTGTAATATACAGTACTAAGACTTACACGTTCAGGATTTGTCTGGGTAAAAGCAGATGTGCAGACATGCAAATAGGAGTCAGTTTGGCCCCAGGGAGAAGGAGACGAGAACAATATTCACCAAGCATTAACTGTGTTGTTTATCTGACATGCTCATTCAGGTCTTAGCTCAAACTGGAATGAGGCCTGCCTTGACCACCCTAGCTATTGTAAGGGAGCAAAATTTGCCACCCCAAAACGGGTTTCTTTGGCAAGAGAATTAATTTAGGATGATTTTTTTTTTAAGGCCCAAAAGACTCATCACCTTTGACCTTTCCCCTACCTGCCTAAAAGAATATAGATAGAGAACTTGTTCCAAGAAGGGAGCTATCACCATAGATAACTGTAGTACACACTAGGTATATAGACAGGGAGGAACCTAGCAAAGTCGCTTGTTAAAATTCCTCTCTGTCCTCTTGTCTCTGTGGGCCCAGCAAACATTTGTTTACCAAACATTTGCTTTTTTGCCTCCTTACCAGTTGCCTTCCTCCCCTTGGAAGACCCGAACTACTACCCCCAACATCCTCTTTTTTCTTTAGCTGAAGATGGTATTCACGGTGAGGGTTTGGGCCATTTTGGAGAGTTAGTCAGTTTTCCTGGGTCTCTCCCATGTATACATGTTATTAAACTTTCGTTTGATTTTCTCTTGTTAATCTGTCTCATGTTAATTTAATTCTTAGACCAGCTAGTGTAACAGGGAAGAGCCAATTTTGACTCCATGTTGGATCTGCTTCTTTGACTTTAGCCTTTGCTTTTCGTTGCTTTTGTTATTAAAATCATACATGATGGCCTGCCTCAGGGAACCCTACCCACCTGTGAATGTCCCCGAGCCTGGCCATTCCAGGAGACGTTTTGCAAGACTGATGGCCCTCTTTACTTTACTTCCTTCCCACCTCTCCCTCTCTATTCTGCCTTTTTACTTTACTTCCCTCTCTGACTCTATAAAAGAAACTTACATCCAGATGCCATAAGGTGGTTATTTTGAGACACTAGTCTGCCATCTTCTCCGTCTGCCAGCTTTCCGAATAAAGTCGTGTTCCTTGCCTCAACGCCTTGTCTCTGATATATTGGCCTGTCGTGCGGTGAGCAGAGAGCAAGCTTGGACTCAGTAACACTAGAACTTAGAAGAGTAGAGGAAAATATCTTCCTCCCGACGCTATAATAGGCCTGTTTATTATCTACCCTGTTGCCCTGTATACTTTTCTTCAAAATGTCTATAGATATTTGAAATTATATATGTATTTATTTTTTTATTTTCTGTCTCTCAATAAAAAATAAACATCGTGATGCTGGAATCTTGTGTTTTGCACACTGCTGTTTCCAGGGGCTAAAACAGTGCCTGACACAAATAAATTAATCGAATGGAATGCATGATGGTTTGTTTTAAAATTAATGAGTCATTTAACTGTAGTATTACTGTTGTCGAACCCAAGTTCGTGTGTCCTATGCACAAAGAGGCCAAACAAACCAAGACGTAGGAGTCTGGAGCAGAGAAGGGTTTATTGCAGGGCCAAGCAAAGCCGTAACTCCCTGAATGTTTTCAGGGAAGAGTTTCTACGGGCAAAATTCGGATGAAGGTCTGCAGGGTGTGTGACCTTCCTCTGATTGGTTGGTTGTGAGGTAGCAGGTTGAGATTGAGATTCCAAGAATCTCAATCATCAGCCTTCTGGTTCCAGCCAGTCTAGGGTCCACGTGGCTTGTGCTCAGCTGGAAGTTACCATCCTCCACCTGGGTGGGGAGCCTTAGTTCCTGTAGAACTCAGAGATATATTGTTATGTATATCTACTGAGTAGGAACCAGGACCCTGCTTTATTGTTGCACTATTGTTTCTTGACTGCTCCTCCTTTGTTTCTGCATTCCTTCACTTCCCTAATTAGTAACTTTGAATAACTCGTAACTTGGAGAGGGTCTGGGAGGCTGTAGCCTTTTTCCTATAAGTAAGAAACAGCGGACATGGAAAGGCCCCACAGGGTCCTGCTCAGTTTCACTACAAAATAACTAATTCAAGGGGAAATAAATTACTATGTTCCCAATTTTAAGAGAATCAACAGTCTTTTATGCTGATTGAAAAACTACAACCAGTGAGGTGACAGTGATTAAATTATCACAAGAATGGTAAGCAATTTAACTTACTATGACAAACATAGATTAAAACATTAAGTGGTTAAACATTTAAAAATGCTGTTCCTGGGACTTCCCAGGTGGCGCAGTGGTTAAGAATGCACCTGCCAATGTAGGGGACACGGGTGCGAGCCCTGGTCCGGGAAGATCCCACATGCTGCAGAGGAACTAACCCCGTGCGCCACAACTACTGAGCCTGCGCTCTAGAGCCCGCGAGCCACAACTACTGAGCCCATGTGCCACGTGCTCCACGACAAGAGAAGCCACCGCAATGAGAAGCCCGCGCACCACAACGAAGAGTAGCCCCCGCTCGCCGCAACTAGAAAAAGCCCGTGCGCAGCAACAAAGACTCAACGCAGCCAAAAATAAAGAAATTAATAAATTTCTTTTAAAAAAATGCTGTTCCTTAAATATATATAACCTCAAGATTACTGAAAAATCTGAATATTACTGGAAAGTTCTTATCCTTTCCTTATAAGTAGATTTTAGCAGAAATCCAGCATTATGATATAAAATACATAAAGGCTTAACTTTAATTTTATGGTAACTATATGTTGCATTAGCCTTTACTATATTGCTAACTTAAATGCTTTGGATTCTTAAAGTTGGCCCCTAGTTTCAACTATCATTTTAATCAAGACTGGTCAAAACTTCATAGGATTTACTTTTATGTACAATAGGATTTTAATTTTTCTTTATATGTATTTTCTAATAATTCTTAGAGGAATATTCATTCCTTTTGTGATAAGAAACATTTTTTAAATACATTCTTTTGCAGGGTTGTTAAAATAATTTTAATAACAGCTGTGTGATGTGAAGAACGTGTTGCTGGTGTATAGCACAATTTCACCATGTGCTAGTTTTTTCCTACCCTCCTTTCCCCTGATATAGCTGGGCAATATGCCATAGTAATATAGCATTGTATAACTCGACTTATAGACACTGTATTAATTTTAATAAACCTCTAGAAGACTTGACTTGCCAAAAGTTTCAAGAATAAAGTGAATCATGCTGTGTTATCTTTTTTAACCCTCACAATGCTGTATCACATAATAAGTTCTCCATGGACTTGTATTAAAATACTTCTGCACTTGTCTTGGTATTTAGACCTATATTGTCATCATATATTCGTCTTGCTGGATAGGCTCAAAAATTTCCCCGAGTGCTGAAAATTGAGGCAATGTTGTAAGCAGTTAGGGTCGGGAAGCCCCTGGAAAAAGAGAACTAGGAATGGCTTTCTTGACATAAGAGATGACATTTTTGGCCTAAGCCACCGTGTGCTCTAAGCCTGGTCACAATGCTTGCCCTTGAACAGGTCTTAGTAATTAATGATCTCGAGGGAATGCAGAAACAAAAGAAAAACAGTCAAAAAACAATAGTCCAGTGATAAAACAGAGTCCTAGTTTCTCCTCAAGGGATATATATAACAATCTGATACTTATCTTTGAGTTCTGTAGGCACTAAGGCCCCCACCTAGGTGGAGGATGGAATGATGATGAACTTTCCTGACCCTCGTGACTTCAATCAACTCAAGTTTGGACTCTGTCAACCTTTGCCCCAATTCTATACTGAATTCTCCTCTGCTCAAGCCCCTTCATGAACATGCATGTATCCTTAGCTAAAAAATCCCCCAATTTTGCTGTTCAGGGAGACACTGCTTTGGAAAGGATCCTCAGTGTTCTCCTTACTTGCTGCAAGTAATAAATCCTTCCTTCTCCCCTTCTTTAGCTTGGTTGTGTCTCTTGGATGGACACCCACCAAGAAGCAAACCCAGTTTTCAGGTAATGAAATAGGAGGGAAGGGGGCAGGGCACAACTTTTAAAAGAATGACATAGCCCAAGGACATGACATAAACTGATTAGAACCAAATAGGTCCAAGATGGCAGACAAGTTGATTTCCACTAGACCTTGAGCCTCAGTATACAGACGCTCATTGTAACACACCCACAGGCGCCATGACAGTTCCAAGGGCAACCATAAAGGTCAAAAAGTAGGCGGTGGCCCAATTCCTGGAAATCCCCGCCCCTTCCCCAAAATAGCTGGAATACTCCTCCCACTCATTAGCCTATGAAATTACCCACCCTTATAAAAACTGACAATCCCATACCCTGGTGCTGCTTTCACCTTCTGAGATGGATAACTCTGTCTGTGGAGTGTGTTTCTCTCTAAATAAATCCACTTCTTACCTATCACTTTGTCTCTCACTAAATTCTTCCTGTGATGAGACATCAAGAACCTGAGCATCATTAAGTCCTGAGACCAGGTATGCGATCTCAGTTAAAAGATCATGGGTTCAAGTCCCAATCTGGGTTTGGGCTGGGTTTGAGTCCCTGCCCGTGGGTTCAAGTCCCAGTCTGAGTTGCATGGTTTCAGTAACAGCATCAGTTTTAGAGTTACTTAGGGGAATTTCCACTGACCCTAAATTCTTTGAGGACTCTCATCCTTCCTTTACTTTAATGCTCAAACTGAGACACATTCAGCAGGTGCCTATATGTACTAAACAGGTAACATCACAGAGCTTATTTTCTATTGGAGGAGACAGAAAATTTAAAAATATACACATATAATTTCAAATAGTGATAGTAGTAGTAGCAATATTGATCATTTACTGATTGCCACACCCTCTATTTGCATTATCTCATTCGTAACACCTTAGCAAGTTATAGATGAGGAAACCAAGGCACGTCTCTCTCTTAACCACCAAACTTTACTTTCTGAGCCAGTGGGTTTTGTCCTTTGGAAGAAAATATAAGGTCTTTTGCTGTTTTCTGAACAGTAGGTCAAGAGAGAGCATTTCCCCAGATTTTATATCCCATTTTTTTGTGTGAGCAACATGATATTAATTTGTCTGTTTCATGAGAATTTTTGTTAGAAATAGATGCCTAAATATAGGGAATACTAAGTCAGATAGATGGAAATAGAAGTAGGAAAATGGGAAGTGTCATTTGATTATCATCATTAACCACAACTCCTGCAAAATTTTCCATTAACTCTGAAGAAGTTCCACATCTTACAGAAATTCCACATCTTACAGCTTCTATAGTTGAGCTGACTATTCCTTGGTTTCATCCTGTCTATAGAGTTGGGAAAATAATGATTCTGATCATGAGACCAACTTAACTGTTTATCTGGAAAACTTAGATAATCCATTACAAGACAAAGTCAGTGGCTTTATCCTGAGGCTTACCAAGAACACAAATTTAATTTTGAACACGGATATATTTGTTGGTGTTATGATGTTTTCCCCTGTGAAGTTGAGAAAGGAGGGAGTTTGCCTATCTGAACACTTCAAAAAGAAAATGACCACACCAAGGGTGTCATTGCCTGTTATACAACCAAGGTCAGAAGCAATGGGGGTCTGCACAGACACGCATTGCGTGTATACGCAAACCTCTCCTGCCGAAGCACAGGAAGTGAAATGTGGAGTTGACATGGTTTCTGACCAGTTTGCTAACTTTCATCTCCATTTTTCAGAAAAGGTGATTGATTTTCCCAAGATCACTCAGCAAGGATGTGCTAGAACCTGGAGTCAGACTCAGGCCCTCCGACTCCAGATCTGTGTTATACACTTCAGTGAAGGTGGTGGAGAGACAGAGGTTTATGGGTTTTCCCCCAGCATTATTCTATGAAGTTACTTGTGGGGGCTTTTTTTCTCAATTATTTGTGAAATGACCATAGAGTACTCCACTACCATTAAACTTAGGTTCACTCTTTGCCACTTCCATGCAAGAATAAGATGTCTTCTTGGGTGTCTTCAAGAAGAGGAGACAAGGCTTCCCTGGTGGCGCAGTGGTTGAGAGTCCGCCTGCCGATGCAGGGGACGCGGGTTCATGCCCTGGTCCAGGAAGATCCCACATGCCACGGAACGGCTGGGCCCGTGAGCCATGGCCACTGAGCCTGTGCATCCGGAGCCTGTGCTCCGCAACAGGAGAGGCCACAACAGTGAGAGGCCCGCGTACCGCAAAAGAAAAAAAAAAAAAAAAAGAAGAGGAGACATATCTCCATCGCCATTTGGATGTTTGCTTAGCCACCAAGCTTACTGACCTGTACCAATGCTATGAATTTGGAGGAAATTTTTGAGCATTGAAGAGAGATGGTACAGCAACTAGACAGAATTTCTGTGATATGTAGACTATGGATCCCGTCTGATCCTACAGAACTCAGAGTTGGAATCACCGAGAGTAAAGGAGATTGAGGCCTGCAGACTTGCCATGGAACACAACATGGGGCAAGAGGTATGTATGTTTCAGATGAATGTAGCTCACCGCTGCCAGCTGGGAGTGAGCTGACAGATACAGCAAGACTTGCAAGGAGCTACCAAAGAATAGGGGGCTCTTGGGACCGATTTTCTCCTCAGTGGGGCCTGTTGGGATCCCCATTCATCCTCACTGACAGTGAGCAAGATAAGCCGCACTGACCTACAGAAAGGGGACAGCAACCTTACCACAGTTAGGCAATACGTAAGGTATTGCCCTTTAGCCTTCTTGACCTCCTGACCCCACCATCAGAAGAGCTAGCAGCCTTTCCCCTTAAATGTTACATGACTTTTGGTTACATTCCTAAAAGGCTCTCTCAGCCTCTAGGATATTTTCCCTCTCTTTTAGGAAACTACTTGCTCCATCCCCAGCATTCCACTCAATTTCCTCATCCACCACCTCCTCCCATCTTTCACAATTCTGCCCCTCCAGCCTTACCAGCCTGCCCGCCCCAGCTCAGTCCCATGTTCTCCCGCCTAACCACATCATGCTGGCTTTGCAGCAGTCATTCTCAACCAGTGGCAACGTCTAGAGACATTTTGGTTGTCACAACTGGTAACTACTGGCATCTAGTGGGTAGAGGTCAAAGGTGCTGCTAAACATCCTACAATAAGCAGGGTAGCCTGTCACAACAACGAATTAGACTCCTCGAAATGTCAAAGAGGTGCTGTTGAAAAACTCTGCTTCTGAGTCACAATTCGAAATTACATATTAAAGGCAATGCCCATCAGCTTCTACCAAATGTGCGTGTGTGTGTTTGTATTTTTTTTCTATAAAGATGTCCTTTTTCTTTTTTTAATTTATTTATTTTAATTTATTTAGTTTTGGTTGTGTTGGGTCTTTATTGCTGTGCGCGGGCTTTCTCTAGTTGTGGCGAGCGGGGGCTCCTCTTTATTGCGGTGCGTGGGTTTCTCATTGCGGTGGCTTCTCTTGTTGCGGAGCACGGGCTCTAGGCGTGCAGGCTTCAGTAGTTGTGGCACGCGGGCTCAGTAGTTGTGGCTCATGGGCTTAGTTGCTCCATGGCACATGGGATCTTCCCAGACCAGGGCTCAAACCCCGGTCCCCCACGTCGGCAGGCGGATTCTTAACCACTGCACCACAAGGGAAGGCCCTGTGTGTGTATTTTTTTAACTCCTAAATCCTCACATATGCATCTTGATACTGACAGGTTTTCCCATCTACCAGGTCTGTCCATGTCTGAAGCCACTTCCCCATTTCAGCATCACTGGTGGGAATTAGGGAGAGAGGAACAGGGAGTACTCCTCATCTTCTTGCCTCCATTATCTATGCAAGTGGGGATGGGAAGGTAAAAAGATACACAGGACTAGATTTTAGCTTTGTTTTATTCTCAGCCTCTTGTGAACCCATCCTCTAAATATTTCAGCAGCGTGGACATGCTTCATTACAGCTGCTTTGTTCCCATCAACTTCACTCCACTATCTCCTAACACCTCCAACATTTGTTCTTTTGTCTTTCAGTAGCTTGCTGGAAATACTTTTGCGTGACATCAATCTATATATATCAGATTTCTGTGAAATTTGACACTGATTATCTGATCTTTCTAAAAATATCCAGGCCTTTATTTTTAGCCTTTTTTTTTAAAGAGGTTGGATTGAGTCAATTCTGGTATTAATTTTGGCTATGCCATATTTACTTCTGGACACAGCAGTTATAGAGAAACTGAAATGGGAAGAAAATAATCCTGTCCCTGCCCTGTTTCCTGGTTAAGAAAGAGCCGACTTTGAAGAAGGGAAGCCAAAGCATGGCTTGTAACAAGCTGAAAATATGCCCTTGAGAGCTGAAGGCTAAACTGTGCCCCAGAAATGGTAAATAAGCTTGACCCTGGCTTTGGCTTATTTACAATAAGAAAAAAATCAATTGAAGAATTTCACATTCCTCTTTATACTTAAACAAAAGTAGACCATAAAGAGCAACTACAGTTTCTAAAGAATTAGGACAAATGGAAGAATTTAATAGATAGAAAATAATTAAACAAACAAAAGCAAAATTTAAAGACTGCAGCAAAACATTAAAAAACAATGTGTTTTGTTTTTTTTTTTAAAGCTAAAAACATTTTAGAGGACTTCCTTGGCTGTCCCGTGGTAAAGACTCCGTGCTTCCACGGCAGGGGACGCCGGTCCATCCCCGGTCTGGGAACTAAGATCCTGCATTCGGCTCGGCTCCGCCAAAAAAAAAATTGAGAAAGTGTCAAAAGAATAATTACTAAACCCACAGGGTTGTGACAGATGTTACAGTCAGAGGCCATAGTACAAAAAATAATTATTCATTAACTTGCACTGTAGCATCTGCTACATGTTATTTCAGCAACTGAATTGTGCAGAAATGACAGTGAATTCTAAACTTAAATATCTAATAATTTAGCAGAGTCATTCCTGCTTTCAAAAAAAAAAAAGAAAAGGAAAGAAATATTAAAGGTTATCGAAAAAGTGGTTATGTCATAGAATCTAATATACCAGTCGTAGAATCTAATATACCAGTCATAGAATCTAATATACCAGTCATAGAATCTAATATACCATTTGAACTGGGCAACAGGCTTCTCACCGACCTTGCTGCTGAATACTGCGGATTTTATGGTAATAGGCATGACGCTCTGAGATGGCCCAATATCTTACACCCCTGCTGTACTTTTGATAATGGGCTCACACTCTTATTCCTTTTCCATAAGTGAAGCATCACGTTGTTTGCTAACTCCACCCCCCAGCCAAGGAATACAAGTCCATGATGAAAGCGAGGCAATGGGTTTTGGCTGTTACTTACCAACCTGTCAAATGAGAAAATATGCAACTGATAAAGCTTAGAAGCAAGGTCAGGAATAAAGAAAAGTAAATTCGAAAGCAGACAGATTGTTTAACAGTTGTTATTGGAAACAAATTCTGGATTAAACAAAGTTTTTTAAACTAAATTTAGGCCTCTTGACCTGGAAGTTTTTTTCGAATGATAGAACTCAGTGCCAGTGAAGGACATTTATATTTTGTGGCTGCCCAGCATAGTTTGAACACACTTCCAATATCTGGAGAATCTCCCACCTTGTGGGTTTACCTCCCCAAGGTGGAAGGCTGGCATTTGCTTTCCCAGGCTCCTTTCCAGCTAGGGCCCACAGATGTGACAGAGGCTCCAACCAACCATCAGAAATCTGTGAGAGGCCTCAACTTGCAAGAAAATAATGGGAAAAGCATGGCATCTCATGGAACACGTTTTGACGAGGGAAGAGATGTGAGGCACAAATACAAAAATTCAGAGGCAGTAGAGACAGAAGCCCAGGGGCGTGTCCCAGCAATAGTGACCACCGTGTCAATGGAAACTGAAATAGGAAGCTGTGTCATTTCCTGGTTATAGAGCTTCCAAGCCTGAGTCTCCCCTCCTTTTAAAAAATGCTGTTAGCTGCCCAACCTTTCAAAAAAATCCTTTTCTGTTTAACTAACTGGGGTGGATTTTGTTCAAATTTTTATGTTAAAGTCCTACCCCCAATGTGACTGTATTTGGAGACAGGACCTTTAGGAGGGAATTAAGGTTAAATGAGGTCGTAAGGGTAGGGCCCTAAGCCAATAGGTGGCTTTATAAGAGGAGGAAGAGAGAAATATCCTTCTCTCTCTCCCTCCAAGTACACACATCAAAGAAAGGCCACCTGACCATACAGTGAGATGGTGGCTACCAAGAGGCCTCAGAATGAAATCTACTTTGCTGGCACCTTGACCTTGGAATTCCCAATGTGCAGAACTGTGAGAAAATAAATTTCTGTTGTTTAAGTCACCTAGTTTGTGATATTTTGTTATGGCATCCTGAGCAGGCTAATACACCATGTAATGGAAGAGCAAGGTGGTTTACTCTATACTACAGCAGTCTTAATGTTGGTCAATTTAATAGACACACAAAATCCTAAAGGATGTTCAATCGCAGCTTCATTTTCAGGCCATGCAATCCAAACAACACAAAGTCCATAAGTACACAAGCCAGGGGAGTGTTTTAATCTGTTCAACTTGTCCCTAAGCTCCATTCACAGCCATGGAGTCTTAGTCCCAGACTCTGGGGGAACAGCATGTGGTAACACCAAGGTCACCAGAGAATCTTTGACAATCTCCTTCATACCTTCCATATCTGTGTTGTTGAATACACTAACCAGTAGTCATACGTGGAGAGTGAGCCTTTGATATATGGCTAGTCTGAATTGAGATGTGCTGTAAGAATAAAATATATATTGAAGGCTTAATATGAAAAAAAGAATGTAAAATTATTAATAATTAATAACTGTTGATAATGTTTTAGATATAGTGGGTTAAATAAAACATATTATAAAAATTAATTTCACCTGTTTCTTTTTACTGTTTTAATAGGCTATTAGAACATTTTATTTTTATCATTTTTAAAATATTTATTTATTTAGGCTGAGCCCCGTCTTAGTTGTGGCATGTGGGATCTTCATTGCGGCATGCAGGATCTTTAGTTGTGGCATGTATGTGGGATCTAGTTCCCTGACCAGGGATCAAACCCAGGCCCCCTGCATTGGGAGCAGGAATTCTCAGCCACTGGACCGCCACGGAATTCCCAACTACTAGAACATTTTAAATTATATATGTGGCTTGCATGTGTGCCTTGCATTATATTCCTATTGGACAGTGCCGCTCACATACACACACGCAGTCTCTTGGCTGTGTTGGGTTTTTGTTGCTGCACGCGGGCTTTCTCTAGTTGCAGCGAGCAGGGGCTACTCTTCGTTGCGGTGTGCGGGCTTCTCAAGGTGGTGTCTTCTCTTGTTGCGGAGCACGGGCTTTAGGCACGTGGCCTTCAGTAGTTGTGGCACGCAGGCTCAGTAGTTGTGGCTCACGGGCTCTAGAGCACAGACTCAGTAGTTGTGGTGCATGGGCTCAGTTGCTCCGTGACATGTGGGATCTTCCCAGACCAGGACTCGAACCCGAGTCCCCTGCATTGGCAGGCGGATTCTTAACCACTGCGCCACCAGGGAAGTCCCTCTTAGTCCTTCTGATACATTCACTCTTTCCTTAAAGTCTCAGCTCCAGTTTTTCCTGGGTCTTGCCTTCAAAGGATGCTGTCAATCTTTCTCTGCTCCAAGTGGTTCTGCTTTTGATAGTGATCAGGTTTCAAAACTTGAGTATGCTTGAGGTGGGGGGGTAGTCCTCACGGGGGTCTGATTCCCAGATAAAATATCTATTGCAATTAGATCTTTCCCCATTGCACTGATACTTGTTCTCCTTCACTGCCTTAGGTAACATTTTAAAAACACTCTTCTACAGAAGAAAAAAAAAAAGATGAACTTTATTTGGGAAAATAAACTAACAACAAAAACACAAAAAACAAAAAACCTTAACCCTTCTATTAATGTAGGCTTTAGAATTCAACATTCTAGAAAAATGGAAGGAAGTGATAGGGAAGAAAACCCAGTCCTGTCATACATACATTAGTGATCTGGATCCTATATTACCCTCTATTCTTCAAAAGAGGAACATATGTGGAAAGTGTTTAAGTGGATTACCCAAGGTCATAGATCTGTATGAAGTACTTAGTACTGAAACCCAGGTTCTGAGCTTTATTCTGTTCTCTTACCATTATATCACAATATCATGTAATCTCCAAAATTTAGTGACAATTCAAAATTTTACAGTACCTGGGTAGGGGAGAAAATGGGAGGTGGTCATTGTTACAAACATCAATTATTACTAAACAGTACCTGGAAAATAATTATAGCTATTTTCTGACTATTTGGGATATAAATAAGTGGGAAATTACGTTAACAACTATTCAATTTATTCAGTATAGCACTCCACAGAATTGGATGACGGCGATGACAGCCAAAATGTTTTGAGCCCTTTATGTGAAGCACTATGCTAAACACTCTATATGCTTGAGCTCATTTTATCATTTCACAATGGATAGGATATTATTATCCCCATTTTACAGGAGAAACAGAAATCACACAGCTAAGAAGTGACTGAAACCAGGTCTGTCTGATCTCACTGCTTTCCAGTGATCGCACAGGCTCCGGATGTGCAGGCTCAGCGGCCATGGCTCGCTGGCCCAGCCGCTCTGCGACACGTGGGATCCTCCCAGACTGGGGCACGAACCTGCATCCCCTGCATCGGCAGGTGGACTCCCAACCACTGCGCCACCAGGGAAGCCCTTTCCAGTGATCTTATCTCTGCTACTTCCTATGTGTCTCAGGTCATACCCATATCTAAAGAAAATAAAATTGTAATTCTGGGCATCATTCTCTGCACATTAACAGATAATTTTAGTTTCGAGCATTTCTTAGACTATTTTTCCATCCTTCTTAAGAATTCATTTGGGATCGTTTAGAAAGATCATGTTTTGGAGAGGACTTTCAATCATTTACTGATTTTGAAGAAGTACTTCTGGAGAGAACTCTTGCAATTACAGAGGCTGATCTGACTTTGCCAAGTAATAGCAGTTTTGCTTTCTGTCCCTTGCATAAACTTTTATGTCCCTGGAATTATGAGAGGTTAAAAAAAAAATCCACCTATCAACATAAGGCTTTGTACTTTAATAAGGGAAAAAGAACAACATTCTCTTAAAGGGTCCAGGGTTTCTTTTTTGCCCTGAAAGGTGCTGACTTAAAACATGGCAACATAAATTTTAATCAACACTGACTCATCAAGTAGGATTTTGAAGGAAGTTCTTTAAATTCCAGGAGTCCCAGAATCTCCTAAGGTAAAATGAGAAGCATAATATAAAATGTAGCTATTTGTACAAAACTTCACAGTGTACAAGTTCACCTCAAACAATCCTCAAAATAATTCTGTACTGGCCATATTATACAAACGAGGAAATTGAGACCCAAGGAAATTAAAAGAATGTCTGTAAAGATTGGAACCACCGTGTGGGGACTTTTTGACATTACTCCTGATGTTGCATGTATTTTAACTCCTTCATTATGTTTTAACATGTGAGCTAGTATGTCACCTGAATCCATCACCAAAAAGAAAACCAGAGACATCCTGAATAAAAAAGAGGTCAGAGTATGTGGCAAAGCCTTTATTTACGTTTCCCATGGAGTTTTTTATCCTATCATAGCACAGATTCTACCTCTCCACCATCACTTTCCCTCTCTATTCATCCCTTCTCCCAAATCTTTCCCTATCTCCTGCCTCCCATTATCTTGGACTGGCAATAAAGGAGCCTTTAGTTTCCATCTATCTGGGAAGGAGGCTTTGGGTCCTTCAGATTTTTCAGAATGAAACACCACCAAAGGAACCTTTTTTTCATTTTTCTCTTGTTAATGCTGACTAGTTCCCAAATCAACCTAAAAAAAATCATGTTAAACAGGAAAAAAAATTCCCCCCCTCACACACACCTTAAAAGCAACCCCAAAATGGCAAAATGTAAAGAATTTTCAGAATGAGTGAATACACACAGGTAATCTATTCCAGCTCCTGGTAAACTTAGGGTAAGGGGTGGGAGCCAGAACAGGACACTAAAGGCAGGAGGTAAAGGAGAGGTCCCACCCAAGGAGGGGAATCTAACAGAAGTTTGCATAACAAACAACTGCATTTGAAGTCTAGAGACAGCTAGGAAAGTTGGCTTTTTCTACCTTGGTGTCAGGTGGAGGGAAGAAAAATCTTCTCTAAGAATTCTTAACCACAAGCCAGTATTCATAACATTTGTACCCTAAATTTACACTTCCTGTGTGGGGGGAAAAAAAGAGCTAAGAGCTAAGAATTGAGTTTAAGTGGTCCCAGTGTGTAATGCCCCAAGGCACCTGGCAGAAGCAAATTTAAATCCTTTTAACCCAAAACTCTGTTGCATGCTCGAATTTCTAAAGTTTAATGGGGAGATAAAGAAAAAAAAAAAAAAGGCAACTGTGTATAAATTCCAAAATAGTAGAGTGGGAAAAATGGGTTGAAAAAAAAATCTAAGGGAAAAAACCACACAAACAAACAACGAAAGACACAAACAAGAAAAGAGGAAAAGGGCTTCCCTGGTGGTGCAGTAGTTGAGAATCTGCCTGCCAATGCAGGGGACACGGGTTCGAGCCCTGGTCTGGGAAGATCCCACATGCCGCGGAGCAACCGGGCCTGTGAGCCATGGCCGCTGAGCCTGCGCGTCTGGAGCCTGTGCTCCGCAACAAGAGGCCGCGATAGTGAGAGGCCCGCGCACTGCGATGAAGAGTGGCCCCTGCTCGCCGCAACTAGAGAAAGCCCTCGCACAGAAACAAAGACCCAACACAGCCAAAAATAAATAAATAAACAAATAATTTTTTTAAAAAAAAAAAGGAGGAAAAAAGAAACAGAAAAGGCAGAACAAATAGCACAAAATAAGACTCTAGAAATAAACCCACATATATCAGTAATAACAGTAATTATAAGTGGACTAAACTATGCAGTTAAAAAACAAAGTTATGAAACCATTTTTAAAAGTTTAGCTATATATTATTGCTAGTCACGTTTCCAGTCAGGGAAGCAGAACTTTGTGTTACGAGACAAGGAATTTATACTGCAAGTAGATTTTATACAATTGGGGGAGGAGGTGGAGACCTCAATATCCAGAAAGGGGAGATAGATAATCAAAGATACTGACTAGCCTCCTAAGCACTGCCATGAGTGTTGAAGACTATAAGGAAAAAATGAGAAACAAAGCATATCCCATCTATCGCGAAGTGGGTATGGAATAGGAATTTGTGGAGCGTTCTATGGGAAGTTATTGCCCCTGTGAGTCTACCACCTCTGGGTCCGCAGCCAAGCAGTGGAGGCCGACCTGGAGCAGCCTTCAGGAGGAAGAGCTGTAAGAAGCACAAAGAGAAAAACACACTGGACCCTGCTGGGCGTCTGTTGCAGTTACTCATCACCCTGTCTACAAACCTTCAAAGTAAAGGCCACTCCTTCACATCTACCTGTCAATTCTCATACAAATTCCTTTTGGGAGCCAAGTCTAACCCAAAAAAGGAAATTCTGGGAAAATGTAGTTCCCAGCTTGATTGAGCTGACGATAGAACAATCCAGAATAACTGTTTATAAGAGACACATCTAAAGCATAAAGAACAGGAGTGGGAACAGACACGTCAGGCAAAAACTAAGCAAAAGAAACCTGGTGTACTTGATTAAAATCAAACAAAACAGATTTTAAAGCAAAAGTTGTTTTCTAGAGTTAGAGGGCCATGATATAAAATGTTCAACTGGAAGATAAAATTCTAAAGTTGCCTACACCTAATAATATAGGCTTAAAATACACAAGGCAAAAATTGAGAGGATTGGATCTTCCCTGGTGGCGCAGTGGTTGAGAGTCCGCCTGCCGATGCAGGGGACACGGGTTCGTGACCCAGTCCAGGAAGATCCCATATGCCGCGGAGTGGCTGGGCCCGTGAGCCATGGCCGCGGAGCCTGCGCGTCCGGAGCCTGTGCTCCGCAACGGGAGAGGGCACAACAGTGAGAGGCCTGCGTACCACAAAAAAAGAAAAAAAAAAAAAAATTGAGAGGCTTACCAGGAGAAATTGACAAATCTGTTATCATAGTGAGAGATTCTGATGTACCTTTTCGAATAATAGTAAAAGCAGATGAGAAATAAGAAAGAATATACGAGATTGGACAACACTACTAAAAAGTGTAAAGGAAAAATAGTGTGCTGTGAAAGAGAAGCTGGGGAGGTATTAGGTATTATCTTAGATTAGAGGTTGAGGTTTTGCCAGGTGGATACAGCAGGACCACGGGGCAAGTGTTGAGGACACTGCCAAAAGAAAGGTTCAAACGATGTCAAGGTGCTTGGAGAAAAAGGAAATAAAGACAAGGATAAGGTGAGGAAGAGGGAAAAAGTAGGACTGCCTGTGGAATGATGTTTCGCCCATTGGCCTTCCAAGTGTGCTGGTGGGCTTTTCACCTAAGCTGAGCTCTAGGCTTAGAGAGAAGTTCTTTCTTCCTGATTTGTCTTTCTGTACCTCAGAGTATAAAGGGGAAAGGTGTCATGGAGTCACTCAACTAAGCCTTAGGCCACAGGGGCCTGAGGATCTCTCCTTACTTAAGAGGTGCCTACTCTCCTTTCCCTTCCCCTCCTCTCTCTGGTCAAAATTGAGAATTATTGGCAAGAGAGTATGAAGAAGCTTGAAGGATTATAGGGTTCAAACCTAGGTATTTTCTCTCACAAAAGGCATCTGAGTCGGGACAAGGCCTGTGACAAGGATGGAGCACAAAGGAAAGAGATAGAGAAGATCTTTAAGCCTGTTTTCGTCAGCAAAAGGTATGAGTTCTTGGGGTTAACGTAATCCAGCCCAACTCACCAGGACCGGAAGTCAAAAGGGTCTAGTACAGAACCCATTACTATTAACAGTGTGAACTGGCCCAGGAAGAGACCACAAGCTGGTGGCCCATAGCTAAATTGGGTCCACAGTGTGAGACTGGCAGTGTTTAGAACGTTTTCTTAACTTGAATTTGAATGTCATTAGGGGTACTTTCTGTCTCAGTTCAGTCTTCCCACTGCTCCTGACATTCCTGTCACTGGCCAATTCACCTATTCTTGTTAGGAAACCTAAATACATTGGTGTTTGTGGCATTATCCCTTCAGTTTATTTTCCTTGGGTAACAGTAAATACTGAGTTGAAAACCTGGGATCCTGGCCATCTGTTTCTTTTTAAAAGCCTTGATCAACATTAGTAGCAACAATAAAAACCAAAACCAAACAAAAAATCCTCAAAAGATTCTATGTGACTTTGCACTGTGATTTACAACCAGATTTACTAAGTGGTTAATTACAACCCAAATTAATTTTGCATTTTTCAAAGGGCTTTTTTATATTCCATTTAATGGTAAGAATAAACAATGAAAATATAGGAGATGGGCTACACAGTCTTAACTAAAAGATCATATGGAAATGACACTAAAATAACTAACCAGTGTTAAGTTCTACTGATGTCTGTGAGTGATAGTGTATTATTTCAAGGTTAAAAAAAATGGGTATTTGGTGTAATTAATATGCAATACTTTTTTCCTGGCATGGTAGTTAGGAGATCCATTTATAAGAGAATCCTATGACAACCAAAAACAGTTCACTTATAGAAGAAGAGCATCTACCTCCTCTTATCCTTGCTCAAAACTTTGAAGACACATAAGAGTGTCCAAGATGGCCTCCTTAAGGTTGGACAAACAGCCCATGTATGGAGGCATCTCCTAAGTATCGAATCATTTATTCTATAAATTTTTGTTTTATTTAAAAATATATATTTATTTGCTTTGGCTGCGCTGGGTTTAGTTGCGGCGTGCAGGATCTTTAGTTGCGGCATGCTGACTTCTTAATTGTGTCATGTGGACTCTTTTTAGTTGCGGCATGCATGCGGGATCTAGTTCCCTGACCAGGGATTGAACCTGGGCCCCCTGCATTGGGAGCGCAGAATCTTACCCACTGGACCACCAGGGAAGCCCCTATTCTACAAAATTTTTAAAAAGAAAGAACTAATCTTATGATACCCAAATTATGATGGTATCCCAAAGAACATCCATAAGCTGTCATAAGACTGTTACTTAGACTATAAAAATGCGCACTCACTCAGTGAACGTGGGCTGAATGAGGGCTCTAATGATTTCCTTCACAAATTATCAGTCAGGAATTCCCACTGACCTGTCTGTGGAAATTCTGTTTCTCAGCCATAAAAGAGATAAAAAGTCTACTTGTTTCATAAATATAATGGAAAAATTCATTAGCTCACTTAGGCACCTTGGAAACTAATAGTGATTATTAACCAATGAAAATGGTCTAAAAACTTTTTTTAACATTAAAAGGTAGAAATCATTAGTAAGAAGGCCTTTATATCCTTGATTGGGTGTTTAATGTAAAAACCACTGGAAATAAAATCAAGAGTCAGGCAATGTTTCTCTCCCTCTACCCCTTGCCCATGGCTTTTTATTACAGGCAAAATGAGAGCCAATAGAATTATTTCTCCAAAAACTTGCCACCAAGGGGCACTTTGCTTGTAGTGTAATTAAAATAAGATTCTAACGTTTTAAAATTTGAGAATCTGATAACTACCAGTATATAGAAAATAGAGTAGGAATTATTTTATAAACTAACTTCAAAGTTGCTTGTGCATTTTATTATAGAAAGGTTAGGAGATATGGATGTTATCAAAAGCATTTCAGGGACTTCCCTGTTGGTCCAGTGGTTAAGCTTCCATGCTCCCAACGCAGGGGGCCAGGGTTCGATCCCTGGTCAGGGAACTAGATCCCGCATACCACAGCTAACAGCCTTTATGTGGCAGCAAAGATCTTGCATGCCCAACAAAGATCTCGCATGCTGCAACTAAGACCCAGTGCAGCCAAATAAATAAATAAATATTTTTAAAAGCATAACAGTACTATATAAATATGTATAGTTAATTATAGCTGCACAAAACCACTTTAGAGCAAGTATAATGAACATAAAAGCTCAAATGGAGTTGTAATAAACCTTACAGATTCTTTGATTTTTACCACAGTAAGTTAATATCCTTTCTGTTAAGAAAAAAAAAGAAAGAAAAAAAGCCCTCTGGTAGGTTCTAATTATAAGGGTAAATGTTTAATTACTCACTTTGAAAGAATATTTTATTCCCAGCAATATATCCATATAACTAAAAATATCAGAGCCCAAATTAAAATATTTTTCAAAAAATTGTTCCAATATTTTTGTAAGAAATGTTCTGCTTTTATTTTGAAATTGAGGATCATGCTCAGGAAAGGAAAATATAAAGTTCATATTAAAAACTTCAGTTCAAAATAAGTCTAATAATACAGTAAGCCCTGTATTAGGGAAGGGAAGTTTAGCCTTTCAGACAAAGGTAATTTGTAAATACCTCAAAAGATGAACTATATACTTTGTATATTATTAAATGGAACTGTAAAACATGAACCTGATAATTCACAGTATCAAGGACCATTATTTCAGATCAGAGAAACCTGCATATACAACTGTATTTTTTATGAGTTAATGACAAAAAGCGATACCCATTTTATTCTGGATCACTGCAAGTTTCATTTCTTTGTCTTGAGGGTTTATAGTTTGTTACTTAAATGAAATGGCCTATTACTCTTGGAAGTCTAGGAATAAATAATTGTAGAGCTCCACATTTAAATAATTTAAATGAAAAAATACTATAAACTACTGTTTTCTTTTTAAAGGCTATCATTTTGGGAATGATAAAATTGGGAATAAATTGACCTGAATTCCACTATTTAATTATTTGGAAATATCTGTAGTTTTAAAGGTAATTTAATAAGAACAATGGTTCTAATGTTATTTATCTCCATCTTTGGTTAACAGCACTCCCTTCCTTTGAAGCAATGACCTAACCCCTCTCTGTTTCCGGTAAGACTGCCAAAGTCCCACACTCTCCATGTTTTCAAGGAAAAAAATCCTTGGACACACTATCTCCTTTTGGAGGGAGAAAGTGAAGTGGGAAGGCAAAATCTTCCCTACCTCTTTCCCTAAAGGGTGGTGGTTTCTGTGTCTTTCTCTGAGGGCAGCAACACAGGGGAAAAAGTCTTCCTTTTACTGAAAAACACTAGAATTCTCCCTTTCCCTAATGCTATGCTTATTGTTATAAAATTGTGTTAAGCCTTTTTCATGTCAGAGCGTTACTGTTAGTCAATCACTTCTAGACACCCAATCTAAAAGACCTATGTTACTGTTAATTTTTTAATACTGATCTTCAAAAGGATCCTTATCTTTTATTTTTTTTAAATAAATTTATTTATTTTTGGCTGTGTTGGGTCTTCGTTGCCGCGCACAGGCTTTCTCTAGTTGCAGCGAGCGGGGGCTACTCTTCGTTGCAGTGCGCGGGCTTCTCATTGTGGTGGCTTCTCTTGTTGCGGAGCACAGGCTCTAGGCTCGTGGGCTTCAGTAGTTGTGGTACATGGGCTCAGGAGTTGTGGCTCACGGGCTCCAGAGCATAGGCTCAGTAGTTGTGGCACACAGGCTCAGTTGCTCCGTGGCATGTGAGATCTTTTCCGGACCAGGGCTCGAACCCGTGTCCCCTGCATTGGCAGGCGGATTCCCAACCACTGTGCCACGAGGGAAGTCCCAGGATCCTTATCTTTTAGAAACACAATGTAATTTTTACTTAGTGGTATAGAATAATGTGAATTATTTAAACTAGAAAAAAAAGTAAATAGAGGTGAAAGTAGACTGGGGTAGCCATGGTGGAGGATTTAATGAGGGCTGGGTGATAATAATATGGAGGTTCATCATACTATTCTATTTTTATGTATGTTCAAAACTCACCATAAGAAGTTAAAAAAAAACCAAACCTTTGTTGACAAATCGCCTGTTTAGACTGATAACTCTCGGGGATCTTGGCTGACAACTTTTTTTTTTAATGTTCATATTATTTTTATTAAATTTTATTTGCCTATAATGTATACATCAGTAGTATAATGCATGATGGAAAATTCATGATTTATAAAATAGTAATGAAATTACCCTCATCTTAGTCCCCAGGGTAGGCAACAAATCTATACACAGACATGCAACTATACATCTGCTTCTCTCTTAATCTTAAAGATTTTTCCACATCAGTACATCACAGAGCCTCCTCATTCTTTCGTATTGTACTCTGGATATGTTATTTACCTATACCATTACTTGTGTCCACTGAAAGGAAAACAAACACTACTTCTTCCTTTACTCACACTCATAATACTTAAGATGCCAGATGTGTGGGTTTTCCTACACCAAGCAATGCTGCGATATTCTGCAGACACCAACTGGGTGTCCTACAGTTCAGTTCAGTCTGACACTAGCCATCTGATCCCACAAGTTACGGGCTCAGGCTCATGGTGCTGCCCCCACTTCAGACGCCAATTGCAAGTCCCAGGTTGTCACCTACCTACTCTTCTGACTGGCTGGCTATAAATCAGCATTCCTATAATCACCACCTCAGGTTTGATACTTTGCTAGAACAGCTCACAGCACTCAGGGAAATGTGTTTACGTTTATCATATAATAAAGGATATGGATGAACGGCTAGATGAAGAGCCATCATGAAAGTCCAGAAGGGTTCCAAGTGTAGGAGGTTCTGTCCCCATGGATTTGGATTGCACCACCCTCCCAGCACATGAGTCTGTTCACCAGTCTGGAAGCTCTCCAAAGCCCACAGTTCAGGGATTTTCATGGAGGCTTCATTATATAGGCATGATCAACTATTAACTCAATCTCCAGCTTCTTCTCCCAGGAGGAAGGTGGTGTTGTTACCGAACTCAGGTTCTGCTGCTCGCCGCTGGAATGCCAATACTCAAGAGATGAGAGTGTTGGTTGGAAAGGAAAAGTTGCTTTATTCAGGAAGCAATCTGGGGAGAAGACGGACTGGTATCCAAAAATCAACTTTGAAGATTCTGCTTGACTATGAAAGTTTTTAAAGGGAGAATCATTTGGGGAAGAGGAATCTGACTTCCCGTGTGCACTTTCTTCTGATTGGTCTATGGTGAGGTAACAGAGCTGTGTTCAAGGAATCTTGTGCTCAGCCTTAAGTTACCATTCTCCACCCAAGTGGGGGCCACAGTTCCCACAGAACTCAAAGATATTGTTATATTCCTTAAGGAGGAACCAGGACCCTGCCCCACAGCTGCACTATTGTTTCTTGACTGCTCCTCCTTTGTTTCTGCTTTCGAAACTCTCCTTCCCCGATAAGCAATGGCTGACCACTTCCTTGAGGAGTCACTCCATTCAACCAGGCTTAGGGAATGACATGACCTTTCCCTCCCCAAAGCTCATAATTATGTCCTAAACAGCTTCAAATATCCCCATATGCTCAGGGAAAGAGCATTATGAATTAACAATATATATGTTCCTAAGAGCCTATACCACTGAATCTTTAGGAAATCAATTCTCCTAACACTCAATTTATTGAGCTATCAAACATTTTCCCCCTTACACAGACAACTCATTTACGAATTCAATATTTATTCACCTCTCAAAATTGCCTTTACACAACTGATTTCCATAATGCCTCTTAGACTACAATCTCTAAGTGGACAAGGATTTAACTCGCTTCTTCAGTGTTTTGCTTAGTACCAGTTATTAAAATTGCCACACAAAATATCTGCCAACTCTAAACATCTGGAAGGGAAATATATTCCTCTATGTTATCCTGTGTTGATTTATGCCTCTGAATATACTGTGTATTGTGAATCATTTTAGGGTTACAAATAACTCATCCACTAGGCTGTAAATTTCACTAGACAAAGAAGTACAGGAGAGCAAGCAAGTGAACAGCTGAGAGATGCACTACAATTTTTCTTTTCTTTCCAGTTTCACCTTAGCCCACATTTTTTTTCCCAGTTTCATACTAGATCACAAAATTACACCAGTTCTATTGTTTGCGATGAGCTGAAGACAAAAAAAGAAGTTCAAATTCACCTTATTCTAACAATAAGGCAAGGAAGAGCAATGGAAAGCTAAATTCTAATTGTAAATGTTTTTTTGCAACATAACATTTTCAAATCAGCTTAAATCCAGAGAAAATTTTTTTTATTATGCAATTTGATTTTTACATCAATAAAATCTTAGATATAACAATACAGATGAGGGAACAACAACTTAATTTGTATTGAAATAAATATTAGATATACAAAGCAAATACAGTGAAAAAGGGTCACAATAAATTACAAGTGGAGACATTATTTTGCTCAATCACCAAAGAAAGCCCTTGACACTTCCAATTTCACACCATCAAATTTATCATTCTTGCTGATTTAAGCAGAACACAAAACAAATATGGATCCCAGGGCTTACTTTCACAGGTACCAGCACAGATAATTTAGTATGGTGATTCAATTTGAGAATCAGTAGGGACCAGTAAATCACTGCATAAAAGAAAGAGTGAATGAGGTCCTTTTTCCTTAGTGTCAGCAGGCTAGGATTATTATGTTTATTAGATTTTCTTGAAAGGAGTTCACATTTTCTCAAATATTCAGGAGCAATATTATGTCCCCTGAGCCCTACATTAGCATTTATGTGCTTTGATCTTGAATACAGGGGAATGATGAATTTTTCAATTTATTTTATAAATTTATACAGTCTGGATAGTATTGGCCTGAAGAGTATGTAACTCCCCAACCTGTATAATATTAGATATTAAAAATGGATTCAAAAGAAGTTACTAAGAAATGCTGACATACTGTGTATACAGATTTTTTAGTTCAATATATCCCATTATATAGAGCACCAGAAGTAATGCATTTATATATCAAGCAGTTTTTTATGACTCTCTTTCTAATCCTTGTGACCCTTTTGCATTTGTTTCAATATATACATATCACAAATGTTATCTGCCCAAGACTTTGCCCATTTGGTCTCAACTTACAGATACATACGCAAGCAAAAATTCATATCAAAAGCATTTGTCTTATTTTAAAGTTACAAAAGAAAATAGTCTAGGTTGGAACTAAACTGTCATGAACCAAGAAAAAAAAAATGGTTAGTTTAAAAGTACTGAGCATATCAAAAAAGTAGCTCGGGAAAACTATGATGGAAAAAATGAAATGATTCTTGGGCCTTTCCTTCCTCTGGAATGTGAGCTAATTTTTAGATTCCAGCAAAGATACCCAATAATAACTTTTCTCTATCATTTTCTAAGAAAAAGAATCTGTTTTAGACTAAAAAAATACTGTACTTTATCTCTTGTCACATCAACTCAAATTCAGTGCAGGTCAGTTTTCCTATTTGCGCTGCACAACAGGAGAGAGACTACTCTATAGTTAATCCCTCACACAGGGATATGTTCCTTTCTAAGAACCCTCCCAAATACCACCTCTGAAGATAAACATGTCATAGAGTAATTACTACCAGGAAACCTCCCAAACTTTTAGCAGCTCCTTACTTATCCTTAGTATCAGATCCAGTCACAACTTTCCACCCAGAATATTATAACAGGCCTGCTCATTACAACAATCTCTGGAAATAACTCCTGGATTTATAAAACGTATATGCCTTTGGTATATTATCTGTTGAGCTACACTATCATATAACCTATGTAGAATTCTCTTAACTCTAGAGAAATTCCAACGAGATGATAAGTGAAACTATTAATAGTTGTCTCTGCAACTCAAACTGAATTTACAAATCTAGGTACCATTCCTGATATCCAAAAATTTCAATATGCTTTTGTATTATTGTGAAAAGTCTAAATTTTAAGAGATGGAACTAGTTACACCTTGTACACCTACAAAATGACCATGAACAAATTTTAAGTACCATTTTTCTACATACCTGAAATGAAGGAGAAAGAGCAATTTTATAATTGATGTGTTTAGGTAATTCAGGCACTTATGAAAACAAAAACAAAAACGCAGAGAGACCATGATCTGAATAACACCAATAATTGTGGCCTATTCTACTATTTACCTAGGAAGCAGATATTAACAGGGTACTTCTTCCAGCTTTTGAACATTTCAATATTTTTAAAATGTACTCATAGTAAATGCTTACTAAATATTTACTGAATATTGAATAATTACATATTAAATTATGGACCTGGAATTCAGGTCCTTAGTTTTATGCTGACTCAGGATTTAGTGGCATTTAACCTTCCAACATGGCCCGTAAAACAGCTGAGGACTACTTGAGGAAAGAGTGCCACCTACTGCTCATAAACATAACTGTGGTTACTTTCTCCCTTGAGGTTTTCATTACAGAATAAAAATCAGTCTCAATATGGGTAACAGCATTGAGGGTAGCAGATCAAAAGGGGATTTGGGTAGATGGGTGGATGGGAGCTTCAGAACTATATTAATTAAAACAGATTCCTTAGCATTAGATAAGGATCTTTACCACAATCCCTCAAAATTAATTTTATTCTTATCTCAAACTTAAAAAGAACAAAAACTCTCAGTTCTGCTCGCAGCATTATATACACACTTATTTTCCTTTTTCAGATGAATAATATTCATGTCCTAAACTCACAAACCTAAACTGATTTTTGATCCTGATTTTTAGGAGGAAAAGAAGTATTCTGATAGCTTTACAATTCTTAGTTATACAACAGACCATAAATCCTTCACAACTTCTGGTTTAATGTTAAGCATGCCTTGATTTTCCCCGTAAGGGAGGTTCCTAAATAACTAAATTCTTTTTTTTTTTTTTTAAAAAAAAGGTTAGCTTTTGGGCTTCCCTGGTGACGCAGTGGTTGAGAGGCCGCCTGCCGATGCAGGGGATGTGGGTTCGTGCCCCGGTCCAGGAGGATCCCACATGCCGCGGAGCGGCTGGGCCCAGTGAGCCGTGGCCGCTGGGCCTGCGCGTCCAGAGCCTGTGCTCCGCAACGGGAGAGGCCGCAGCAGTGAGGGGCTGGCGTACCGGGGAAAAAAAAAAGGTTAGCTTTTTTTCTTGCTTACTTCTTCTAGGAGCATCTACCTTCGTGAATTTTACGCCAAGATAATTTAAATACTAATTGTTATTTATGAAATTTCTCTTTAGACTGATGTTAAATAGTTAAAATTCATGAGGAATCAAGTATACAAATGGAATATAGAATCTTTGTTAGAAATAAAGTAGATTTTGTTCCACCTGTCCAAGAAGGTTTAATATCTAAAAGTATTAGAAGAAGAGCAGCATTATACCACTTCCTAAAGAATTAGATATTCTGGATGTTAAATCAACTTTTTTTTAAACCTGTAAGTAAAAATAAATTCAGCTATGCAGCTATAACTTCTCCTAGTACATTCATTCTATATACTCTATTTCCTTAATTTTAATTTGATAGATATGCAAGTTACCCTATAATTTCAGATGTCAAAATAGCTAGTTGTATGTATTCATACTGCAAAATTCCTAACTACATGTTCATGCTAACTAAACATCTAGTAATGCTCAAATTGTAAGATTTATTTTTTCATGAGTTTAGGAGTATTTTGTTTATAAATCAAGCCTTCCTTTAAAGAACATGAGCATATCCGAAATATAACTCCATTATGTGATAAAAGCATTGACTTTTGAAGCACAGAGGGTTTTAAATTGTAATAGTATTAATGTTATATTCTTTTTGTTAAACATGAATTATTTCCTTTAGGAAAATCCTTTTGACCAATAGTAATTTTCAACATAAAGAGGAAAAACTAAAAACAGAGGCATACTTATAGATCATTCAAAGAAACATCATGGTAGAAACAGAGCACACAAAAAGAAAATTAATAAATGGAAAAACTGGTGAAATGTGAATAAGTTCTGTACCTTAATAGTTAATAGCATTGCTCCAGGGTTAATTTCTTAGTTTTAATAAATGTTGTATAGTTATGGAAGCTGTTAACACAAGGAGAAGCTGAGTAAAGGGTATATAGGAACTCTCTTTACTATTTTTTACAACTCTTCTACAAATCTAAAATTATCTCAAGATTAAAAAAAATTGTAAAAGCAAACAAAAACACCTAGTAACTTAAAAGTATGCCTTCAGCTGCCAAAATTTCTTGAAACAATTCAAATTTTTAAAAACGTCATTAGAAATCAATAATATATTGTTTACTTAACCTTATAATTACTTTATTGCTCTAGAAAGTTTAGTTTTTAAAACCATCAGATAGTGATATAGTGATAGTGAGACTGCCCCACCCCTACAATCAACTGTATATTACGAGGCTTCTCTAACTTAGTAGATAAATATTACAAAATTACAAAAATAGCTGGTGACAGTTGAGCTATCAAGTAGGTATCACATTTCTACAGATCAAAAAGTTGAAAAAGAAAACTGATGTTACTGATAAGTCACTGAGTATACTGGAGAAATCCAAGTTACATGCACATAGAAGAAAACTGGTCACAAAAAACCGTTACATTACTCTGTATTTACATTTTGCAAGGTTTTAAACATTTCCAATCATGCAACAATAAAGATCAGAATGAATTTTAAAAAGGAGTTAATGGAAGCTCAACGAACACATTTAACGTATTATACAACTCAAATCACAGTTGCATAACACATCCAACCCCCCCAAATACAGCTGTGCGTTACACCACCGAAACGTGTACTATTTCCCCCACAGCTCCTCCCCTGGCTCCATTCCCAGGCAATAACCTTTCCTATAAACCTTTCAAGTCAGATTTGATGGGTAAGTATGTATAATCTTCGTTATTATTTCAGAACAGATACAAAGTTTAGTCATGCGCTAATCTTCAGTTACATTCCTTTCAAAAGGCATATGAATTGCTGCAACTGTCTATGAAAATCAAGCCTAAGAAACCGAGAAAACTCGCAGTCAAGAATCTGATCTAAGTAACTGTATAAACTACAGTAATACTAAAACCTATGTATCCACATTTCTAAAAGAAGGATTTCCTATTTGAGAAATGTTACTCAATGGGTCTGTGAAAGGAAAACTGTCCGACTACTGTATTGCTCTCTGATGTAAAACACTTAGGTGACCACAAATATTTACCCAATTGGTTAACAAGCTTTCAGTTGGGCCTTTTTTAAAAAAAAAATTCAAAGCCACAGAAGTAATTATGAAAATAAAATTTTGGAAGGTCATAGTATAAGATACATATAGAATTCCTATTATAATGGTACATCTAAAATAAATCTGTCCTAACAAAGCAGCACAAAATCAATTTAAAAGCAATTTGAAATTAAATACAGTGGGAAGTGTTTTTGTTAAAATCATCAACCAAAATTACTGAATGGCAAAAGAATACTGTCTCAAAATATACTGAATTTACATGTTAATGTTACTATAATGAACTCATGCCAGATATAAATTCAGGTTACCAATTAGATGAAAACAAATTTTAGAGCTATTTTTACCAGAGAAATAAATGTACTTCATGATAAAGGCACAGCAGCATCTAAAGAATTTTTGATACATTTATCACAAGATTCAAACTTCCCTAACTATTAACAATACATTACAATAAAGTTTCTCAGAAAGTGTTTAAAAGGCTTGATTTAACATGCCAGGAAAATGATCATTTTTCTTTCGAGATGCATTTATGTAAATTATGTAAATTGCATTGAGGTCAGTTTTACACCTGGAATTAACCATCCATAGCAGAAGTACCAGCAGCTAACAATGCTTATTTATATTATATATAACTTAGCTGGATGTTAAACTATGCAACTGTTGGTGCCAGTCTGCTTATAAAGGCAATGCTCTGGAGACAAAGTCTTCTCACAAACAGTGGGCAAGCAGGTTTCATTATTAGATGTTCAACAACAATCCTCAGTTCATTAAACAAGGTCCTGCAACATAAAACAGTTTTCTTTCAGGAACCCAATGAAAAAGCAACGTAATACAAGAGCAAATGCTAATGAAGGACTTTCCCACAGCCATTAAAGAATGTGAAGTAAAAGTAACCAGGATGCACTGTAGGGAACATACAAAATAAAATCCCCCAAATCAACACCTGTTTCCTTTTTTGGGGAAAAAAATCATTCAACAAAAGCATTTAATAAATGGCTCTCTCTGAGGGCTGAGATTAGGGATGATCTGTATCTTCTTTACAGTTGAGTCACATAATTTTCATATTTGACTTAGGCAAATTCAACTAGTTCTAAAAAAGAGACCAAGAAAGTGAAAATTATATAATATGAGCAATCCCACCTACTATTTCCTTAAAAGAACATACTGCCTCTTAGAGCTTTCCTCATCTGAAAAATGGGGCTATGTACTTATTGGAGTCACAGTGAAGTTTAAATGAGACAACACGGAAGATGCTCAATAAATGTTACCTCCCAAATGGATCATTCCATTGATCAAATAAGCTCTTCTTTGCCTTCAGACTAAATCCCACCTCCTCAACATCCCGTGCCTTCTGCAATCTTGTCTCAGTTGAATTTTCCTGCTTCATCTCCTACCACTCTCTGCCATGATGCCCATGTTACGCTGCCTGTTTTGAGCCTAGGCTGGCTGTGGATCACGACTTTGCCTTAACTGTGCCACTTGCCTACGAAGTACTCTTTATTACATACTGTAATCACACACACATCACACATATTGTACAGGTTAGTAGACACAATATCATGTATACTGTACTGTAATTTATAAGTGCTTTAAAGAATCATCAAGGATAATTTTGGCTGTTCATATTTTTATGTGCTGACTCATCCTACATAAAGACACAACTTCTACCTTTTTGTATGCTCTGTGTTATTTTTATGGTTAGGAGAAGGCAATAATCTGTTTTTTAAAAGGATGTAATACACTCTCACACAAAAACAGGAAGGAAACTTGGAAAGATGCACATTTACCTAAAAACCTGACCTTCTTCTTGTATCTCCTACCTTTGTGACAGCCACATTACTCATGACTCTCCAAGGTTCCCAGGCCAGAAACCTGGAGGTCTTCTTTATATTATTCTTCTTCCCTAAGCCCCAAGTTCCAACCCTCCTAAATAGCTTTCAAATTTATCCCTTTTTTACCGCTGAATTAGTTCAGGCTCTAGATTTCTCTAACAGTTTCCAAATTGGTCTTTTTGTCCTTTTGGTGAGCCTGAAATCCATCTTCTGGAATAGTATTTCTAAATCAGACCTTATCGTGTTCTCAACCCCTCCACATTACAAACTTCAAATGCTCTTCCTACCTTAGAATAAAGTCCAAACCCTTCCACATGATCTAGTTCCTGTCTCTCTTTCTGGGCACAGATCTTCACTACTTCCCTATATACCTCCTCAACTCCAGTGACAACTACTGGCATGCCAAGCGCATTCAGGCACCCACATGCCAGAACTCAGACTTCAAAAGGCTTGGCCTTCTATTACCACGTCCTCCGTGAATTCTCATCTGTCTCCCTCTGCACTGTGTGCCTTCACAGCACCTTCATCATCATACTGACTCAAGTAGTTATCTAATTCACTCAGCTCTAAGTCCCTAGAAAGCAGGTATTTCAATCCCACATTAAACTTGTTATCATCAACACACAATCACTGTCTTCAGAATAAATGAGGCTAATGAATCAAGTTAGAGGGCATCCTGAAAACACTCTAGTTAAACCCCTTCAGGTTACCGATAAGGCATGCCTTGTTCTCGTATTCATGGTTCTATCCCTGGCATAAACAACAGCACTTTCAGTGGTGATGAAAATGTCTGTTTGTCCAATGCAGCGGCCATCAGCCATGCATGGCTTCTGAGCACTGAACAATATGGTTAGTGTTGACTCAGGAACTGAGTTTTAAATTTTATGAATTTTAATTAATTTAAATTTAAATGGTCAAATGTGGCTAGTGGCTGCTCTATTAGCACAGCTCTGCACAATCTACACTAGACATGAACAAAGGACTCATACGACTAACTTGAGAATAAATATCGTGATAAGTGAACATGGTACAAACTGGCTATATAGACTGTCTCATAACCCTTAAGAAAAAAAAAGTATAGTGTAGAAAATGTAGTTTTATAGCCTGCTTATCAATATTTATAAGCCCAAATATTTTTCATTACCTTTCCACTGTTTTGATTAAAATGTGTACTAATGCGAGACGTTTATTAGCACATATTTGTGTTATCTTACAGCACTGCTATCCTTTCTTTTCTATTCCACTGAATACTTCTACATTTTTATAGGTAATGATATGATTTAAGGATATGTGGAGAAAACAGGAGTAGAGAAGAAGAGGATATAAAGAAGCAGAGAAGAACAAATCTACTGATGAAAACTGGATGCCAGAATATGATGTCTAAAATGAATACAAGAACCAGAAAGAAAAAGGGAAAAACTCATGGAATCAAGTAAAATTAAAGGTTTATTTTTGACTAGGAACTCATTAAGAACCTATGTCTAAAGAAAATAAGCTCTATTTTAGGAAGTACTGTGAAAAAGACATTGTCTGTGAAAGCATAAAAACCCCTTCAAAGGAGAATCAGAAGCATAAAAAAAGGAAAATAAACTATTAAGAACCTAACAGAATCTAAGCGCTTTTAAAAACACTACTTCATTTCACCTCCAGAAGGAGGTTTTTCTGTCAGTGAAGAAATTAAAATTTAAGTAACTCGCCTGAAGTCATAATGATGGACCTGGCAAATGATGGACCAGCATTCAAATTCAGTTTTTACTTTGCTTGTGAAAATATAATAGAGATCATGCTAACACACTCACTGGATTTCTGGCTGAATTCTACTACATGATGAATTTATTCTAAACGTGAAAACAAAAACTATGTTAACATTAATATCTGAGTAACATATTTAAGAAGCTATTAAAAACAGCTATTCAGGGACTTCCCTGGTGGCACAGTGGTTTAAAAATCCGCCTGCCAATGCAGGGGACATGGATTTGAGCCCTGGTCCGGGAAGATCCCACACGCCGCAGAGCAACTAAGCCCGTGTACCACAACTACTGAGCATGAGCTCTAGAGCCTGTGAGCCACAACTATTGAGCCCGCGCGCCTAGAGCCTGTGCTCCGCAAGAGAAGCCACCATGATGAAAAGCCCGCCAAAATAAATAAATACATTTTTTAAAAAAGAAAAAAGAACAGCTATTCATTTTTGTTTTCTTCTAATTTTTGAGATCAGAAGGCATAATTTATTGTACATTAATTTAAGCCTCCGTTCCTCAATATTATGATAATTTACTAAAATATTTCTCTGCTTCATTTTACCACTCCAAACAATTCCGCACAGGCTATCAGAAAACTATTATGATCATGTCAAAACCATCATTCCTATACATCCAAAAAGTAAGTTCCAAACTTCTTACCCTGAAACTCAGGAAGTTTTATGATATGGCTCCAATATACCTTGTAAATCTTTGCTCCAAGCACTCACCATTCAGAATTTCCCTTATAGTCAAATAGGTCTACTCAATGCCCCTTAAACTCTGCTTTTATCTTCTTGCCTCTGAACTTGTTCTGTTTTCCTACCTAAAATGCTTTTCCTTATTCTGTCTATTCAAAGGCTTTAATCCTTCTAGAACAAATTAAAATCTCTATTTTGTGAAACTTTCCTGGGCTCTTCTCTCTTCTGGCTCAATGATCTCTCCCCTGTTTTGGATTATAGTACTGATGTAGTAGAATAAACATGACAATTCATCACAGATTGACACGTGAATACCATATCCTAAACTACTGCTTCCTTTCTTATTATTTGACATGTGTTTTTTGTTTCTTCAACTAGGAAAGTGCCTTGAGAGTGGGACTTATGTCCTACACATTTAAAAACTCCTTAAGCTTTAGCACTGTTTTAGAAGTGGTCAATAAAAGTCTAGTCTTAGTGTCTGAAAAGAAGTACAACCACCTCCTCATCAATCCTAGGTAGTTCTAAGGCCAAAACTTAAATTCACAAAAACATTGCTTGCTTCTAAATTCTAACACAAAAAAACAACTCTTAAAAGTTACAAATACTGTATTTCACAATACTCTTAATAAATAAAACAGGTTTAAACTAGTCACCAGCTTACCGACAATATGGATTTCTTCGAGAGGAGTATCGAAGAGTAAGGAATCTATAGTATATAAAAGGCTGGAGCAAACTTCCTTGACCACTGAAATAAACAAATACAAGGGCAATAAATACACATCATCAATTCATATGTATACTCTCAAAATTTAAAGGCAATTTAATTGGAGAATGTGTGTGTCTTCATTCATCAAATGGTCACAGTATTATCTATCATATCTAAATCCAAGTTATTCATGTATTTATGTAGGTATTATTTTCTAAATTTTTAAAAGCTTTTAAATAAACCAGCAAATATTAAATAAATGCTTCAACAATTACCACTAATAACTGATAATAAAGTTTTAAAACTTTGTAAGATATTTAAAATAAAAAGTAATTTATTTTATATAAGCAAATAAGAAAACTAATAAAACCACACAGGGTCACTAGTAAATTTACATAGCCTACATTATTTTTCTTCGTTTAAAAAACAATGACAATACCTCAACAGTCATATATACGTTTATGAAATTCTAAGTCTGGAATACTTTCCTAAGAAAAACTATCTTAAGATATTCACTAAAATAACTGCAGATAAAATGCAGCAACAAACTAACATGGATAGTTAGGTAGCAGGGCTAAGTAAATCTTATGTTTGATGGACTTGGTATGCAACTACTTAAAATCTTGACTATGAAAGCTACACAGTAACTCTGAAGAAAGCTGAATATAAAGCTATACCTATTACTACAACTATATTTTAAAACTTTTTTGGGGAATAAATGCATTAAGATGCTAAATACGGTTTGTTTGTTAGGTTAATTTTTTTTAGTCCCACCCCTCACCCCCCACCCCTTTTTATTTTTGGCCGCACCATGAGGCTTGCGGGATCTTAGTTCCCCAACCAGGGATCAAACCTGGGCCCCTGCAGTGGAAGCGTGGAGTCCCAACCACTGGACCGCCACGGAATTCCCTTTTTTAGCCTTTTTTCCCCTAAACTGTGTGATATTACTGTCATAATAAAAATTTACATGATTACAAACTTATAACTAAATGTAATATCCACCTTCCCCAATAAATCATATAAAACTTTAACTCTTTAAATTGAGAAACTCACATATTACAGAAAACATAAGTAGAAAAGAATATTCAATGAAAAACAAATTTTCCATCAGCCAAGTGAGTTCGTTCCTCAAAGTCATAGCAGTCTCTAATACATCTCCAGAAATTTACATAAACAAGTGTATATAATGACTAACACACAGTGCTCATTTTGTAATGCACTGGATCCATTTAACTCTAGGAGGGAAGTGGTATTATCATTCTGATTTTAAAGATGAAGAAACTGAGGCAGAAAGAAATATACATGTCTTTAAACACACACACTCCAAAATATAAATGGGGAATACCCACACAGTTCTCAACCACTTTTAAACTTATTATATCTTGGAGATCATCCCCTATCACAACACATAAATTACCTCATTCTTTTCACAGCTTCAAATATTCCATCTTATGCATGTACTGTTATGTAACGAGCTCTCTACTAATGAATAAAACTACAACGATCATCCTTTTACTTGTCTTTGCACATGTGTGCGTGTATATGTAAGATAAACTCATACACTACATGTGTAAGAAAACTCATAGAATGTTCACTTTTAAATACAGAGCTTTATGCATTACTGCTACAAGTTTAACTTAATAAAGCCTTCTAATGTCAGACTGTGTTTCTACCATGAAAGGTAGCATTTAAGGAACAATGACTTAAAATTGTTTTTAATTTTACAGTTTGCGTTGTGGTCAAGTGACACACTTGAAACATGAATAGCTTTTCTTATTAGGGATTGAATAAAACTTTATTACTTAATTTTAATTTTTTAGAATAACAAAGTGATTCCCCTATTTAAATATTTTTGGTAAATTCTCATTTCCTTTACAATCTTAAAAATTAAAATCAACTTGTACATAAGTGTTTAAATAAAAGATTAAGTAGCACAATTGACTTAATATACCAGTATAGTCAAAACTTGGTGCTCCAACAAAAAATTCACTACAGTTCCAAAACTGAGGCTTTTTTTTGGGGGGGGGGGGCTGTGTTGGGTCTTCACTGCTGCGCACGGGCTTTCTCTAGTTGCGGCGAGCGGGGCTACTCTTCGTTGTGGTGCGTGGGCTTTTAAGTTGTGGCTCACGGGCTCTAGAGTGCAGGCTCAGTAGCTGTGGCGCACGGGCTTAGCTGCTCCGCGGCCCGTGGGATCTTCCCACACCAGGGATCGAACCTGTGTCCCCTACATTGGCAGGCAGTCTTAACCACTGCACCACCAGGGAAGTCCCAAAAATGAGGTTTTTGTTCAAGTGTGCCTGGCATCTCAGCATTTCATTATAATTCTCTTAAGCTTACCTAAAAGGAGAACAAATTATTTTGTTTATTAACCAGAATGTGGAGGTTTCAGATATAGTCACCAATTACCTCCACATAAAGAGTTAGTTTTGGTAGCTACATTTTAACTTTCACCCAGGTACATGAAACAAATCACAGAACCTCATGTGACTCAAGACCAGATGACCCAAGAAAAAGAAAAATGAGCAAGAAAGTAAGAGGGCAAAAGGTTCCTTTTACCAATTAAAATGTTTAAGTGTATGATCAGGATCACAAAAAAGAGATGAACTAACTTCTAGGGTGAAAATTTCAGAGTGGAATAATCGACAAATACAGTTGCATCAAATTCTATACCCAACATTCATGGTACGTTACAACTAGAAGGAGTTTTGGCAATTACTTATTTAACTACTACTAATTTTTTAAGTGTAGAAAATCAAGGCCCAGAAGGCTAGTTAGTGGTCAAATCAACCAGAATCCAGCTCCGAAACACCCAATAAGAAGTCTTCCCATTGTATCATTCCAGGACCCTATTTAGATTATATTATCTAGTTTTGAACCCCACAACTTAAGCAACATATGGTGATCCTGGAGTTTTCAGAGGAAGATATTATTTATAAGAATGGTACAGATGCATTTATGAGGAAATCTAGAAAACTCTATCACCAGCTTAAAGAAAGACTGCTAAAGAAAGGAGTAACTGTCAGGTATGTAAAAACCTTACTAGTTAACCAAGGCAATGAACATTAAAATGAAATATTTCATAGACAAAAACAAGTTTGTTACAAATTAATGAGATTATGGAAAACAGATAATACAGATCTATTAGAGGACAATTTGGTATGGTCTATTAAATATAAAATGCACCTAGCTTAGACTCAGCAGAAGTACAGACTCTCACAAAAGTATAAGCAGACAGGTAAAAAAAATGTTTACTGCATCAACATTTGGAAAAGTAAAAAAAAAAAAAAAATTTGGAAAAGTAAAAATCTGGAAACAAATGGCCATCAACAGGGGAATGGGTAATAAAATATAGCATAATAATATGATGGAACACTATACAGCCATTAAGTGAAACAAACCAGAAATACGAATGTCATATAAATAGGTTATGAAAACATACTGTATGAACGAAAAAAGCAAGATGCAGACAACTGATGCCTTTGATGTAAAATAAAAACTAAACAAAGGGATTTCCCAGGTGGCACAGTGCTTAAGAATCCACCTGCCAATGCAGGGGACATGGGTTTGAGCCCTGGTCTGGGAAGATCCCACATGCCGCAGAGCAACTAAGCCCGTGTACCACAACTACTGAGCATGAGCTCTAGAGCCTGTGTGCCACAACTACTGAGCCCACGTGCTGCAACTACTGAAGCCTGCACACCTAGAGCCCGTGCTCCGCAACAAAAGAAGCCACTGCAATGAGAAGCCAGCACACCGCAACAAAGAGTAGCCCCTGCTTGCCTCAACTAGAGGAAGCCTGCGCGCAGCAACGAAGACCCAATGCAGCCAAAAATAAAATAAATTTATTTAAAAAAACCCAAAAAACTAAACAAAGCCCCGCACCCATAAAATAATAATATATATTTTCTATCCATCTGTGTAAGTACTTTAAAAGAACTACATACATGTACCCATATCAAACTCCTTAGCTCTGGGAAGGAGAGGACAGAATCCAACTAGGATTCACATTCAAATGGTATTTTAGCTTTTATTTGTAATGTCCTATTATTTGAGACACTGAAAAAGCAATAATCTGGGCAGAAATGTGGTTTTAAAACTTAAATGCAAGAATATAGAGAGGTCAATACTATCCTAATGTTCTATTTTTAAAAGGAAGGTTTTCTTGGGCTTCCCTGGTGGCGCAGTGGTTGAGAGTCCGCCTGCTGATGCAGGGGACACAGGTTTGCACCCCGGTCCGGGAAGATCCCACATGCTGCGGAGCGGCTGGGCCCATGAGCCGTGGCCCCTGAGCCTGCTCGTCCAGAGTCTGTGCTCCGCAACCGGAGAGGCCACAACAGTTAGAGGCCCGCGTACCGCGAAAAAAAAAGGAAGGCTTTCTTTATTCATGCATTCCTTCTATAATTAACATACAAACAAAATATGGAGGTGGCAGTAAGCAACTAATAATACCAGACCTTAATTTTTCAGATTTTTCTCTAGTATGGGAAAAATCATCTCAATAATGTTAGAATGGACTAAACTAGCCTTCCTAAGATTCTTTCAAAAGTAGTTATTCTGAAATTAATTTTCAGAATGTTAAATGATAAATCACAAGGAATAGTAAAGAAGACAAATGCCTAGGTTTATCATAGTAAACTACAGGAGTTCACTATACTCTCAGGTTCTCTACTATCATGTGAAAAGATTATTGCTATGAATCTCAGTATGTACTTCAACAGATATAAGCAGGATAAAATTTGAGTTGATACACTTATTATGTTCACTTAGACACCAGCCTCCTAAAATAAATATATTTTTATTCTTACCTAAAAAGCATAAAAACTGTAGCAGGCATCAAGAATATTTCATTACAAGCAATGAATTTCAGAATATTCTGTTGATTAGTGCTTAATTTATCCAAGAGAGATCTCAGCAGAGGTAAACTATTTGAACCCTTTGCCTAAAACATAAGAAAACAAACATTAGAAATAACAAAAGCATTTTTGATCACTCAATTATTTTCTTTCTTTAGATAAATTGCATATCCAATACACAATACAACCAAAAGACAATTATTTGAAAATGATGATATAAAAATGTACAAATTATTTAGGGACAACAGTTAACATATTTTCCTGCTTTATTGTATTTTCTATATCTGTAGAGTTAAATAGAGAAACAACTTCAATAAAAGTCCTTTTCATTCATAGGCACTTTATCTTCCTTATTTCAAGAAAAGTGGTGGTTATTTCTCTCCAACCATAACAAAACCTGGCCACCCAGAAATACAGTTAAAGTATCTGTGACTCCTTAGTTGATTAATGGTAGAAATTACAGAGTCCAATTACTGCTGTGATCCAAGAACTATAGGTATAAATAAGGCAGCCAACACAAGGCACAATTCTGGATATTTTAATTCAAATTCCAGTGCACATGCAGTCAATCTGCCTAGCACACTGCAGTTATTAGGCTTAATGATCCAACCCAGTAAGAAGAAAAAATTTTAGGAAAGTAGCAGTTCTGAACATCAGTGTAAAAGAAATTTGGTACACTCTACACACACGGTATGTTAAAATTACTGACAGAACAAGAGATCTCTGACAACTTACCAAATCAAAAATATATGATTTTTTTTTAAATAAAAAGATCTATTTTAAACTTCAGAAATTACTCCAGGAACTGGGGGGTAAACTTGAATACAACCCCTTATCTACAAAATGTACTACTGTATCGAAACTTAAACAGTAAAAAATACCAAAACTTTCAAATCACGAATTTAGAGCAAGTTTGTACGGAATACAGGACCTTTTTGTGACAAATGCCCAAATGTCTTAAAACTCAAATTTGTGTTAACTATCTGTAAATCCAGGAGTCAAAAACAAAAAACAAAGCCAGCACAATTTTACTTACATCAAGGACCTTTTTCGTGTATGTGGCAGCATGAAGTAAAGAAAATAGCAAGACTGGGAAAATACTCACTGAAGAAAATAATTAAGGAAAACATTAAAAATTCATCAAGCACTTTGCAAAACAGGCTATGTATTATGTTCAAATATACAGATCTAAAATGGCATCTGCTAAAATGAGTTCAGTGATGGCTTTTGGTCTACTGATACACTTTATAAAATGAAGGTTTTTTTAATCTGTAAAGAAGAAAGTCAACTTGCATTTTTTAAACCTCATAGTTCTTTTTATGAAGAAAATAGTGAAAAAAGCTTTTTCACCTATTCCTATTGGATAAAATATTGCGAACATTGGCTAAATTAAGTTGAAATCTAGGCCATCTCAAAGCGTTAAGTAGTACAGCTTTTAACCCTACAATGGTCATCCTGGACAGAAAAACTTAGCCTTCAAATACCAAAATAGTCTTTTGTACTGCTTTCATCAATTCAGTTGCTTAGGAAAGAGTATAGAGTAGTGGTTTAAAGAGTAGTTCTCAAATGTTCCTCAACTAAAGATGTTTAATTCTTTCTTTCCTACAAGGACCCCATTATTTTGAGATACTGTTCCAATCAAGCTTTTACAGTTAATGTGTTCTCAATTTGTACAAATAAAAAAGACAGTGTATATTTGGTTTTGTATATAGTCAATTGAGAGTCTCATCAGTTTAATTACAGATGTGAGCAAAGAATCCTTATATTTGAGTTTCACTGTTTGGCTTTATGTCATAGATAAAATATACAATTTCCATTCAGCTTTCTGAAAAATGGAAATTGCTCAAAAGACTTTACACCAATTTCTGCTAGGTTGATAACAAAAAAAACCCACTTGTCCAAGTTATTTCCATGAAATGATATAGACAGGTAATTATGAAGGGCAAAAATACTTGTCCTAAAAATAGTAGCAATTTCTAAGAAATAAACCATTATATTTTTCTACACCAACTGAAAGCTTGGTGTGAGGGAAATGACCACTACAGCATAATCTGAGTATCAAATTCATTCTAACCATAACTCATCATTGAAGACCCAAAGGTTCCTAAGTTCCAGGTGGCTAGTAAACAATGACCTATAGCCAAGTATTCTAAGAATCCTAACTCTCTAATATAAATGTTCTCCGATTAATATCCTCACTAATTCTTCTGTGCCATTCATAAAATTTAAGTAAAATGCCAATCTCCTGAGTAGAGATCATACACACACACACACACACACACACACAGAGTTTTACACTTTTTAACAGAATCCTTAATTCAGAGTCAAGATATCTGGGGTTCACTCTTGGCTCTGACACTAACTTCATTTCCCTAGGCCAAGTTCCATCTTCTGTCATATGAATTTGCAGCGATCAAACCTAGGGATTTCTAATGAGTCTTACATCTCTAACATTCTATAGTTCACAAATGCTTGATAAGAGATTCATAACCTTAGCATTCATTGTTACATTTAAACTATTTAGAAAACACAAGGGGTGAAGAGTGTACAATAGAAAAAGGACAATACAACACCTTTCTAAGAGCAAAGATCAGAACATGACTTTGGGATCACCTTTATTAACATAATACCCAACTACTTTAGCAATCAGATTAGTATTTCTTGCCAATTAATAGTTTATGTTATTCCCACTGCATACTCCCCGCTCCTCTCCCTGTAAGAATTTAAAGAACATTAAATCCTTAATCTCCAACATTCCCTAGAGATGGCCTAGCAAATAACTAATTGGATAGAAAAGGCAGAGAGGTTGTCTTCACTGTCATGAGTCATTTGGCACCGTCTCAGGATTCACTCAATAAAACTGTCCCAGAGGTCAGTATTGATGTATTCAATTTGCTCTACATTAATTATCTAGAAAACACAGCTTCTATCATTTGTTTTTCTTTACAAAGAAATTTTAAGCTAGTAAGGGCAGAAATATGAACCTCTATATAACTTCCCATTATATCTAAGAAAAGCAAGAATTTTAATATTGGTGATTATAAAGGACCTCAATGAATGCGGCTGACAAAAGCAGGTCAACCCGATGATATGCCAAACAAATGTGCTTATCATTTACAGTTGTAGTACAACAATTACCTAGTGAGTTTTACCTACATTACTACTCACTTGCCAATGTGATGCCAGGCAAGTTACTTTAAACTCTTTGAGCCTCAGTAGCCTTATCAATAATATAATGCTCACCATAATTTTTTTCAGAGTGTTGCAAGGATTAAGTATGTCAAGTCTGTATATACTGGCAAAATAGGTGCTCAAAAAAATGTCATTTTCCTCCTATTCTCTTTTCCTTAAAACTTATAAACAATCTATTTAAAATTTGATACTTCATGAACATAGAAAATATTATCTAAATAGGCGGTATTTAGTGTTAGAGATATATTTTATTGTGCTTTCCATTATGTACAGTTGTATCATAATTATTCAAGAACACTTAAGAACAGTACTTTTGAAAGTACAGAATACTCCCCTGAGGGATGATTCATAGGGGGGCAGGGGTGGGGGGGAGACAACCTATTAAAATGATTAAGTTTAGGGAACACTGATAACTCTTAGGTCTCACAATGCACACTACCATATCAAAGGTCCTACAGTAAAGAAATCTATTTAACAATGTTTAACCTATTGCTTCCCAAACATACCAAACTGCAGAATCCCTTCCCCTCCTTTTTAAGAATACCTACTTTTATCCCACAACATATTTTTGAAATGTATAAACATACAAATTCCAAATGAGTTATTTAATTCTCATTGGCTCCAGAGAGTATCCATGTGTCCTTATATTCTACTCTATCCATAGCAAATACTAATTTCTATTTATTTTATTAATTATCCCATTCTCAGCTTAAGTAAGTTATTTCTTGATTAATTTCCATTTGTTTCTAGCTCGCTGGGAGTTGAAAGAAAGAGCTGATGACTTCTGTTTTCTTAAGGCAAGGCATCTGGGCATTTTCCCAAAGAATGTGTGAATTAAATTAAAGAAACATATATTAAAATAAGTCCTCCATAGGTTTGTGCTTTGAATCTGAATTTTAAGATACCCATTGCTAATAAAGAAGCTTACAAGAGGCAAGATCAAAGATACAAAGTTTAAAATTCCCAATCAGCTCTTCAAAATTTGGACTTCACATTTCAGAGTCAGAAATTCTTACACTTAATGTATCTTCATTCAAATGAAGTGCCAACAAACCAACCAACCCAGGCTTCATGGAACACCCTCATTGCTGAATCCTTCCTGTAGCAAAAAATAATAAGAAGAGATCTCCTATACACTCAGTAGGCAATTTCACTGTCAAAAAGGTACAAAAGGATACTTGTAACAGGGTAGGAATTGACAAAGATGAGTGAATACAACAGGTAGTGGCAGCTGTCCTCTAACAAAGCCTGGGCCAGGAATGCTCTGCTTAACTGGAAGTGTGGTAATCTTTGGTGCAGCCTCAGAGCACTAGTCAGAGCATTTGCCAGCAAAGCACGTTGGTAAAAGCCTGCTGCTTCATGCAACCTGCAAATTACCAGGGGAGAGGTTATCATGAGATGTAAACAACTACTGTGTCTCTTCCTCCTTTGTGAATTGCATCATAATTGCACAATACCTAAATCTATTACTTGTCAATAGAAAAAAAAATTGCTTGACCCTACTATACCTTTTTAGAAGCATCACTTTATATATATACCCAACTGAATTTTTATTTATTTCTATTGAAGCATAGTTGATGTACAATACCCAACTGAATTTTATAAAGCAGTCATTCTTCCTTTTAACAATCAAAAATGCAAAAAAACCATAAACTTATCTCATCCCCACATCCATTTTCTCTCAATTTTCAATGTGATGTTACTTTTCACAAAGCACATGATATAAAATATACCTCCAGTTGGTATTACTAGAATATTAGTGCCTTAAGGATGAGACCTGTGTTTTATTTGTCCCTGAACCCCTTGCAGTTTAACAAGTATGACACCTAAAAGGTATTCCAGAAAAAGTGAACAAGTGAATACCAAAGGCAGAAACATGTATAATACATACCCAAGAAGAGGCAGAACAAACAAAGCAGAGCAGTAAACTGTGAACAAGCGAGAAAGCCACATTGCCGTGTCCAGTTTATTGGCCATCAAGAATTGCTGAATGTAAAAAGAAAAATACTGTAGTAAATTAAGCTTGCAAATTATGTTTTTAAGGATGAATATTATGTAGTTTTATTCCTATTCAAAATGTCTCAATGCCCCTGTAGCAATTGTTTTTTTAAGATCATTAAGTGTGAACTCTTAGGGCAACTGTTTCATGTATATGCTCAGTAACAAAGCCAAACTCCCTATAGTTTTTTTTTTTTTTTAATAAGTTTGTTTGTTTGTGGTGGCTTCGTTGCTGTGAAGCATGGGCTCTAGGTGTACAGGCTTCAGTAGTTGTGGCACGTGGGCTCAGTAGTTGTGGCTCGTGGGCTCTAGAGCACAGGCTCAGTAGTTGTGGTGCACAGGCTTAGTTGCTCCGCGGCATGTGGGATCTTCCAGCGCCAGAGCTCGAACCTGTGTCCCCTGCGCTGGCAGGCAGATTCTGAACCACTGCGCCACCAGGGAAGTCCCCTCCTTATAGTTTTGATATGGAAAGCATAGGAAGTACTTAAATAGAAAAATACCAGTTGACATTAAAAAAAAAAAAAAGACTAATTAGGCAAGAAAAATTTAACTACAATTGTCTGTATTCCTTCAACACTTGTAATACTGGCTTCACCTACTTTAAAAGAACATTAAATAAGAATTAATTGCTCTCAAGAGAACCATAATGCCTATTCTTAGAAAAAAATCTCAAATTCAAACAGGCAAGTCTCAGGTCTGAGTAAAAAGGCATCACACAAAGCCAATTTGGACTATATCAACCTTACAAAGGAGAAATGTAAAACCACGGTAATAGTCACTTAGCCTCTGGATGATTTGCCAACGTACACACAAAAGCCTGGCATACTGTAGGGGCTCAAAATATGGCTGTCAGGTGTTAATGGCACGTGACATTGTGCCATTATTCTCACCTCCGATTTTATGACTTTCTTCATCCTCTTGAAGCTCCCTGACAAGTCTTAGCCTGGTTTCTGCGGCCCTGGATTAAACTTCCATATATCACTTTCTTCCCCATTTTTTCCTCATTCTATCTTTTCTTTTGCTTCATTTTGCCAACAGATGTGTCCATCATCACGAATGCAATAACTTAAAATCAGTTTTCTCATTCAAACGGTATTGTGTATTCAAATTCTAAAGTGGCTTTTACATTTTTTGATAGAACCTACACAATTTTTACATCAAGACCCAATACAGACATATGTTAGTATATAAACAAAAATCTCACAAAAACAATATTTATCTTTACTATGTGTGATAAATTTTGGTATTTTGTATTCTATTTAATGTTTTATAAACAGTGTTTCCATGAAAAGGATTTCAAATCTCACTAATTGGTCTTAACCTGGAGTCTTAAACACTGCTCAAAGCAATCTAACTTATTTATCATTTGAAAGAAGATATAAAAAAAGTTTTGGGGAAAAATGCTAGTATCTTTTAAAATTCAAGGATGCTTTTTATTTAATTTTATTGCACGCTTTCTAACAGTATGCAGGTAATTTCAGATATATGCCTCCACTTTATTCTACCCAATCCTACTACTGTTACTCTTCTAAATCTAAATGATCACCAGTAGTCAAGTGGAAGGATGAATCCAGCTTACAGTGCTCAGTTTCTCTACAAATATTCAGATTCTACATGATAGTTTGAAATTTAATTTTAGAACATTTTCTTTAAAACCTATTTGTTTACGGTGTTCATTTGGTGATAAATCGCTAAACTGTGCATTTCATCTTGTACACTTTTATGCATGTGCATTTTACTACACAATTTAAAAAAGGTTTAAAAAAGCGTATTGGTTTACATTTTAAGAGTGAACTGACTGACCATGTTACAAATAATTCAGGCAAAAAATATAATGCATCTGTGGGTGAAAAAACTATTGAGGTGAAAAATTATTCACACAATCTTAAAGTATCATGACATAGAACACTTTTTATTTATAAAGGGAAACAAGTTATCTTTACAACAGAAACTCTGGTGGACACCACCTTAACCAAACGATCAAACTTATCTCCAATGATGAGATAAATCAACATAAAGTGTTTCCTGATATATATAATGCCCTGAGAAGAACGGAATATCACTTATTTAATATTCCTACCAAAATGTTTAACCTGAATCTAGTCATCTGTAGGGGGAGGGGGGGTGGGAATCAGACAACTCCAATTTGAGAAGCGTTTTGCAAAACAACAGGTCTCAACTCTCGAAAGACAAAAATGAGAGGAGGACAAGGAAACTGTTCCAGACTAAAAGGGACCAAAGGCCAGGAAACGCAATGCACACTTCCTGATTGAGTCTGGATAAGGAGGAAGAAGCTTTAAAGGACAACTGAGGAAATCTGAATATAAATTGTGTATTAGGTTGATAACACGTATCAACGTTAAATTTCCCAAATTTAACTGCAAAAATTGCTGTGATAACTGCACTGTGGTCACGTAGAAGAATACTGAAGTACTTATGGGTTAATGATCATGATGTAAGCAACTCTCAAATGGTTCAGCAAAATTAAGGGAAGAAAAAAAGAAAAAGTGTGCATATAAAGAGACGTTGCAAATGTCTGAAAAGAAAAAAGTCACTCGGCTCAGTTCACATACTTAGTGTTTAAAATTAGAGGACAATTATGCTTCTGGTACATGCAGCAGACCTGCATCTTAAAAATAAAAAAGTTACAAAAGCATAGTAACATTTCTCTTCGTAAAACGACGAAAGGAAAAGAGAACGACCGCTCCCCTCTTTCTGCTTAAAAACGGGCACAACGGTTCTGGGCCAACACGCGTGTGCGGAACAAGGCGTGTGTCACGCCTCGACCTCAGGTGGCATCTTCAACCTTAGGACACAGGACAGGGACCGAAGGGTGGGAAGAAGCAAGAAGGCCCAATCTCCGCGGCATACAGGTGGGCATGCAGGTGAGCGCCACCTGCTCCAGGCCGGCCTGGTGTCGCTTCAGAAACAGAAACCTGTAGCTCCCTCTAACGTCTTCGCTCACGATCGGCCCTCTCCCCACCCCCACCCACACCAGTAATCCCAGTCCTGAAAGCAAGGAGCCTCTGCAACGCCTCGGACCCGACTTCCAACACTTCCTGCTCCTTCCTAACTTGCAAATCAAGCCACACGGCCCTGCCCGGTCACTTACCACTGCGCCCGCCCCTCGGGGGCCGTTCGGGGCCGTATCCGCCATGGGGGTCTCACACACGCGTCTGGGACGCTGCAATCGGAAAGGGAAAAGAGCGAAGGAAGGTCAGCGCCGGGTCCGCGACTCCGGGAACTGGCTTTCCTGCTCCCGGCGTGAGCTTCCGAGCCTCCTCAGAGCAAAGGACTCGCCGCTTCAGTGCAGCGGTCTGTCCCACGGGTACTCGCAGCGGCCAGGAAATACCTGTCCGGCACCGCCAAGAGCAAAGCTGGGTTTCTAGAAAGAGCGGAGAGAAGGCGGAGCTTCGGAACAAGGCCCTACAGGGCCGAGGTAAGGCCGCCGGCTCCAGGTTATTGCCGAACCCGGAAGTGCTCCTTTCACTTCCGTGGGGAAGAGGCGGTGACGCAGAGGGGAAACCCGCAGCGGTGCCCTGAGGCATGACGGGAAGTGTCGTTTTTCTGGCTTCGGCTTCCCGTGTCGCGTACGCCAGTTGCTCTGTAAGCTAAGAAGCGGGGCTGGCCAAGCAGCTTTTGTCTCATCGTTACAGCTCAAAGATGGTCCTCCCTGCCCATGGCAAACCACGAAGGCTCTCTACTCCCTGATATAGAAGCCTCAGAAATGTCTTTGCTGTTTTGTTCCAGGGGCTTGCAAGGCCCTGTGGTGCTACTTCTTACATTAGTTCTTTCAGCAAGCACTTCCTGAGGCCTGCTGTGTGACAGGCTCCATACTTGGCAAGGAGGATAAAAAGATGGTTGTGACACAGACTGCGGGAGAGATAGGCAAGATGAAATCACGGCACACTGCTTGTGTCCTATGCAGAGAGGCCGAGTTAATCACAGGAGGCCCGAATCAGAGGAGTCTGGGAAGGGTTCCTGGAAAATCTAATTCTGGCCCTAGGTTCTGAGGTAGTTCAAGGAGAAGGTAGCTACATGGGGGAGGGTATTGCAGACGCAACAGAAAGCGCGTGAAGCAACAGGACAGAGAACTTGTTCAGTATAACCACAATGAACATGCCAGTGGTGGCGGGGATGGGCGCGGGAGGCGTGTGTGTGTGTGTGTGTGTGTGTTCCGGGGAGGATGTGCACTGTGCAAGATTTGGGTTAGAGAGGCCAGCAGGTGTGCTAAAGAGAGGATCTGAACTTGACCCGAAATCCAGAGAACCATGGTACAATTTTAAGAAGTGTGACATTGTGAGACATAAAAAAGATCACTCTGGAAACAGGATAAGAGGATGATCAGAGAGGCAAATCAAAAGCCTGGTGCTTAATAGGGAGGCCATTGCATATATAGCAGAGAAGTGATGGGATTCTGAACCAGGCAGTGTTATGGGGGAAGAGAAGAGGAAAGATGACTTGGAGAGGCCATCCAAGATTTGGTGACTGACTAGATATGGGTGTGCTGGAGAAGGAAGGTCATCTTTTTTTTTTTTTTTTGTGGTACGCGGGCCTTTCACTGTTGTGGCCTCTCCCGTTGTGGAGCACAGGCTCCGGATGCGCAGGCTCAGCGGCCATGGCTCACGGGCCCAGCCGCTCCGTGGCATGTGGGATCTTCCCGGACCGGGGCACGAACCTGTGTCCCCTGCATCAGCAGGCGGACTCTCAACGACTGTGCCACCAGGGAAGCCCGGAAGGTCATCTTTTGAGACCTAGAGAAGAGCTGTAGAGAAGGAAAACTTAGAAGAGCAGGACATTGAGAATAAAATCTGAGGGGTTTGGGGGCAGGAAGCTGACTAGAGATATACAGGCAGCTGGTACCCCACTTGAAAACCATGACTCTGTAATACTCTGACTTCTCTTAGATGTGTAGATTTCCACCAGTAGCCATGAGTAGTTTAGGAGCTAGTCTGCTGTAGCTGACAAGTCAAATGGTGCCATCTTGAAATCAAAGTAGGGGCTTCCCAGGTGGCGCAGTGGTTAAGAATCCGCCTGCCAATGCATGGCACATGGGTTCGAGCCCGGGTCCGGGAAGATCCCACATGCCACGGAGCTACTAAGCCCGTGTGCCACAATTACTGAGCCTGTGCTTTAGAGCCCGCGAGCCACAACTACTGAGCCTGCATGCCACAACTACTGAAGCCTGTGCGCCTAGAGCCCGTGCTCAGCAACAAGAGAAGCCACCGCAATGAGAAACCCACAGACCGCAACGAAGAGTAGCCCCTGCTCACCGCAACTAGAGAAAGCCCACGCACAGCAGCAAAGACCCAACGCAGCCAAAGATAAATAAATATATATATATATATTTAAAAAAGAAACTACAGTAAACTTCTGTTTTTCTAAGGCCACTGCCCAAGTTCAAGTCCTCAGGATCTTCAGCCTGGATTACCCATCTAAGGTAAAATGCCACATCTTCTGCACTCCTCACATATCATTTACTCCATATTTTTATAGCACTTATTGAAACCGTTCACCTCTGATTGGGACTTGAACCCATGTGCCGGGACTCGAACCCAGCCTAAACCCAGAATGGGACTTGAACCCACAGACTTTTAATTAGAATCAGTCAACTCATGTCTGGACTTACTGAGGCTCAGGTTCTTTGTGTCTCAGCGCAGAAGGAATTCATCGAGAGGCAAAGTAATAGGCAAGACGTAGCTTTATTAATATAGGACGTTTGTGAGAGATGCAAGCAGGTAGGCGAGGGAGCTTTGCCCCAAGGATTAAGTGGGCTACATTTTTATAATCAAAGGAAAGTGGAGGAGGGAGAAACGACCCCCTTCTTCCTCATTCTTCGAGTAGCCATCAGGTTTACATCAGCAGTTCCTCCTTCTTATGGAGCAGGAGAGTGTCTGACCCTATGAGGTCAAACTAGGACTGTCATAAGCGTTTATTCAAGTCAGCAGAAGGGTGGTAACATTTTTATTTTACTTAATGACCTGGGGCATATCTCCTGCTTTATAGTTAAGCAAGCCTGCTTCATTCCATGACGTTTCTTTCTCTTCTTTTTTTAAAAATTTATTTTATTTATTTATTTTTGTCAGCATTGGGTCTTCGTTGCTGCGCACGGGCTTTCTCTAGCTGTGGCGAGCGGGGGCCACTCTTCATTGCGGTGCGCAGGCTTCTCATTGCAGTGGCCTCTCCTGTTGTGGAGCACGAGCTCTAGGCCCACGGGCTTCAGTAGTTGTGGCACACGGGCTCAGTAGTTGTGGCTCGCGGGCTCTAGAGCACAGGCTCAGTAGTTGTGGTGCACAGGCTTAGTTGCTCCGTGGCATGTGGGATCTTCCCGGACCAGAGCTCGAACCCGTGTCCCCTGCATTGGCAGGTGGATTCTTTTTTTTTTTTTTTAACATCTTTATTCGAGTAATATTGCTTTACAATGGTGTGTTAGTTTCTGCTTTATAACAAAGTGAATCAGTTATACATATACATATGTTCCCATATCTCTTCCCTCTTGCGTCTCCCTCCCTCCCACCCTCCCTATCCCACCCCTCTAGGTGGTCACAAACCACCTAGCTGATCTCCCTGTGCTATGCGGCTACTTCCCACTAGCTATCTATTTTACGTTTGGTAGTGTATATATGTCCATGCCACTCTCTCACTTTGTCACAGCTTACCCTTCCCCCTCTCCATATCCTCAAGTCCATTCTCTACTAGGTCTGTGTCTTTATTCCCGTCTTACCCCTAGGTTCTTCATGACTTTTTTTTTCTTAGATTCCATATATATGTGTTAGCATACGGTATTTGTTTTTCTCTTTCTGACTTACTTCACTCTGTATGACAGACTCTAGGTCCATCCACCTCACTACAAATAACTCAATTTCGTTTCTTTTTATGGCTGAGTAATATTCCATTGTATATATGTGCCACATCTTCTTTATCCATTCATCTGTTGATGGGCACTTAGGTTGCTTCCATGTCCTGGCTATTGTGAAGAGAGCTGCAATGAACATTTTGGTACATAACTCTTTTTTTTTTTTGTGGGATGCGGGTCTCTCACTGCTGTGGCCTCTCCCGTTGCAGAGCACAGGCTCCGGACGCACAGGCTCAGCGGCCATGGCTCATGGGCCCAGCCGCTCCGCGGCATGTGGGATTTTCCCAGACCGGGGCACGAACCCGTGTCCCCTGCATTGGCAGGCGGACTCTCAACCACTGCGCCACCAGGGAAGCCCGGTACATGACTCTTTTTGAATTATGGTTTTCTCAGGGTATATGCCCAGTAGTGGGATTGCTGGGTTGTATGGTAGTTCTATTTGTAGATTTTTAAGGAACCTCCATAATGTTCTCCATAGTGGCTGTATCAATTTACATTCCCACCAACGGTACAAGAGGGTTCCCTTTTCTCCACACCCTCTCCAGCATTTATTGTTTCTAGATTTTTTGATGATGGCCATTCTGACTGCTGTGAGGTGATACCTCATTGTAGTTTTGGTTTGCATTTCTCTAATGATTAGTGATGTTGAGTACCCTTTCATGTGTTTGTTGGCAATCTGTGTATCTTCTTTGGAGAAATGTCTATTTAGGTCTTCTGCCCAATTTTGGATTGGGTTGTTTGTTTTTTTGTTATTTATTATTTTTTTAATTTAATTTTTTAAATTTATTTTTGGTTGCGTTGGGTATTCGTTGCTGCACGTGGGCTTTCCCTAGTTGTGGTGAGTGGGGGCTACTCTTTGTTGTGGTGCACGGGCTTCTCATTGCAGTGGCTTCTCTTGTTGTGGAGGACAGGTTTAGGCACACAGGCTTCAGTAGTTGTGGCACATGGGCTCAGTAGTTGTGGCTCGTGGGCTCTAGAGCGCAGGTTCAGTAGTTATGGCACACAGGCTTAGTTGCCCCGCGGCATGTGGGATCTTCCCGGACCAGGGCTCGAACCCTGTCCCCTGCATTGGCAGGTGGATTCTTAACCACTGCGCCACCAGGGAAGCCCCTGGTTTTTTTGTTATTGAGCTGCATGAGCTTCTTGTAAATTTTGGAGATTAATCCTTTGTCAGTTGCTTCATTTGCAAATATTTTCTCCCATTCTGAGGGTTGTCTTTTGGTCTTGTTTATGATTTCCTTTGCTGTGCAAAAGCTTTGAAGTTTCATTAGGTCCCACTTGTTTATTTTTGTTTTTATTTCCATTTCTCTAGGAAGTGGGTCAAAAAGGATCTTGCCTTGATTTATGTTATGGCAGGCGGATTCTTAACCACTGTGCCACCAGGGAAGTCCCCACAATGTTTCTTGAACGATTATTAACTTACAGTGGTCTCCCAAAGTTCCCTGGGTTTCCCTATCTGTAATCCCCTAGTGGGACTTCTACAACTACCTGTATAACTATCCTATTCCATCCCTATTGTTATCACTCTCTAACATTTCTTATAATTATTTGTGTACCTACCAGGAGTGCATGTGTATGTGTGTGTGTGTGTATATATGTGTGTGTCTCTAAGCTTGATCTGCCCTAACAAAACATCAGGCTGGGTGGCTTAAACAACAGAAATTTGTTTCTCACAGTTCTGGAAGCTGATAAGTCCGAGATCAAGGTGCTGGCAGGTAGGATTCATTCTGAGGCCTCTTCTCTTAACTGGTAAGTGGCTGCCCTTTCACTATGTGCTCACATGACCTTCCAGGTGGGTGCATGTGTAAGGAGAGGGAGGGAGGGAGGGAGGGAGAGAGAGACAGAGAGAGAGGGAGATCTCTTCCTTTTTTAATAAGGCCACCCTGTCCCATCAAACTAGGGGTCCACCCTTCTTACCTCACTTACCCTTAATTACCTCCTAAAAATCCTATCTCCAAATATAGTCACATTATGGGTTAGGGCTTCAACATATGAATTTTGGAGGGACACAGTTCAGTCCATATATATGTTTTACTGATTTAAAGGATCCTCTTATTATAAAAATACTAAAATATAAGTGTCTTCTATTGTAAATTCCATATAGCCAATTGATTCTCACAGAATACTGTAGATTTTTGCTGAACTCTTGTAGACAGCAACATATGGTTGCAATTGATGAACCAGTGTAGTTCCATGGACGTTGCTTGATATTTTTTTAAGCAGTAAGATGAAAGTGGCATATATTGAAACTTTACTCTTTCAAAAATAATGTGATCAGCTTCTTTGCTGACTTGAATAATAGTTTCTGAATATTGGAAGACTGCATACTCAGTTTTTTAATGCTATTCACAATGTAACAGCTACAGACATAACACATTTTTAAGTTTAATCTATATTATTAACATTATCTTTATCACTTTTAAGTCTAGACTATCAACAAAACAATAAATCAACCCCTGATTTATGGTGTTTGCTGATATTTCCATGGTGTAAATGCTCCCACCATGATCAATTTCAAACTGTCAACATAATGTCACTGAACATGTAGTTGGGAAGAGACGAACATTACACCCCATTATATAATATTTCCATTGTGTAGATACTGTAGAAATAAATAAAATATCTAACATTGATAATGGTATACAATATAGTGCTGTAGTAAAAATAATTAGGAACTGAGTTTTGAATAGTATCTATTTTTAATATAACTTATTGTAAATGTATACAGTTAAAAATTTTAATAGCAGCTGTGCATAGAAGCCAGCTCACCAGTTCTTAAGAACTTGACAGTCAGCTTTTGCAAGCCACTATGAGCTGGGTCCTACATACCACTATGTATCTTTGTTTATGACATTCCCTCAGCCCTTTCCTCCCTTTAGGTATTAGAATTTTCCTTAGTTAAAAAAAAAAGATTGAATCTTTTCCATGGAGCAACATGGCAGTTAAACCTTAATCAAGAGATTAAATTTAGCACCATGAATGTAGTGGGTTATCTTGACATTGTCTCCGGATGTGACATAATATTCACAACATTTTCTAAAGAAATTCTTGACAGATTATCTACTCCAAATCAAATACAGCCCATCTAGACCTAACTTTTAGTTTACAGAAAATGTAAAGAGAGTAACAAGTTAAACAACACCATGAGACAAAAATCAAAAGGAAGTACCTTCTACAGAATAACTGGCCTGAACCCTTCAAAAAGTTAAGTATCAGGAAGCAACCTAAATGTCCATCAACAGAGGAATGGATAAAGAAGACGTGGTACATATATACAATGGAATATTACTCAGCCATGAAAAAGAACAAAATAATGCCATTTGCAGCAACATGGATAGACCTAGAGATTGTCATACTGAGTGAAGTAAGTCAGACAGAGAAAGACAAATATCATATGATATCACTTATATGTGGAATCTAAAAAAATGGTACAAATGAACTTATTTACAAAACAGAAATAGAGTCACAGATGTAGAAAACAAAGTTATGGTTACCAGAGGGGAAAGTGTGGGAGGGATAAATTGGGATTGACATATACAGACTACTATAAATAAAATAGATAACTGTAAGGACCTACTGTATAGCACAGGGAGGTCTACTCAATACTCTGTAATGGCCTATATGGGAAAAGAATCTAAAAAAGAGTACATATATGTATAGTGTGTAACTGATTCACTTTGCTGTACAGCAGAAACTAACACAACATTTATACTCCAATAAAACTTTTTTAAAAAGTAAGTATCATTATAAAAGGTGGGAGAGTTATTCCAAATTAAAAGCATGTACAAAGTCATAATAGCCAAGTGTGTGGTTTGATTGTCTAGATTCTAGATTGGGAACTAGCAATAAAAGAAATTTGGGGACAATTATATACACTTGATTATGGAATGGATATTAGATGACATTATGTGATTATTGTTAATTATTTTTGAGGGGTGTGTGATTTACAGGTAAAGTTTCTGGATGTCTGCAACTTGTATTCAAAAGTTGCAGAAAAAAAAAACTAGGTAGATGGATGGACAGATAGAACAAAAGCAAATGTAGCAAAATGTTAACAATTGTTCAGTCAAGGTGGAAGATATGAGTATTCATTCTTATTCTCTGATTTCATCTCTGTGTTCAGATTTTCCATATTAAAAAGTTTAGAAGGGACTTTCCTGGTTGCACAGTGGTTAAGAGTCCACCTGCCAATGCAGGGGACATGGGTTTGAGTCCTGGTCCCTGAAGATCCCACATGCCGCAGAGCAACTGAGCCGGTGCACCATGACTGCTGAGCCTACACGCCACAACTACTGAGGCCCGTGCGACTAGAGCCCATGCTCTGCAACGGAAGGGGCCACCACAATGGGAGGCCCGTGCACTGCAGCGAAGAGGGGCCCCCGCTTGCAGCAACTGGAGAAGGTGTGCGCAACGACGAGGACCAAAAAAAAAAAGAAGTTTAGAAGAGAACAGAAGGTATTTTGTTATAGCAATATAATGACTTCTGAGTTTTAATATGCCAAAAATCATACAGTAATTTATTATCAGGTATTGTATATAACGATCAATCAACTGACAACTCAATTTGGTCCTCCACTGGTATTGAAAACAAGTAATTGAAAGTGAACAGCAGCAGAATATGCCACTTCGCTATAAGGGTTATTTTAAGCTGAAGGAAATTGAGAAGCAGCAGGTACAAGCTCTCTGCCCTCTCCTCCATTTGCCTAAAAACAGAACATAAATTTGTAAAGATCTTCCCCCTCCTCTCTCTACCAGGAAGGACAAAAGTTACCCTTACCAGCCCAGACATGGCACCAAAGCAATCTATTGTACATAACAAACTTTACTAACTAACCCTTATTTTCCATTAGTTCCTGTATATATTTGCCTTCCCACAATTTGCCACCCTAGAAACTCAAAAGTCCTTTTCCTTTATTTTGTCACTTCTCTTGTTGACATGCTATATAAGCCCAAGTTCTAACCACCCCTTTGAGTTACTCCCATGTGTATGAATCATGTTAAGAAACTTCAGTTTGCTTTTCTTGTTACTCTTTTTTGTCAGTCTAATTTATAGGACCCCAGCCAATGAAACTAGGAAGGGTAGAGGGAAAAGATTTTTTTCCTCCCATGCAAAAGTCACCCAGATTGCAAAAGGATTTGTTTACATGGTTACTGAGTCAAATTTTTTCTCAGTATCTAACCTGATATTTTAAATTGTCCCTTTGTGCTCTAGAAAATTTGACAGCTACTGAGACTCAGAAGATTGAGTAAGATGCCTTTCAAAATGTGAAAAGGAGGTCAGAAAGAACCAGTGTGACAAGTTCTTAGAAAGATAACTTTTAGGAAAACAAGTACATGGAAATTATGGTTTGGTCCATTCCATTAAAACTATCAGTGTCAGTGTACCTTTTAGAAAACCTTTTTGTACTCTCAGGGGTACATGTGTCACAGAAGTTAATCATTTGCCATATTTACTTTATATTGTTTCTTTTTTTATAAAACGATACATATACAGTTGAAACCCATCCCCATTCCATTATCCTAACTATCCAGAGCTACCTCTTCACTGAACTTTCTGTTCATGTTTTTATAGTTGTCTTGCATATGTATTTATTACCTAGGTACATGGAGAATAAAATACAGTACAGTTTTGTATCCTTCTACACTTTTAATAGATGGTACCATACTTCATGTATCCTCTTGGAAACCTACTTTTTTTCAGTCAACATTTTGCTTAAGATGTATCCACGTTAGTCCACCTAGACTTAGTTTACTTATTCTAGTGATAATTACTATATCCTACAGTATTTATGAATTACGAAAATTAATCTCAGTGATGAACATTTAGTTTTTCCCCTTTAAAAATCAATTCTGGGGGCTTACCTGGTGGCGCAGTGGTTGAGGGTCCGCCTGCCGATACAGGGGACACGGGTTCGTGCCACGGTCCAGGAAGATCCCACATGCCACAGAGCGGCTGCGCACGTGAGCCATGGCCTCTGAGCCTGCGCGTCCAGAGCCTGTGCTCCGCACAACAGTGAGAGTCCCGCGTACCGCAAAAAAAAAAATTTAGATAAACGCTCAGGCAAAGCTGTTCACTGCAGAATTGATTTTCTTTTTTTTTTTTGCGGTACGCGGGACTCTCACTGTTGTGACCTCTCCCGTTGTGGAGTACAGGCTCCGGACGCGCAGGCTCAGCGGCCATGGCTTACGGACCCAGCCGCTCCATGGCATGTGGGATCTTCCCAGACTGGGGCACGAACCCGTGTCCCCTGCATCGGCAGGCGGACTCTCAACCACTGCGCCACCAGGGAAGCCCTAGAGTAAATATTTGAAGTGGAATGGGTAAGCCATAGGGTATCTTCAACCTTGCATATAAAAATAATTGCAAATTTACTCCTCTGAGTGGTTGTACTTAGTGTATGAGAATATCCCTAATCCCTGCCAACACTTGTTATTTTTAGTTCTCACCAATCTTATGTGTATGAAATGGCATATCATTGTTTTAATTTGCATTTTCCTAAGTAGCAATGAGGTTGAGCATCTTTTCACAGCTTTATTGGCCATTTAGGTTTTCTCTTCTTTTGCCTCTCTTTCTATTGTGTTGTTTGTCTTTTATTATTATTATCCATTATTATTTGTTGGAGTTTTAAAAATTTATGTTTAAATGTTAAAATTATGTTTTGATACTAGTCCTTTGTTATGAGTTGAAAAATTTCCTTTCCCTTTCAAAGCTGAATCAAAATACTAAGTGAATACATGGGGGATGGATAGAGGAACAATCTGTCCCACAACCTTAGACCCCAAGCTGAACTAGAAACTGCCAGGCCTGGCTCCATGAAGCTGCTAAATTAAGATAAATGAAAAGGGGGCACAAGCAAGGTTGCTTTCCAAATCTTGCTGATTTATGAAAGATGATATTCCCCATCAAAACTCTTTTTAATAGTTTGACTTTGTTTTCCTGACTGAATCAACTTAATCATATTATTCTAACAATTGAGTTATTTTGATTTCATTCTCTTTGCCTCTTCTGCATTCTCAGATGTGCTGAAAATACACTAAAAAGGACCACAGATCTACATCTACATGTACAGACTACAATGGAGGTTCTAGAAAGATTTCAAAGAAGAAATAATTTCTTTTGAATGGATAAAAATAAGGGGATAACTACCATTCTTACAAATGGTGCTCACTTTTAGTGACAGATTTTCTTTTTCTATTGTCTTTCCCTGGAGCTTAAGTCTCTCAAAGTCAGACTGTATTTTCTCCATTTCTGTGTCATTCCCCCAGACTTCAAACAAAACTATAGATGCTGATATGGATCCCAGGACAGTGTTTCAGGAAATTTAGGGACAGCATAAAATATACTGAGGTCATAGTGGGAGAAGTTGAAACCACTTTGCCAAGACATTTGGTTTTGTAAGAGCTTTCGCTGTTAATGTTGACTATTGAATGCCATGACATCTATCATTTCTCTTCTGTAGGAAGTATTGTGAATAGTTTTGTGATTTGTGTTATGTTTAATGTATGAATGATATTTAACCCCCTTCTTTGTTTTTTAACACTTGGAATTTGTCTTTTTTTTCCCTAGTGTAGTTCTTTACTTTCTTCTTCCATCCATCTATTTGGTAGTGTTAATTAAATAAGGAGACCATTAGACCAAGGTGGTTCTGATACCTTATCAGCCTACTAAGCAAACCAAAACCTAAGCCTGTTCATACCTCAAGGTTAAGAAATCAAAACCTAAGGACAACCAATTGCAAACAGCCAACTAAGCTTTTCCAAATAAGGCCAACATTTAAGCTGTTTCCTTGCTTTGCTTCTGCCCTTCTTCTATAAAAGTCTTTCCCCTGGTTCCTGTCAATGGAGCTTCTAAGTACTTCTGGTTTGGCAGTGCTGGATTAGAATTGATTCTTGCTGAAATAAACTCTTAACATTTTTAATATACCTCAGTTTATCTTTTAACAGTACTGAGATAACTTCCCAAATCTACATGATCATCTTAGTCAGGACTCTCTTGATTGCAAGTTACAGAAATTAGGCCCAAATGGACTTAAGCGGGAAAAGGTACAAAATATTGATAATTGGCTACTTTGAAGAAACCAGAGTTAAACGATCTTGTAACAGGCATGACTGGGCCTAAGAGTACAAATGATATCAAAGGAATCTGTGTTCTGGTTTCTGCTTACATCTGAGTTGACTTCATTGTCAAGCTGATCCTCCCTTAACTCCAATTCATATTCCACCAGGTTAGCAAGACCAGCCCATAGAAAGTGCTTCTTGCCTGGTACTTTCAAATAATGGTCCAAGCTTGATTCTCAGTGGGTCAAGTCTGGTCCTATAAATTCTTAAACCAATCGGTGAGACAGAAGGGCCAGGCTTGGGTCATTCACCCACATTTGTTTAAATGGAGTAGTGAGAGGAATATGTGTGGCATCAGCCTCATCTGAAACTCTGAGTGTGTTGCTATGAAAAGAATGAGGTATGCATGCCAGGAAAGCAAAAACAATATAATTCCACTTCAATCATCATTTTTTTAGCTCATGCTTTTTATATTTTTGCTTTTTTTTTCAGTGCCTGTCAATCAGTTTCTACTTGATAAGAGTTTCCATAGGATGAGAGTCAAGTTCTAAGTTTTACCCAGCTTATTTTAATTGAAAGAAAGAAAATTCTGCTGTAACACAAACCCTGTAGCTGAAGCAGTTGGCTACCAAGAGGCCATTACTCCATTTGGCTAGAAATTGGCTGATGGAGCAAGAATTGATTCCAGAGTTATTGATGATTTGGCTCTTCCCGGTTTTCAAGGGGAATTCTACTGAACCATCAAGTCATCAATTTGCTCATTTCTGCTTCCATCAGTGATTAATGATCCTGTGGTTGGATAGAGCATTTTTGCAATTGCTAAGTGCTGAGTCACTCATCTCATTAGGAATACATTCCTACTTTTATTTGCTGCCCCAAAGTAAGCTCCATAAGCTCTGCAGTTATAGTGTGAGGTCTTAATTTGTGTGTGTGTGTGTGTGTGTGTGTGTGTTGGGCTCGCCTGGATAATCCAGGATACTCTCTCTGTACTAAGGTCAGCTGATTAGCCATCTTAATTCTATCTGCAAACTTAATTCCCCTTCGCCATGTAACCTAACATATTTACAGGTTCTAAGGATGAGAACGTGGACATCTTGGAGGTAGGGGGAGGCAAGGACTATTCTGCCTTTAACATCCTCAGACGTGTAAAAAATTCTGCCTGGATGGAGGTGGGATTGACTTCCCTACCCACCCACTCCTGTAGAAAAATCCAGTTTTGTTTCCATTTGTAAATTCATTCAACATTTCTTTACTCCATAGAAATTTGACTTCTCCTTTGAAGTTTTAAGAAACTTCCCAGTTCTCTCATCACTTAATGAGCTACAGAAAATCTTTGACATATGTTTGGCATAAAATCTTTGACATAATTTCTTATTTTATAAATATTATACATTTATAATATGTCATAGTTTTACCTTGTTTTGAAAATATATCAGACACTTACTAGAGATAGAAATTTTATATATATATATATATATATATATATATATATATATGTTGGGCTACACCCCGCAGGCTCGGAAGCCCTGCACCTGCCCAGCTTTAAGACAGAAGAAAGAGCATGGAGTCAGCAACAGAGACTTCAGTGGTTTAATGGACAGGGGGATTTACATGTCTGAAGCAAGGTCCTGGAGTGACACCCCTACCGTGGATAATGGGCAGGACGTGGCAGTAGTGTTCCGGGCGGGGGGGGGGGGGTTGGAGGTTGGGACCGTGGAGGGGATTGGGGGTTACCAGTTATGGGGGAGCTGACATCAGGTTGGCTCATTGTTTACCAGGGAAACTAGCAGAGGGGTACGCCCCTCACCACCCCTTTGATATGCTACCTTGGTGGCTAAAGTTAGAACAATCTTTAGCTGGGGCCTGGGGCATGTACGTAGGAAGGTCGGTCAGGTGAGTAGGGTGAAGCAGGCACTGGTAGAGCAGGGGATGGACAGAGAGCAAGAGAACAGCCATCTTGGGTGGCCTGATCATATATATACACACTAGAGATGTTTTCTAGGGCTTCAGAAAATGAGGATATCCACCACCTCTTCTATCTTCTTATAATTTCAACATGGGCAGGAGATGGACCTGGCTGGGACTGTACTGCCTACTGGTTGAAAGTCAAAGATCAGGTTACTTCCCCCGACATGTGAAACGTTTTTTTGTTTTTTTTGAGGCACAAAATAAGATCATATTTAATTTAATGCTGAAAGAAACTCACGTTTGTATAACAATCAATTCAAGGGAATTGTTTCAAATCATCTGTTCGTTACTCTACCTGGATCCCAGAAGTTTTAAAATCTACATCTCAAAGCTGACAATTAGCTTTCACCCTACCTCTAGTCATTGACCGACAAACAGTGTTTCGGCAAGATTAAATGAAAAATTTAAACGTTTCTGGGTAAAAGCGTAAAGTCCATTTACTCTTCACAAGGATGTTGGAGAGTTCTCTGTTCTGATGAGTAGCAATTACCCTAGCTCTATTTTCTTTCATCTCAGGCACCTAAACTCACCCTGACAGAGTAACTTACTTTACTCTACCTATTGAAACACAACATCACAGTAGATCAAAATTTCCAGTAGTCTAGAAGAAACAAGGAAAATACGAGACAATAAACTCGACGTAACCTTATTAGTGTGAAAATTAATAAAGGGAAAGCTCACTAAAATGGAGTCAGGAGGCCAGAAGGGGGAGCTCTCATGCACACACCACTTAACATCAATACTGATCCCAATAGGAAGAGATGTACTTTGCATCTCCAGCAGAAAGTGACACTACTTTACCACCATCAGCCAGAGGAAGAAAGATATTCTCCTTGCCTGGCAAGAGCTCATCCAGTGACGGACTGTCACAACTCAGCCAGTGAAAGGCCGCTATACCTCGAACTCCCAAATTCCTGCAATGCACTTTTAGTTTGTAACAGCTCCTCCTAACTTCCCTTTCTCTTCTATGAGTTTCCCCTCCTTTGTTTTAAAGGGCTTGCATGTAGTTCACCATAGTTGCATGTCCCAAATAACAATTCTTTCCTGCTCCTCCATAAACCTGTCTTGCTGGTCAAATAACTGGCTGTTTTATTGTTTTAGGCTAACATTACCAATCCAAATCCTTTTCATTTGCTACTTTGACACAGAGGAACTGGACAGTAGCTCTATAGATTAAGATTGTCCTACCCATCTGTGCTTTAATTATAACAAAATTTCAGTAAAATAAAAATGAGTAATAAATTATGATGATAACAATAATAGTAAAATGAGTATCACATAATGGAATTTGCAGGCTTGTAAGAAACATGAAAAAGTCAGTCTGTGTTCTAAATGGTATTTAAGTGTATTTATCCTTTTCATCGGAGTCAAAAGGAATAATTTTTATTTCTTTTTAATTTGCATATCTTCTCTCCATTAGTAAGAAAATAATTTGTATTTTAGATGATAGACTTACTATGCTTTAATATTTTTTCATTATGAAAATAATATATGCTTATATTAGAAAATTTGGAAAAAAAATTTTAAAGTAAGAGGAAAAGTTATTTACAGTACAACCATCCAGACAACAATTAGCTTTTATTAATGCCTAAGTGTTTGTTGGACTTTTCTCTTACATTGTAATATTCATCCATATAAAATTTTTTTAATATTACTCTTTTCACATAATACAATAAGCAATCCTATGTCATTGTTACTTAAGTTTTATTGGCTACCTAGTATTTCACCAGCTAGGTATTCCATAGTTTAAGTAATATTGTTATATTTGTTATCTTTATGGCTATAGTAGGAATTTGACTGTTATGGTGGCTTAAAAGATATTTATTCATTTTTTATTACTGCTTGATAATTAAATAATTCATATAAGAAGAACAAAATTCTGTAGTTAACATTTTCAAAATATAAAATTCAGATTTTTTTAATTGAAAAAATTCTGCAGTAGAACCTTAAAAACAAAACAAACAAACAGGGACTTCCCTGGTGGTGCAGTGGTTAAGAATCTGCCTGCCAATGCAGGGGACACGGGTTCGAGCCCTGGTCGGGAAGATCCCACATGCCGCGGAGCAACTAAGCCCGTGTGCCACAACTACTGAGCCTGCGCTCTAGAGGCTTTGAGCCACAACTACTAAGCCTGTGTGCCACAACTACTAAAGCCCGAGCACCTAGAACCCACACACTGCAATGAAGAGTAGCCCCCGCTCGCCGCAACTAGAGAAAGCCCGTGCACAGCAACGAAGACCAAATGTAGCCAAAAAATAAAAAAATAATTTAAAACTCAATGCAAATCACTAGACTATTTGTCCATGAATTCAACTACAGTTTTAAAGACAATAAGAAATTCTCCTTTTCCTTGACATCAGTATCATTGTTACCCATATTGTATAACAATAGACATATATTGATCACTGACCGTAAGCTTAGTAAGAGCAGCTTGTAAAAGTAGGCACTGATCATATAATACAAACATAAAATGGAAGTCAGTTTTAAGCACTAGTTCCTTCCATTTTATTCAGAGCTGTTTTTTCAATATTCATTCATTTATTCATTAAATATTGAAGGATCACTAACTAGGTACCAGACACTGGAGAGAGGATAGTTAATAAAAGAAATGAGGGCCCTGTCCTCTTACAGCTTTCATTCTAGGGCTGGCTGGGTCGTCTTCAAACTATTTATTATGACATATTCAAAGCCCTCTGGGATCTGGCTGCTAATGATGAAGAACCAGAACACTGTGCTGAGTTACTCAGAAGGCACTGCCCCTCTCTTGGCACTCATGTCCTCTGCGGTAGCTAGTTAATATGAACATGACCACTCCTACTAGACCTGACGTTGTAAAGGGAGGGAATGTTTATGGAAGCGCAGGAAAAGAAAGCCATTTGGAGAGGGCTGTCTTGGTCAAAGCTGTAACCTTTGGTCTAAGAGGCAGCCATTCTGCAGCAACCCCACAGGGAGAAAGCCAGGGATTCAAAACAAAACAAAACAAAAGAACTCTGTTCCTACCTCCCTCTGATCTCCTACCAGGGATCCGCATTGCCCAAATCCAAATTTCAGCTAAAGAGCAAGGGTGACCATTGATGCAGCTCATGTAATCAGCTTCCCAGGGCTAAGAACTGAGCAGAGAAAGGTAGAGAGTGGATCTGGAGGGACAAACAGAAGATATTCAACACAAACCCTATGAAATGGGTAGTATTATTGTGCCCATTTTACGGATGTGGGAACTGAGGTACCCACAGTAATGTGCCCATTAGATAATGGAGGGGGGCAAAACTGGCATTTTAATCCAGAGTCTGTGTATTTACTATCTATACTGCCATTCTTTCTCCGTATCTCCCAAATAGTGCCATACACAGGAGAGGTCCTCAGTAAATACCTTTTGAAAGGAAGGAAAAGGAAAGAGGAAATAAACGAAACTATTTGTGAAGAATTCAAGTTAGCTCTCTAGAAGAATATCCTGGGTTAACAAAGGCAACAAATGCCCATCTGGCATATTTTCATGAACCAGATAAATCCTGGTTTTTAAGGATTGCTCAAGTTTACTCCCCCTGAAGGTGAGGGGTGTGAATCAGAGAGGCTCTATCCAAGGCCCTGTCTTTATGATTCTCTCTAATAAAAAAAAAAATTCTTCTACTGTGGTAAAATATACATGACATAAAATTTACCATTTTTTAAAAATAAATCTATTAATTTATCTATTTTTTTTGTCTGCGTTCGGTCTTTGTTGCTGTGCACGGGCTTTCTCTAGTTGCGGCAAGCGGTGGCTACTCTTTGTTGTGGTGCGCGGGCTTCTCGTTGCAGTGGCTTCTCTTGCTAAGGAGCACAGGCTCTAGGCGTGTGGGCTTCAGTAGTTGTGGCATGTGGGCTCAGTAGTTGTGCTCACAGCCTCTAGAGCTCAGGCTCAGTAGTTGTGGCGCACGGGCTTAGTTGCTCCGTGGGATCTTCCCAGACCAGGGCTTGAACCCATGTCCCCTGCATTGGCAGGCAGATTCTTAACCACTGCACCACCAGGGAAGTCCCAAATTTACCATTTTTAAGTGTACATTTCAGTGGCATTAAATACATTCACATTGTTGTGTAACCATTACCACCATCCATCTCCAGAAATTCTTCACCTTCCCAAATTGAAACTCTGTACCCACTAAACAATAACTCCTTATTCCTCCTCTTCAGCCACTGGCAACCATCATCCTTCTTTCTGTCTCTATGAATTTGACTATTCTATGTACCTTATATAAAAGGAATCCTATTGGTACAGCCACTATAGAGAACAGTATGGAGGTTCCTTAAAAAACTAAAAGTAGAGCTACCATATAATCCAGCAATCCCGCTCCGGGGCATATATCCAGAGAAAACCATAATTTGAAAAGATGCATGCACCCCAATGTTCATGGCAGCACTATTTACAATAGCCAGGACATGGAAGCAACCTAAATGTCCATTGATAGAGGAATGGATAAAGAATATGTGGTACATATTTACAGTGGAATATTACTCAGCCATAAAAAGGAATGAAATAATGCCATTTGCAGGGACACGGATGGACCTAGAGATTGTCACACAGAGTGATTAAGTCAGAAAGAGAAAGACAAATATCATATAACATCGCTTATATGTGGAATCTAGAAAAATGGTACAGATGAACTTATTTGCAAAACAGAAATAGAGTCACAGATGTAGAAAACAAACTTATAGTTACCAAGGGGGAGGAGGGTGGGATGAATTGGGAGATTGGGACTGACATATATACACTACTATATATAAAATAGGTAACTAATGAGAACCTACTGTATAGCACAGGGAACTCCACTCAATGCTCTGTGGTGACCTAAATTGGAAAGGAATCTAAAAAAGAGTGGATATATTTATATGTGTAACTGATTCACTTTGCTGTACAGCAGAAACTAACACAACATTGTAAAACAACAACAAAAAAATACGGATCCCCAAAAATTTAATTAAAAAATAAAAGGAATAATACACTATTTGTCCTTTTGTATCTGGTATGTTTCATTTAGCATAATGCTTCAAGGTTCATCCGTGTTGTAGCATGTATCAGAATTTCATTCCTTTTTAAGGCTATATATTGCATTGTACATATATACCCCATTTTATCTATTCACCCATCAATGGACATTTGGGCTGTGTCAATCTTTTGGCTATGGTGAATGACACCACCATGAACAGTGGTGTACAAATATCTGTTTGAGTCCCTGCTTTTAATTCTTTCAGATATATACCCGGAAATGAAATTGTAGGATTACACAGTAATTCTATGTTTAATTTTTTGAGGAAATGTCATACTATTTTACACAGTGGCTGCACCATTTTTCATTCCCATCAGCAGTGCATATGGGTTCCAACTTCCCCCTATCCTTTCCAACACTTGTTGTTTTCTGTTTTGTTTTGTTTTTAATAGTAAACATCCTAACGGATAGGAAGTGGTATCTCATTTTGGCTTTGATTTACATTTTCTTAATGATTAGTGGTGTCAAGCATCTTTTCATGTGCTTATTGGCCATTTATATATCTTCTTTGGAAAAACGTCTAGTCAAATGTGTTATGGCCTGAAGTGTGTCACCCCCAACAAAAAAAAAAAGAATTCATATATCGAAACCCTAACCCTCACCTCCTAAGAATGTGACTGTATTTGTAAATAGAGTCTTTAAAAAGGTAACTAAGTTAAAACGAAGCCATTAGAGTGGGCCCTAATCCAATCTGACTGGTTATAAGAAGAGGAGGTTTGAAGACACCAGGTAGATATCAGGGATGTTTGTGCACAGAGAAAAGAACACAGGGAGGAGGTGCCATCTGCAAACCAAAGAGAGAGGCCTTGGGAGAAACCAAAACTGCAGACACCTTGATCCTGGACTTGCAGCCTCCAGCACTGTGAGAAAATAAATTTCTGTTGTTTAAGCTACCTAGCCTGTGGTATTTGTTATGGCAGCTCTGGCAAATTAATATATAAGTCCTTTGTCCATTTTTTAAATTGGGTTGTTTGATTTTTTGTTTTTGAGTTGTCAGAGTTTTTTTATATATCCTACGTATTAATCTCTTATTAGATACATGATTTGCAAACATTTTTCTCCCATTCAGTGGGTTGCCTTTTCACTCTGTTGATAGTATCCTTTGATGCACAAAAGTTTTTAATTTTAATGAAGTCCAATTTATCTATTTTTTCTTTTGTTCCGTGTGCTTTTGATGTTATATCTAAGAAATCATTACCAAATCCAATGTCATGAAGCTTTCCCCCTATGTTTTCTTCTAAGAGTTTTTCTTCTAAGAATTTTAGCTCTTACACTTAGGTCTTTGAGCCTTAAAAGTTATTTGTTGATCACCTAATCTATTTACAGAATTAGGTATTTAACAAAAAATGCTAAACTTTGTTTTTAGTAGGCAATGTGTGATACAGAAACTAATGCAAATAAGAAAGGAACATGTGCTATAAAAAATTACCAATCGAGTGCTTTTGGAAGTTTTATAGGAATGACAGCTCAGGGAGGATTTCATGGATGACATTTGAGCAAGCACTTGAGATTTGAACTTACAGAGATTGGGTAGGTGGGCATTCCAGGCTGAGGGCATATTGTGAGCATGCACGGGAACTAGTGGTAGTTCATTGGCTAATGTGTGGAATATGTGTAAAAGAAAAGCAAGAATTAAAGCGCAAAAGACAGGGCTTCCCTGGTGGCTCAGTGGTTAAGAATCCGCCTGCCAATGCAGGGGACACAGGTTCGAGCCCTGGTCTGGGAAGATCCTACATGCCGTGGAGCAACTAAGCCCGTGTGCCACAACTACTGAGCCTGTGCTCTAGAGCCCGTGTGCAACAACTACGGAGCCCGCGTGCCACAACTACTGAAGCCCACGCGCCTAGAGCCTGTGCTCCGCAACAAGAGAAGCCACTGCAATGAAAAGCCCACTCACCGCAACGAAGAGTAGCTCCTGCTCACCATAACCAGAGAAAGCTCACATGCAGCAACAAAGACCCAACGCAATCAAAAATAAATTAAAAAAACAAAAAGCCCAAAGACAAGCCAAATGCATGCATGGGAGAGAGGACAAACCAGAAAATGGTTAATTAAATCCAAGACATCCCTACCGCAAGGGTTCCAGGTTACCTTTCTGGGCTGTTAACCAAACCTGGGAAATCTATTTTTCTGCACAGCTTGTAGACTAATAAGGAAACCTATAAGTATTAGGTGTTATGCCACGGATAAACTCCTGTTATCCATAGTCTCACCTTGTCCCACAGTAAGCTAGGGAAGGGTCAGTCATATTGGCTTACTCTGGCCCCAAGCTGGTTTAGCAGCACGTCCTGAGTCTAATAATGCTCCTGTATTCTAGTTGAGCTGCCACAGGAGGCTGAAACCTGACAGCATTGCCTTAACAAGGCATAAATGGTTTTCCACTTCTGTAAATGAGGGGCAGATCCTAGGTCTTTGGTCTGGATCTTCCCACACACTGATATTTCTGGGTACATCTCCCAGTTCAGCTTTCCACAGGCACTACCTAATATTTGGGAGAAACCCATGCATTTCTTTTTAGATGTACAACAATTAGCATGTTTCTGAAAGTAATCTACAAAAGAGATACATTTTGTTTGCAAAATATTTCGGCATAAGAGATAAGCAATAATAATTATTAAAAGCTACCATAGGGAGTTCCCTGGTGGCCCAGTGGTTAGGATTCTGGGCTTTCAATGCCGTGGCCCGGGTTCAGTCCCTGGTTGGGGAACTGACATCTTGCAAGCCACGTGGAGTGACCAAAAAAAAAAAAAAGAGGTACCATAACCTATCTAGAGATACTCCCAGAATTTTATTCTATGCACAGGTATCACATGTATACTAAAACTCTTGCTTTTAACATGTTCACCAGTTCTGCCTGGAAGTCCTCCAAGGACACCTCACTTATACTTGAAAAAACCTTTTATCCATTTTATTTATTTATTTTGGTCACAGTGCACATCTTGTGAGATCTTTGTTCCCCTGGCAGTGACAGGGCCGAGTCCTAACCACTGGACTGCAAGGGAATTCCCTTTTTAAAAAATATTTATTTACTTATTTATTTGGTTGCACCAGGTCGTGGTTGTGGCAGGCAGTGTCCTTAGTTATGGCATGTGAACTCTTAGTTGCGGCATGCGTGTGGGATCTAGTTCCCCGACCAGGGAGCAAACCCGGGCCCCCTGCGTTGGGAGCACAGAGTCTTAACCACTGCGCCACCAGGGAAGTCCCAGTAATTCCCTTTTTAGAACTGAGTTTCCTTGTTTGCCAAGTTGGGGAAAGTAAAAACAAACACTATCTATCTATTATCATTAGCATTATTATCAAACCAGTCTATCAGCTTCAGGCATCACATGGCTGAATTTCTGCCTTACAGCAGCTGCCGTAATCCCAATCCTCTGCCTGAAAGCCTCTTTGGCAAAGCTCTGCCTTGGGCACTGTGCCTAGTGCAAACTTCAATGTCCATGCCAAAGGGCATTGTCCAGCTAAGCCTCCAGTCCTTCCCAACCTTCCAGTGCTCACATGCCAGCACTCTGTTGTGAACAGCGGTGGGGAAAAGGGCCTGCTTTGGAGTACATGTGGTCATTGAGTTTTGCAAAGCAGCTCTGTCTTCATCAGAAGTGGATTTACTGTGAAGTTAAAGAAGGTTACGCTTCAGTTTCCTTTACTTGTGTGGGCTCTTTCCAAGACCCTGCGTTGTGTTTACAGTTAAGACTACTATCTCTTTCTATTCTAGCTTCTTATCTCCCTTGTGTCAAAGGGCCCTAGTGGCTGCAGGAATTTTGAGAATCTAGCAAAAGGAAAGTTGACTTGCAAACACACTTAGTTTAGGTTTAGTGGGATATAGTTAGGTGGTCCCTAGTCACCTTGATGTATAGGTATTTAGTTATGTTAAGACATTCAGGCTTAGGAATGGCTTCCAAGAATATTTGTACCACTGTGTGGACTTACTAGTGCTATGATATGAAGGTGCAAGAGTAGAGGTGATCTGAACATGACTTACAGCATCTTGCAGTAAAAGAAAGGCTAAAATATGTGGAACTGAAACCCTGCACCTCAGATTGGGACTTGAACCCATGTGGCTGGGTCTTGGACCCAGCCAAAACCCACCGTCTTCCGAGATCACACACCTGGTTTCAGGACTTAATGAAGCTCAGGTTCTTGATGTCTCATTGTAGAAAGAATTCAGTGAGAGACAAAGTGATAGGTAAGAAGTGGATTTATTTAGAGAGAAAAACACTCCACAGACAGAGTGTGAGCCATCTCAGAAGAGGAGAAAGGCACCAGGGTATGGGGTTGTCAGTTTTTATAGGGGTGGGTAATTTCATAGGCTAATGAGTGGAAGGAGTATTCCAGCTATTTCAGGAAGGGGGAGGGATTTCCAGAAATTGGGCCACCGACGACTTTTTGACCTTTATGGTCGGCCTTGGAACTGTCACCGGCGCCTGTGGGTGTGTCATTTAGCTTGCTGATGTGTTACAGTGAGCATATACTGAGGCTCATAGTTTCAGAACTATTCTCTGTTGTTCCATGGAAAATTCTTCCAGTCATCTGACATGCAAAATTGTAAGCGAATGATTGGGTTTTCATCAAGACTTAGTTGAAATGGAATTTCTCTCCTGTCAGCAGCACACTTGATAATGCAGCTAATGCAATTAAAAATGTGCCACCACAGATTACTTAATAAGCTAATTAATGAAGAGGAGTAAATCATATGGATACTTTGGAAAAATATTTAAATTTAAATTTCTTGCTATCTGGACGTGCAATACTGCTGTCAATGAAGATAACACAAAACTCATAATGAAACAGGAGGGAAGAGGGCAGGGCACAACCTTTAAAAGAATGACATGGCCATAGGACATGACAAAAACTGGTTACAATCAACTAGGTTCAAGATGGCAGACGAGTCAACTTCCAGTAGACCTTGAGCCTCATTATACACTCATTGTAATCCATTAGCATGCTAAACGACACACCCACCAGCGCCAGGACAGTTCCAAGGCCAACCATCAAAGACCAAAAAGTGGGCAGTAGCCCAGTTCCTGGAAATCTCCACCCCTTCCCCAAAATAGTTGGAATAATCCTCCCACTCATTAGCTTATGAAATTACCCAGTCCATAAAAACTAACCACCCCATATGTTGGGGCCTCTTGCCTTCTGAGATGGCCTATACTCTGTCTGTGGAGTGTGTTTCTCTCTAAATAATTCCACTTCTTACCTATCACTTTGTCTCTCACTGAATTCTTCCTGTGATGAGACATCAAGAACCTGAGCTTCATTAAGTCCTGAGACCAGGTGTGTGATCTCAATTAAAAGACCGAGGGTTCAAGTCCCAATCTGAGTCGCACGGTTTCAATAATGTCCAACTACCTTGAGTTTCCTCGATTCAAGGATCATGGACTCACTACATAAGAACACTTATTTCAAAGGCCTTCATATATTCTTATAGTTCATACATGAAAGAAACTTGATTGCAGTTTTCTCAGATTTGACCATAATTCTAAAAATTTAATTACCAGGAATGTCATATGAATCTGAAAGGAAATTTCCTAAATTATCAGTAACAATTTTTTTCAATCAATCATGCTAAAGGAAAGATCTTCCTGATCTCGCTGAAGAAAATAAGATTGCAAAACTGCTTTCTTGGGGCTTCCCTGGTGGCGCAGTGGTTGGGAGTCCGCCTGCCGATGCAGGGGACACGGGTTTGTGCCCCGGTCGGGGAGGATCCCACATGCCGCGGAGCGGCTGGGCCCGTGAGCCATGGCTGCTGGACCTGCGCGTCCAGAGCCTGTGCTCCGCAACGGGAGAAGCCACAGCAGTGAGAGGCCCACGTACCACAAAAAAAAACCAAAATAAAACCCGCTTTCTTGTGAAGAGGAGATCAGAGGTTTTACAGTCAAAACATGTATGGAAAAAATTATTAGAAAGGTGTATGAGGTAATTAATTAAAAAACATACTATGTTATTTCCCTAGATTTTTTATGATACTTGTAGTATTTGTTAGTCCTAAAGTTTTGTAATATTTTGAGATTTTTTTTCACATTCTAAATAAATTTTCATTTGCATAACCTAACTTTATTATTTTGTTAATATTTATTTATTTATTTGGCTGTGTCAGGTCTCAGTTGTGGCAAGTGGGATCTTCATTGCAACATGCAGATGTGGGATCTTTCGTTGTGGCGTGCGGGCTTCTCTAGTTGCGGCACTTGGGCTTTCTAGTTTTGGTGCGTGGGCCCAGCTGCCCTGCAGCAGGTGGGATCCCAGTTCCCCAATCAGGGATCGAACTCTCATCCCCTGCATTAGAAGGCAGACTCCCAACCACTGGACCACCAGGGTAGTCCCTGTGTAACTTAAATTTATATTAGTAATGTGGGGTTTTTTCCTTAGAGAATGTCCCTAAAGATGTATATGCTTCAGGTCCCTCAAAACCTGGTCTTCATTCATTTATGCAACAAATATTTGTAGAATACCTACTATGTGTCAGATGCTGTTTGTTGCTGAGAACACAAGCAGTGAGAAAATCAGACACAGGTTGCCACATAGAATTTCTACCTAGAGTTTCACAGCATCTCTCCTGAAGAGCTGCATCAACTCCTGGCCCTCACCTGCCAAACTGGAGGAGATTAAACTTGGTTCTGGGGCAGGAGGGAAATCTATCCCTAGTTTTTGGCCACCTTCTGGGGGAAAATTTTCTTCTCATTCAGGCTACATGTCCCTCAAGGGAGTGCTGTGGCTCTGTTCTGTGTTGTCATCATTCTGGCATTCAGGCTGCAGGAGCATGTGATCTTGTAGCACAGGGAAAAGAGAATTGATAGATCATGAGATGGCTTTTAAAGCACCTGCTCAGAGTGGTATATGTCATTGCCACTCACATTTTATTGGTCAAGGCAAGTCACATGACCAAGCCTGAAGCTAATTGGGTGGGAAGTAGAGTTCTCCAATAGTGAAGGACTCCAAACATGGCTGTACATATTTGACACAATAATACAGTCTACCTCATAAGCCCTCAGGGGTTGATTAGAGATAAAGATATTTGAAATGTTTGTAAGATACATCTCTAGAATGTTGGCTTTCAAATATCCATTTGTAGGGTGTCATTAAAACTAATAAACACACGTGTAATCATGTTGTCTTTACTGAAGTACTTTAAAGTAGGTTATAGATCAGAACGGTCCAACAGAAATATAATGCAAGCCATGTATATAATTTAAAATATTCTGCTAGGGCTTCCCTGGTGGCACAGTGGTTAAGAATCTGCCTGCCAATGCAGGGTACATGGGATCGAGCCCTGGTCCGGGAAGATCCCACATGCCGCAGAGCGACTAAGCCCGGGCACCACAACTACTGAGCCTGCGCTATAGAGCCCATGAGCCATAACTACTGAGCCCACGTGCCACAACTACTGAAGCCCACGCGCCTACAGCCCGTGCTCTGTGACAAGAGAAGTCACCGCAATGAGAAGCCCGTGCACCACAAGGAAGAGTAGCCCCTGCTCGCCACAGCTAGAGAAAGCCCCTGCGCAGCAACAAAGACCCAACACAGCCAAAAATAAATAAATAAATAAAATTAAAAAAAAAATTCTGCTGAAGTAAAAAGTGACACGTGAAATTAGTTTTAATATATTTTATTTAACCACTATATCCAAAATGTTATCATTTTATCATGTAATCAGTATAACAAGATATTAATGAGATATTTCACATTCTTTTCTCACAGAAGTCTTCAAAATCTGGTGTGTGTTAGAGCACACGTAGAGCACATCTTGGTTTGGACTAGTCACATTTCAAGTGCTCAGTAGCCACATAAAACTAGTGACTACCATAGAGATAGCGCAGGTCTAGACAATACAACCTCTGTGTGTTCTCATAGAAAGAGACTGATTAGTGACTAGATAGACCCTGGGAGCTAGAGGTCAACATCCTTCTTTGTAAAATGCAGGGGATTTTTTTGTTTTTGTTTTTGTCACGCCATGCTGCTTGCGGGATCTTATTTCCCCTACCAGGGATTGAACCTGGCCAGGCAGTGAAAGTGCCAAGTCCTAACCACTGGACCGCCAGGAAATTTCCCTAAAATGCAGGTTTAATACCTTTCAGAAAAAGCAAGCAGATTTTAGGTATAATTATTTTACTCTTTAGTACTTAGCTATATCCTCTTTCACCTCATGAAGAAATATATCAAAGCAAATTAAAACTTTTTCCCAACTTTTATTGACCTTTCATCAGCCTTTGATTTGGTGACCAGGAGTCAGCTGGCCCAAGAATGTGTGAACTTGACATGGATTTCTTAATTAATATTCCTGCCAAATCTACCTTTTAATATCATCTACAGAACTAGGGTGGATAGGAATGGCCTCTCTATAGAACAAGTTATTTAAAAATATATATATATTTTTTTTTTTACTTTTTTTTTGTGGTACACGGGCCTCTCACTGTTGTGGCCTCTCCCGTTGCGGAGCACAGGCTCCGGATGCGCAGGCTCAGCGGCCATGGCTCACGGGCTCAGCCGCTCTGCGGCATGTGGGATCTTCCTGGACTGGGGCACGAACCCGTGTCCCCTGCATCGGCAGGCAGACTCTCAACCACTGCGCCACCAGGGAAGCCCTAAAAATATTTTTTTTTGAAGTATGGTTGACTTGCAATGTTTCAGGTGTCAGCAAACTAATTCAGTTATGCATATATACACACAGACACACGTATATATATATACTTTTTCATATTCTTTTCCACTATAAGTTATTACAAGATATTGAATATAATTCCCTGTACTATAGTTAGTCATTGTTGTTTATCTATTTTATATATAGCAGTGTGTATCTGTTAATCTCAAATTCCTAATTCCTAATTTATTCTTCTACCCCCCCCTTTTCTCTTTGGAGAAAGTTTGTTTTCTATGTCTGTGAGTCTATTTCCGTTTTGTAAATAAGTTCATTTGTATCTTTTTTTAGATTCCACATATAAATGATATCATATATTTGTCTTTCTCTGTCTGACTTACTTCACTTAGCGTGATAATCTCTAGATCCATTCGTGATGCTGCGAATGGCATTATTTCATTCTTTTTCATAGCTGAGTAATATTCCATTATATATATACACCACATCTTCTTTATCCATTCCTCTGTTGATGGACATTTAGGTGGTTTCCATGTCTTGGATATTGAACATAATGCTGCTATGAACATTTCAGTGAATATATCTTTTCAAATTATGGTTTTCTCTGGGTATATGCCCAGTAGTGGGATTGCTGGGTCATATGGTGACTCTATTTTGTTTTTTAAGGAACCTCCATACTGTTCTCCATAGTGGCTGCACCAATTTACATTCCCACCAACAGTGTAGGAAGGTTGCCTTTTCTCTACACCCTCTCCAGCATTTATTATTTGTAGACTTTTTGATGGTGGCCATTCTGACCAGTGTGAGGTGATATCTCATCATAGTTTTGATTTGCATTTCTCTAATAATTAGTGATGTTGAGCACCTTTTCATGTACCTGTTGGCCATCTGTATCCGACCACATTATTTTTTTTAACGCCTTTATTGGAGTATTGGAGTATAAAACAATTGTTTTACATTGTTACGTTAGTTTCTGCTGTATAACAAAGTGAATCAGCTATATGTATACATATATCCCCATATCCCCTCCCTCTTGCATCTCCCTCCCACCCTCCCTATCCCACAACTCTAGGTGGTCACAAAGCACTGAGCTAATCTCCCTGTGCTATGTGGTTGCTTCCCACCAGTTATCTGTTTTACATTTGGTAGTGTATATATGCCATGCCACTCTCTCACTTTGTCCCAGCTTACCCTTCCCCCTCCCCATGTCCTTAAGTCCATTCCCTACCTCTGCATCTTTATTCCTGTCCTGACCCAATTGTGGTTATAAACAGGGTGTCTTAGCACCACTTCTTTTCTTTTCTTTTTATTTTTTTAATAAATTTACTTATTTTATTTATTTATTTTAGGTTGCATTGGGTCTTTGTTGCTGGGTGTGGCCTTTCTCTAGTTACAGAGAGTGGCGGCTACTCTTCGTTGAGGCACGTGGGCTTCTCATTGTGGTGGCTTCTCTTGTTGCAGAGCACAGGCTCTAGGCGCAGGCTTCAGTAGTTGTGGCTAGCAGGCTCAGTAGTTGTGGCTCACGGGCTCTAGAGCTCAGGCTCAGTAGTGTGGCACATGGGGTTAGTTGCTCCATGGCATGTGGGATCTTCCCTGACCAGGGCTTGAACCCGTGTCCCCTGCATTGGCAGGCAGATTCTTAACCACTGTGCCACCAGGGAAGCCCAGCACCACTTCTTGTAATGTATATGTTGATAGTTTGGTATCACTTTTGGATGAAAGAAAAGAACCATTTACTTTCTCTCTTGAAATAGTAAATAGGGGTGTCCTTGTAGACATTGGTGAAATTATTTCAGCGTCATGAATCAGTATCAGCCAGATGAAGGGATCATCATTAACTGTGAAAAAAAGACTTAAAAAATATTGAAACTAGTGGTTCTCTAATTTTTAAGTGTTCGGTATTAAAAGAAGCTACGCATCAGATCAATGTGTTCACTTAACCGAGAAGAGTGCTTTGTAGTTAATTCATGTTGGTAGGACCGTATTTCAGATACGTTTATATCCCTAATACCTACCACAGGGCAGGGCATACAGTGTGCATTCCACAAATACTTGGTGAACTGTACTAAAATTAACCATCTGGAAGCCTGTGGTGTGTGTCTCAAAAGGAGAAGGCAGAGGAATTCTTAACCGAATGGCAGGAATCCTGGAGACATTTCACACTGACAGAAGAGATGGCTTTAAGGATCTCTTGGGAACCCTAAACTTCAATATAGATACACCTGATAATAATAAAACAATTCATAGCCATTATAGTGAGTTTAAAAATCTTAAATATTAAAATACTGTGTGTCTCATTTTGTAGATTCAAAGGGAATTTCTCTTGGTCTGGTCATTAACTAGGTTTTACTACTATCTCTTTCAGATGCCTAATGTCTTCAGAAGCAGCCCCACGATGTGAAAGAGTTTATGTAAGTCCCCAAGAGTGACACAAATTACTCCACCAGCTGCATTCCTCTGTGTTAGGAAAAAGAGAGTCCGATATATTCCAATATATTTCTTGTCTAATAAAAAAATCTCAGAAGGTTGAAACACACTAACACAGAAAAGAGAATGCAATAGTATTCAACCACTTGCTTTCATGAAAAGTGTCAATAATTAATAATGTTTAAAGTTCACAGGACAGGGCTTCCCTGGTGGTGCAGTTGTTAAGAATCCGCCTGCCAAAGCAGGGGACATGGGTTCGATCCCTGGTCCAGGAAGATCCCACATGCCATGGAGCAACTAAGCCCGTGTGTCACAACTACTGAGCCTGCGCTCTAGAGCCCACGAGCCACAACTGCTGAGCCCGTGTGCCACAACTACTGAAGCCCGCACACCTAGAGCCCGTGCTCCACAACAACAGAAGCCACCACAAGGAGAAGCCCGTGCACCGCAACGAAGAGTAGCCCCACTCGCCGCAACTAGAGAAAGCCCGTGTGCAGCAACGAAGACCCAAAGCAGCCAAAAAAAATAAATGAAATAAATAAATTTATAAAACAAATAAAGTTCACAGGACGTTAGAGATAAAAGAGTCTTCAAATATCATCTGGCCCTATCCCTCTCCTTTTCCAAATGGGAAAACTATGGCCAAGAGAAGCATGGTGAGTCAAGCCTTCAGTCTCATGATGTAACCTGACAGTGATCATACAGCTCACTGTTAAGAAAGCCCTGCCGACCAAGAGTGCTCCCTGACTTCATGTGGGGGATACCATTTTAAACCATAACTGCAATATCAAGGTATTACCAAATGCTCTTCTTCACTTGCCAGTTATTTGGGGCTCTGTTAATTATATTATAGTCCTAAGAGTTCAGGAACTTGTGTACACAATTCAGGCTCTTCAGAGAGGGACACAAATGGTCATAGTATGTGTGTATACAAATCTGTGTGTATACACATGCATACACAGGTACATGTATATATATTTTTAAATATACACATATATCATATATGTAAATACGTCAGCTGATACATAAAGAGACATCATCAGTAGTTGAACAGTATTAACACACCTGTACACTACAATAAAACCATTGTGAAATGTATTGGAAAAGAGAAATAAAGGCAAATTTTCTACTTATCAATATTTCAAAGTGTTTGTGAAAAATTTATCATTCCACGCTTCTGGTAGGTTCATTTGTCAATTCTTAGACTTTATTTATTTATTTTAATATTTATTTATTTGGTTGTGCTGGGTCTTAGTTGTGGCAGGTGGGCTCCTTAGTTGCGGCTTGTGGGATCCTCAGCTGTGGCATGCATATGTGATCTGGTTCCCTGACCAGGGATCGAACCCTGGTCCCCTGCTTTGGGATCTCAGAGTCTTATCCAGTGCACCACCAGGGAAGTCCCAATTCTTAGACTTTATATCATCCAGTAATAAACCTTTGTTCAATTACACCAACAAAATGTGAACCACCCTGAGATGTGTGCTTACTGTGAATAACCCACAACTGTTCGTAAAAGCATCAACTTTTACAGCAGTCACCTTTTGTCAAGTGTTTGTGACATAGCTCTAACTTAATTACTCTTCTAACCACCCCCCTTTTTCAAAAAAAGTGAAGTGGGTGTGTTCTTACCCTGCACAACACATGCAAGTCTAAACAATAATGTAAGGAAGCTATAAGGATATTAATTACACATGAATTGGACCTGCTTCAGAGTATTACTTGAATGATGAAGATTTCTGGTTATAAGTAGGATTTTTTGCCCTTTGGAGGCAATAATGCTGTTCCTCAGCAATGTGGTTCTTTTTGGTAGTAGCATAAATATTCTGGTATGAATTAGCTAAAACATTGCATGTATTTGTGTCATTACCAGAAAGAACCACATTACTGAGGAAAGCATTATTGCTTAGAGGTTAGTGCTTTGATTCTTGGATATGGAACTTTACTACAGGCCAGCATAGCTAGGAGATTAGGAGGTCTCAGGACCTCATCTAAACCTAATTACCTTCCAAAGGTCCCATCTCCAAATACTACCACACGGTGGGGTTAGGGCTTCAACTTGTGGATTTGGGGTGGGACACAATTCCGTCCACAGCAATCAGGAAACCCACGTGTACCATATTTTTCTTTCTTCCAAATATTTGTAGATGATCACATGGTCATGAACAGACAGGAGAAAAATGACCCACCTGCTGCCTAAACCTCAGCTCTTCTTGCTATGTCTTGACTGACGTGATACTGCCTCTTCATGGGGTGTTGCTGAACCACATTCAAGCTTTTGCCTCAAACTTCTAGACCAAAATTTTCTTCTAAGGAATGTTTTTAATAATATAATTGGAGTTAACTGCACTATACAAATATTAGTTAATTTTTAAGAGCAAAATAGTTGTTATAGGTTGAATTGTGTCCCCCCCCCCAAAAAAAAGATATGTTAAAGTCCCAGCCCCTAGTATATCAGAATGGAAATAGGGTCGCTGCAGGTGTAATTAGTTAAGTGAGGTCATACTTCAGTTAAGTAAGGTCATACTAATCCAGTATGACTGGTGTCCTGTAAGCAGATGGCCATGTGAAGACAGAAACACAGGGAGAATGCCATGTGAAGACAGAAGACTGGAGTGATGCATCTAGAAGCCAAGGAGCACCAATGAGCTGACAAACCACCAGAAGCTAGGAAGAGGTGAAGAAGGATTCTCCTACAGCTTTCAAAGGGAGCACAGCCCTGCTTTGGTATCAGACTATTAGCTTCTAGAACTATGAGACAATAAATTTCCATTGTTTTAAGCCACTTAGTTTGTAATACTTTGTTACGGCAGCCCTAAAAAACAAATACAGTTGTCTATCCTCTGGAATTGGGTTGTAATAGGCTATTTAGAGGCACTTTATTTTTAATAAATTTAAATATTTAATTTATTTATTTTTGGCTGAGTTGGGTCTTCATTGCTGCGCACGGGCTTTCTCTAGTTGTGGCGAGCGGGGGCTACTCTTCGTTGTGGTGCGTGGGCTGCTCATTGCAGTGGCTTCTCTTGTTGCGGAGCACGGGCTCTAGGCTCGTGGGCTTCAGTAGTTGTGGCACACAGGCTCAGTAGCTGTGGCTCGCAGGCTCCAGAGCACAGGCTCAGTAGTTGTGGTGCACGGGCTTAGTTGCTCTGCGGCATGTGGGATCTTTCCGGACGAGGGATCAAACCCACGTGCCCTGCATTGGCAGGCGGATTCTCAACCACTGCGCCACCAGGGAAGCCCTAGAAGCACTTTATATTCTTATTTTGTTTGTATTTACCTTTTTTTTGTTTTTGTTTTCAAATATGGTGAGAAAACAAATGGTGAACAGAAATTTACTGTTTATTTTTAAAATTCAGAGCTGGCAAAAAATGAGTCACAAGAAGTAAAAACCAAACAAAGATGAAGGTAATGATGTTGTGTTATTTAATTCAAGAAAATAAAGCGGGCTTTCCTGGTGACGCAGTGGTTGAGAGTCCGCCTGCCGATGCAGGGGACACAGGTTCGTGCCCCGGTCCGGGAAGATCCCACATGCCGCGGAGCGGCTGGGCCCGTGAGCCATGGCCGCTGAGCCTGCGCGTCCGGAGCCTGTGCTCCGCAACGGGAGAGGCCACAACAGTGAGAGGCCCGCGTACCACAAAAAAAAAAAAGAAAAGAAAGCATTTGCTGCATAGTGTGGCTTATTGCCAGAGCAGTTGTTGGGAAAGAGTTATAAATACAAAAGTGACATTTACAGGGACTGCCCTGGTGGCGTAGTGGTTAAGAATCTGGCTGCCAATGCACGAGACACGGGTTCGAACCGTGGTCCGGGAAGATCCCACATGCCGTAGAGCTAGTAAGCCCGTGCACCACAACTACTGAGCCTGTGTGCCGCAACTACTGAAGCCCGCGTGCCTAGATCCTGTGCTCCGCAACAAGGGAAGCCACTGCAATGAGAAGCCCGCGCACTGCAACAAAGAGTCGCCCCTACTCGCTGCAACTAGAGGAAGCCGGTGTGCAGCAACAAAGGCCCAACACAACCAAAAATAAATATAAAATCATAAATAAGTTTATTTTAAAAATGACATTTACAGAATCAACTATCAGATTATTTGTGGGATACATTAAAAATGAAATTTTCATCTTCAACTCTAAAATCAAAGAACATTATTAATATTGTGCAATATTAATTATGCAAAATAGGTGGAGGATCACAGACTGGCAAATAAATTGCCAATTTATATGGAAGCTATTCACTCTGAAAACTCCAAGAGGTATCTTTGAAGTACTGCTTGCTTCAATTACGGGGAAAATCTCAGAGATTCATAGTGGTTTCTAAAGCCTTACACTTTACTTGAATCATTTTTGAAGTTAAAACATTTCTTTACATCCTATCACATCATAAAACAGAACATACCTCTAATGACTTTTATGGAAAAAAAAAATCCAAGAATGCCCAAGTCAAGTTCTTTTGTGTATAAGTAACCTCTCTGTTCAACGTGGAAAACAGGAAGTCCTAAAGGGAGAATTGATGTGCAGAATAAGCAAGACCTAAATGAGGTATGACTTGCTGGTTAGCACTCATATACCTGGAAATGGAGGGGAATAGTGACTATAAAGTAACATTTTTACCTCCTAAAAATACTCACTGATAAGAGTGTTCTGCAAAGATATGATCAGGATAACCAACTATGTATAATACACACATACACTCTCTCTTCTTCACGAACCCCAAAGGAGTGTTGTCTTCTTTTTTGCTGAACAAGTTTGATCCAGCACCTACTCTGTGCTGGGGATACATGCAGTTGAAGACCCTCTTTTCATGGAGCTACGATTTTAGTAGGGGAGACAAAAAAAATGTATATTGTTTTATGATATGTTCTACCAAGTTGCTTGAAGACTTAACCTTTGCAACTGAAAGGATGTATTGCATCATATGAGGGAGTAAATATGATGGTTTCATCAAATTTATAAATTTAGGGCCATATTTTTTTTTTTTTTTGCGGTTCGCGGGCCTCCCACTGTTGTGGCCTCTCCCGTTGAGGAGCACAGGATCCGGACGCGCAGGCTCAGCGGCCATGGCTCACGGGCCCAGCAGCTCTGCGGCGTGTGGGATCTTCGTGGACTGGGGCACGAACCTGCGTCCCCTGCATCGGCAGGTGGACTCTCAACCACTGTGCAACCAGGGAAGCCCTAGGGCCATATTTTAAAGTCTACCTCTTCTGGGGTCATTGTGGCATTAATGGGCTGGTATTTACCCCTAGTGCAGTTCTGTTGACAGCTTAACTTACAAGAAACAGCCACGGCTGTTCTTGAGAATTCTTTTTTGTCACACAGAAGTTCTTTCCACCTGCAGCAAACGTAAACACTGCTTTTTGTTTTGGGCCTCTGTTGTTCACACCATCCTATACCATTCTACTGATGTAGAGGAGATAACTTTTGGAGTCCAAAAAAGTACTATATGAATACACGTTGAACAGTCAATTTTCCCATAACAGAACAAGAGTCTGGGCCCTCTGTCTGCCTCTTAACAGTTCCATGAAAGACCCACTGGGAGAAAAACACATTGGATTTGAGTCATTTCTTACAAGGATCTCATTTTTCTCACATTTCTTCTCACAGCTGTTCTGATCTGCTCCCAAACTTCAGTCCTAGCTCCCCACAATATACAGAATAAGATTCAACCATAATTGTCAAATAATTCAGGAAATCAAGACGATAACTGAACTTACAATTACCTATGCAAGACCATTTGGTCTTTATATAAAAGGAAGGGCTCAATTCTGAAATTCTTTTAACATCTTTATTGGAGTATAATTGCTTTACAATGGTGTGTTAGTTTCTGCTTTATAACAAAGTGAATCAGCTATACATATTCACATATCCCCATATCTCCTCCCTCCTGCATCTCCCTCCCTCCCACCCTCCCTATCCCACCCCTCTAGGTGGACACAAAGCACCGAGCTGATCTCCCTGTGCTATGCAGCTGCTTCCCACTAGCTATCTATTTTACGTTTGGTAGTGTATATATGTCCATGCCACTCTCTCACTTTGTCCCAGCTTACCCTTCCCCCTCCCCATGTCCTCAAGTCCATTCTCTACATCTGTGTCTTTATTCCTGTCCTGCCCCTAGGTTCTTCAGAACCTTTTTTTTTTCTTTTTTAGATTCCATATATATGTGTTAGCATACGGTATTTGTTTTCTCTTTCTGATTTACTTCACTCTGTATGACAGACTCTAGGTCCATCCACCTCACTACAAATAACTCAATTTTGTTTCTTTTTATGGCTGAGTAATATTCCATTGTATATATGTGCCACATCTTCTTTACCCATTCCTCTGTCGATGGACACTCAGGTTGCTTCCATGTCCTGGCTATTGTGAAGAGAGCTGCAATGAACATTTTGGTACATGACTCTTTTTGAATTATGGTTTTCTCAGGGTATATGCCCAGTAGTGGGATTGCTGGTCGTATGGTAGTTCTATTTCTAGTTTTTTAAGGAACCTCCATACTGTTCTCCATAGTAGCTGTATCAATTTACATTCCCACCAACAGTGCAAGAGGGTTCCCTTTTCTCCACACCCTCTCCAGCATTTATTGTTTGCAGGTTTTTTGATGATGGCCATTCTGACCAGTGTGAGATGATACCTCATTGTAGTTTTGATTTACATTTCTCTAATGATTCGTGATGTTAATTCTGAAATTCTTGTAGGCATTCCCTCCATCCTCCAACATACTGAAAGTGTCAAGATTTTTAAGTGCAAGCAAGAGGAATCAAATCCGGCTGTTTTAAGAAGAAAGGCAATTTATTAAAGGATATGGAACGGTTCTCCTGGAGATCAAAGCTTAGAGACTACATAGCTGGAACAATGCCCCAGATCGCGCTCTGGAACTGGTCCCAAGAAGCCACCACTGCTGCCGTGCTGGGCCCGGAGACCACAACCTGAAGCACCTGCGTGCCCCACGCAGAACCCAGAACGCCTGTGCTAAAACCACAGACACCGACAGCTCTTCACACTGCGCATATCTGCCACCTCTGCTGCCACTCTCTTCCGCAGGGTTCTCCTCAGATTCTGCATCTTTCAGCACTTTTCTTCTGGCCGTGATGCCATTGCAGGCCTGGCCTGAGCTGCAAGGGAGGCTGGGAAATGGAGTAACTGATACTTTCAGATTGCTGGGTAGGTTCTGCCTCAAAGGGTAGGTCAGATGCCTCTGACCAAGGAAGGGGGTTCCGAAGCAATGGTAAATATCTCCCTCACTGGCTAAACCGCTGATGGCGCCACCAGGCCCTGATGAACAAGCACATGAGCTAGGAATGAGCTTGAGACTTTGCTCTCTTTACCATGAAACAGGGCAATACGAGGCAGCTCTGAGGAAAGGGCAACCCTTCCTACTGCTCCCCCCACTTGCCCCTCCGAGCAGCTAAACACAGCTCATTCCTTCAGAGGGCACTTCGAGTTGTCCTGTCCCGTGCTGTGACCTGAGCTGGAAGGCCTTCTGCCCCTCAGCTGCCACCGGTGTGACCCACACAGTCTGACTCCAATGCCGGTTCTTCCAGGAAAGCCTGGAAGTTAATTTGCAAAGGAGCTTCATTGCAGCCTGATCCCCTCACGGGAATTACTACCCTCTCTGCTCTGGATGCTCCCACAGGGCTCTGCTTACCTTCCAGGGCACTTATTCACCTTGCAGTGTTGTGGTTTGTAAACGCACCCAAAGTTCAATAGAAACTCCAGAACCTCCTTTGAGGAGGAATTAGTGCAGGAAAGACGAGGTAATGTGGGAGCTTGGAGGCTGGCGCTGTGTCTGCTTCACACTTTACACGAGACTGGAACATCGTCGATTTCATTATGAAGATGGGGTTTCAGAGGAGCTCAACGTGCCCCCAATTCCCCAGCTATATCTCCCCTCAGCTCTGCTGCCTTTTTCTTGTATGGGGCTCCATCCAGGCTCTGCAGCCAGCCCTCTGTCCTTTCCCGGTTGTGCTGTGTTTGACGAGTGACTTGTCACGTACCTCACGGGGTTGTGCTAATACTTGTGAGGTGCCAACAACAGGGCCTGGTGCCCTTTGCCCCGTTAGTTGTTTTTGGGGGGTTTATTTGGCCACGTCGTGCGGCTTGTGGGATCTTAGTTCCCCCACCAGGGATTGAACCCGGGCCCTCAGCAGTGAAAGCACCGAGTCCTAACCACTGGACCACAGCCCTGTTAGTTATTATCATCACAGTCTTCTAGAGGGCAGAGGCCTTCTTGGTTCTCTTTTGCACTCCTTGCTTATAGGAGAGGCCGGTCAAGTCCGTTGAAGTGAGATCTGGCATCTGGAGGGATTTGGGGGGAAGTACATGCAGTAAAATCCTGCCCCAGCAAGAAGACTCCTGAGGTTATCCACCTCTTAGGGCTGTCTCAGGCTTCAGGGGCCAGAAAGGTGGGAGGTGGAGTTCAGACTGACTGTTTGCAATCATGTCAAACAGGTGATCTTGGAAAGAAAAAAAAAATGTTCACCTAGGCCGTAGAACTTCTTTGATCCTATTGTGATGAGATATTACCTAGGGCATGTTTATTTTTGTGCCAAGAAACCCATACTTTTGCAAAAATGGCTGTTCATCATACGCATGTTTCACGCGCATAGGGATTATCCAGGATCATGGTCAAATGCAGATTCTGACTCTGTAGGTGTGGATGAGGCCTGAGATTCTGTATTTCTAATAAACTCCCAGTTGATGCTATTCCTGCTGGGGCATGGATCACACTTTCAGCAGCAAGGATATATGACATGGGTGAGGAGGGGAAAAAGGCATACAACTTTTTCTTTAATATCGAAAAATAAACAGATGTCCAGGCCTAGGCAAGCCCATTCTAACTTGCATTGTTTCAAGGTATCAGTGGCTGTGGAAGAGTTTCTCCATAATGTATTTCCTTAGCCTCCCCCCACCAGGTGACAATGGAGTGGCCATTTATTACTATGTAGAAAGGAAATATGAATTATTTATCCAAACCTGGCGACAAAATTAATCACAGCAAGATGAGTAAGAGCACTTGGACAGGTGGGGACCATCAGATTAGGCGAATATTAAAAGTGGATTGAAAGGGCTGCGTTACATTTCTTTGAATCTACCATAGACCACTGCATCAGAATCATCCGGGATGTTTATTCAAATGCTGGCTCCCGGGTTCCACCCCAGGTATAATGAATCACAATCTTTGCAGGGGGCCTGTGAATCTGAATCTTTAATAAGGAAACACCTAGCCAACCAATTGTTCCACACATTAAAGTTCAACGAATATGAGTTTAGAGACTTTGAGGTCTCTGATAAGACATTGTATTGTGTATTGGGATGATCTCACAATACATTAAATTGATAACGGTGTGATGGTGGTAGCCCCAATCCTTACCTTGCCCTAAAATATTCTGTGATTTCAGCATTGGTTTCTTACCTAAATCTTGAAGGAATCTTTGGGTTCATATAAATATGCTTAGAATCCACTGATGATCTGGTCCTATTCTTGGTGTTTTTTGTTGATATTCAGTAAACACCACTAATACATATGCAATATAGCCAAGTCAATGTTATTTCCACAATTTGTACACATAATAGAGTATTGAATACTTCCCTCCTCTATATAGCAAGTATAGAATCAAGTAGATGAAGTAAATTGCTACCAAAACCTACAGTGATTTACTTGGAAATATTTTCTTCCCCAAATCCATGGAGAAATGAGAGCATCTAATAGAGAAAGGAAAATAAATTCATGATATCACTAGAATGAATAGCATCCCTGACTAAGTGACTGTATGGGGAGAACAATAGCCATTTGGGGGTCTTTTTCAGGCTAGGATAAGGTGGTCATCTCTTAAGCACCCGCACTACTGAGCTACAATTGTATGTATAATTGTGTGGCATCTTAAAGGCATTTCTGTGTAGTTTTTATCAGAGAACAGCAGAAGTTTACCAGAACCAAAAATACTTTTCTTCACATTGTTAAGAGGACTTTCATGCTTTTCACCCGGTCTTTAGAAAATGAAAAGCTAATGCCATGTAATCACAATTTCCTGGGATTCTGAAAAACCACTAAAGAGGCACATTGATGCTCTCTGAATGGAAACACTGTAGCACGTTTTGGATTGGCTCTGTTGTGGGATCCTTGACACTCATAAGCTCAAATCAGAGTTTTCAAAGGTTCCTTTTGTATCCAAAACACCCAGACAGTCTGATTTCAACCATGCATGTGCTTCTGGGTGAATGCAGATGGTACTTTTTTTTTTTTAGGGGGAAAAAAGGAAACTTAATTAAAGCCAGTATTAATTACCTCAATACTCCAGGCTTGAGACTATAAGAACTTCATTTTTACATGAGCATAAAATGCAAAGTTTTAAAGTTATATTGAATAAAACTAAACTGTTTTCCCTTTCTAGGTTTAGTAAAAACCAACCAAATACCATATAAAATGAGCTTTATTAGAAGCAGGGATAAGCAGGAAGTTTTCTGGTCCCATCAATATTTAATTTAAAGACAAAATAACATGCTGTGTTACTAGATATACTAGCCTGTATTTTGAAACCATGTTATTCTTCTTAAGCCACTGAGATAGCCTCCTCCTCCTTATATCTTCAGATATATCTGTGAAGTATATGATTGTATATAGAGTCCTGAGGCAGTTTCCAAGAGCCTGACTGATTCCTAGGAAAACAGTTGTTCAAACACAAAATTGGTTTGTGGAGTTCTCCCAGATATGTGCAACAGCCACCATCATTTATGAACGCTTATTGGATACTGAGCAGTGCACAGGGAAACCCACCCAGTGTCAGACACAAAGTGAGTAAATAGTGTGGCATGGGAGATGTCAGCTCCACGTTTCTGGGTAAGGGAGATGTTTTTGGTTCTTTGAACAGGAAGTGGCCCTTGCTACCAAAAGGGACATCAAACCCCTTTGAAGATCAAGGGCACGAAGCAGTCAGGTGGGAGAGACAGAGAGCTGCAGCCCCAGCCTGTCATGCTCTGGGTGGATAAGCAAGTTCATAACAGCCTGAAACCAGAATTAATATTTTGACAGGAATAACATGAATCACCCAGAAAAGGAGTGCTTCAGAACAGGGCATGCTCCACAGCCATTCTTGGAAGAATGAACCTGCAGGATATTAGAGTTTGTGGTATAGATTTCATTCTGGAGTTCAGTAATTTTCAATAAATCTTTTCATGACCTTCATGAAGGTCAAAGATCACCTTTAAGGTATCATGTGTAGAAAAGTGGACAGGGTTCATCTAACTTGAACAAGAGAAATTGCCTGGAGAGGATGAAACCTCCCTTACCAACTTGGGTAAGACCCGTTTTGGTCTGGGTATGCTACATGTGATTCTAATGTGTGTGAAGAATTGAATATGTTATCTTGAATTAGATAGTCAAATAACCAGGTTTTGGTTACGTAGGATCCACCACGGTTTTGTGAAAAAGAAATGAATGACAGGGGCTTTCCTGGTGGTGCAGTGGTTAAGAATCCGCCTGCCAATGCAGGGGACACGGGTTCGAGCCCTGGTCCGGGAAGATCCCACATGCCGCAGAGCAACTAAGCCTGTGTACCACAACTACTGAGCCTGCGCTCTAGAGCCTGCGAGCCACAACTACTGAGCCCACGTGCCACAACTACTGAAGCCCATGAGCCTAGAACCCGTGCTCCACAACAAGAGAAGCCACTGCTTCGCATCGCAATGAAGAGTAGCCCCACTCTTCGCAACTAGAGAAAGCCCACGCGCAGCAACGAAGACCCAATGCAGCCAAAATAAATAAATGAATGACAAATAAGCTGAGAGCTGCGGTTTTGGCAAAAAGACTTTGCATAATCTAAGCTCATCGGTAAGGATATTTATTGTACCCTTAATACGTACAGTGCTAGGCTAGGTGTCACAGTGGTGAGGGTAGTGGAAAGTACAGGAAGGGGAAAGGGGACGGTGCTGCCATAGGTTAATTTTAACCTCTACAATGTCTACATTGGCCGCACAGTATTGGCAGCACTGCTCAGAAGAGAGGTCCTGTGGCATCCTTCAGTGTGCTGCGTCTCCTGAGCAAGGCCATTTAGCATCGGGTTAAGAGCATGCTCTCTGGAGCCCTATTGCCAGGGTTTAAATTCCAGCCCCATCATTTCCTTGCTGTGTGGCAGTTCTCAGTTTCTTCACTTGCTCAAGAGGGACAGCAGCCATACCTACCTTGTGGGAAAGGGAAAGTGAAAGGAATTAAAATATCTTAAGCACTTAGTATAATTTATATAAGTATTAGCTATTACCATCAATACTGAAATTGGCATTTAGCGGTCCATGTATTCCATTACATACTGTGTACTAATTTTTTTGCAAATGATTAATCTATGTAAGCTGCAACAGTGATAGTGAGATAACCTACTAATTAGAATTCACAACTCCCCAATCACTCTAGGAAAATGGAAATTTGCTGTACAAAGATTAAGAAAGACCCTGTCCTTGTGCTTGAGGATGTTCCCAGAATATCTGGAGGAATAGTAGAGCTCTGTATATTTTTGAATTTGACACATTATGGATTCAATTCCTACTGTTCGTGTGAATATAACTCATACCACTTAAAGAAAAATAGTTCAGACCTGAAATAGCAAAAGCACTAGATTTCATGTGAGCTGATAGTTCTTGTCCACCAGGGGGCAGTCCACTCATTAAAACCAAGGACAGAAATAACAAGAATAAATAAAATCTGTAATTTAAAAAAAAAAAATCACATTTTAAGTTAGTTTCAGTTTCAATAAACCGTTTACTAGACTTAAAGCCACATAGCAGAATTGGTCATCGTTCTTATCCTCTGATAGATGGATGATCAAGAGATAAGAAAGCAAGAGGAAGTACTTACTAATCTACAATCCAGTCCCAAGGCTGGGCAGATAAATGAGCCACCAAGCATACCCTATGAAGTGAAATGGACCAAAGCAAAACTCATTGTGCAGAACAGGATTCAAATGCAAGAGAACTAGTGACAATGAGTGGGACAATTAGGCCTCAAGTACACAGTATGTATGTGTTCATCAAAGAGTGTCTAGCGTCTCCTGCCTCCTCTCAGATGTGGTGAGAAAAACAGCAGCTGTAAAAGCAGAACATCTGTAAGCTTCTCAGATAGGAAGTACATCTTTAAGTTCAGGATTACTAGTGCACATTTTGGCAAATCTGAAAGACTTCACATCCAAATAAATGGTCATATTTTATATGCCCAGAATTGATATTTAGGCCTAGAACAGATGTGCCCCACTGCCAGAATATAGAAACTATACTTAGTGACAAAATAAAACTAAACACTTTTTTTTTTTGTTTTTTTTTTGGCCGCATTGCGTGACTCGCGGGATCTTAGTTCCTGACCAGGGATTGAATCCGGCCCTGGGAATGAAAGCGCCGAGTCCTAACCACTGGACCACCAGGGAACTCCTGAAATGAAACTTTTTTTTTTTTTTTTTTTTGTGGCGATACGCGGGAATCTCACTGTCGTGGCCTCTCCCGTTGCGGAGCACAGGCTCCGGACGCGCAGGCTCAGCGGCCACGGCTCATGGGCCCAGCCGCTCAGCGGCATGTGGGATCTTCCTGGACCGTGGCACGAACCCGTGTCCCCTGCATCGGCAGGCGCCACCAGGGAAGCCCCTGAAATGAAACATTTTTAACTTTGAACTTTCTTTAGATTTTGGTGAAGCTGATGCTGTATGTCCATGGAGCACACCTTGTGTAACACAGAACTAAGGGACAGTTGGGTTCAAATGTGCTGTACTTTGCAATTAACCAGGAACTAGTCAAGTAGAGTGGAAAGATCGATGATCTCAGTGTTGAAAGAGGCAAATGTAAATTCTAGTATCTCTGCTTTTCAGTTATATAGCCTCGAGCAATATATATGTCAGAGAATTTTAGAAAACTACAAAGGGCTCATAATTTAAGGCATGAGGAAGAAATACAGTCAAATCAGATCTCTAGGGGCTTCCCTGGTGGCACAGTGGTTGAGACTCCGCCTGCCGATGCAGGGGACGTGGGTTCGTGCCCCGGTCCAGGAAGATCCCACATGCCGCGGAGCGGCTGGGCCCGTGAGCCGTGGCCGCTGAGCCTGCGCGTCCGGAGCCTGTGCTCCGCAGCGGGAGAGGCCACGACAGTGAGAGGCCCGTGTACTGCAAAAAAAACCCAAAAAACAAAAATTATATCTCTATGTCTTTTTCTACCATGTGGAGCATGAACATATATATTCATAAAGCTTTCCCAATTACAAAGCACTTTTCAGTGCACTGTCTCCCCACAAGACCTTCCTCAGATGGGATTTTGCAAGAGTCAAATGAGATAATTCACACAAAGCACTTGGATGCTGCCTGGGCATCAGAGCAAGCACATGATGAATGGCAGCTGTTATTATTGTAGTTTGGTCTTCCAACATCCTGTGCACTGGAGATTGTCATCTCCACATTGCCAGGTTCTGAAAACTGAGGTCCAAGAGAAATAAAGTGACTTATCCAAGGTCACATAGCAGCTATTAGAACCCGGACTTGAGGGGGGAGGGATAAATTAGGAGATTGGGATTGATATATACACAATACTATGTGTAAAATAGATAACTAATAAGGACCTACTGTGTAGCACAGGGAACCCTACTCAATACTCTGTAATGACCTATATGGGAATAGAACCTAAAAAAGAGTGCAGATATGTATATGTATAACTGATTCACTGTGCTGTATAGCAGAAACTAACATAACTTTGTAAATCAACTATACTCCAATAAAAAAAAAAAAACTTGGACGTGAGCTCATGTATGTTTTCTCCTCTTCTAGTGGATGTTCCTAGGCACTAGGCATGATAAACATGAACAGTATCATAAAGAGGAATTTTTTTTTCTTTAAAGTGTATAACAAAGTAAAAGCCCAAGTCAGGTGCCCCACCACTGGCTTTCTTTTTTTGTTTGTTTGTTTTTTGCGGTACGCGGACCTCTCACCGCTGTGGCCTCTCCCGTTGCGAAGCACAGACTCCGGACGCGCAGGCTCAGCGGCCACGGCTCATGGGTGCAGCCGCTCCGCGGCATGTGGGATCTTCCCTGACCGGGGCATGAACCCGTGTCCCCTGCATCGGCAGGCGGACTCTCAACCACTGTACCAGCAGGGAAGCCCTACCACTGGCTTTCTTACCCTTCGGGTCCTGACCTTGTAGTTTCCCGGACCTCCAAGTGTTCTGTCAATGCATCCGTATAGAGCAGAGGTTCTCCCACATGCCACAACTAGGAGTTCGTGTGCCACAACTAAGACCAAATAAATAAATAAATATTTTAAAAAATCAGAAGGTTGCATAAGAGATTTCTTCCTCTTCTACTCTGTCTGCAGTGAGAATGTGTGAAGCTGGAGCTCAAAGCCAGGTCCTCCATGTCCAGATCCAGTGCTCTTTCTGCTGCCACATGTAAACACTAACAGTCTCAAGCGAGCCCACTGCTACCATTGGGCACCAATCACCAACAAACTAGACTTTAATATAAAAGATGGAGGATAGTCAAAGAGGTGAATTGTAGGGAAAATGTAAAGAGTTTAGGAGACATGTAACTTGAGGAGGAGTTAAACTAGAGAGAATGATAAATGTGCATTTACTGGCTCACTTTTCCAGACATGGGGGAAGCATGTCAGCATGAAGTACCCTCCTAGGTTGAATGGAAAAAAAAGAACTGGTCCACAGAGCACTGCTTGACTGCATTGCTTCTCCGTGGAAGCTGAGGAAGAGAATTAATCAGCACGGCAGGCAGCTCTCAGATACAACTTCCTTGATGAAAATTACTGTTGGGCAGAGAGGTATGTTCTGAGGCTGAGAATGGTTTGGTAAATTTTTTGTACTTAAAAAGGATGTATTTTTTATAATACTCTTATCTTTCTTTCTTTCTTTCTTTTACAGTAGGTCCGGGTTGGTTATCTATTTTAAATATAGCAGTGTGTACATGTCGATCCCAAACTCGCAAACTATCCTCCCCCCCTTTTACTATTTATTTATTTTTAGTATAAGGGTACAGAATAAAACAGAGAATAAGTATAAGTTAGGATGTCTAGTAGAATACATTAACTATTAAAATTTTACTAGTCAAGCTAATGGACATCCCTTGGCTCCAAATTCAACCACGAGAAAATGACATGTCACTGATATCAAGTCATCTTGAGAAGTGGAGATCAGATTCTCTAGATAATTGTAAATTTATGGAGGGCCCTTTTCATTACCTGCCAGTGACGGTTCACGGAGCCTTCTCCTTACCCCTCAAGCCCAAATGCAACAGGCGCTGCGTCTCATGGGCCGTGGGATCAGAACCATGGCCTAGAGGTTGGGATTGGAAGCCCAGGTCAGAACTTCCAGGGCAATTTCGGAGAGTAAGAGACAAATCTTCCATATTTCCTAGCCACTAATGTGGGGAGGATTATTCCTTCCTCTCAGGGCTGATATTGGAGGTAGAATCCCCCTCCCCAATATAGTTCCTGCCCCAGATTTTGTAGCAGGTTCTCAAAATTTGTCTCAGGTGGATAAAGAACCAGTTATGTCCCTATTTAAGTATGTTTTTCTTCCCTTTGCAAAACCTAGGAAAATTACTCTGTAAATTCATAGCTGTATTTTCTTTTCTTTTTTTTTTTTTTAGCGGTACGTGGGCCTCTCACTGCTGTGGCCTCCCCCATCGCGGAGCACAGGCTCCGACGCACAGGCCCAGCAGCCATGGCCCACGGGCCCAGCCGCTCTGCGGCATGTGGGACCCTCTCGGACCGGGGCACGAACCCGTGTCCCCCGCACTGGCAGGCGGACTCCCAACCACTGCGCCACCAGGGAAGCCATTTAGCTGTATTTTCTTGACCTTTGCCAAGGCCTCAGATGGGTAGGCCTTTTTTCTGGTTGGTGTCCAGCTCCAGCATGGCTTCTGGGATGTGTAAGTTTCTGTGTCC
>NW_021703777.1:71390060-71426074 GCF_005190385.1 Monodon monoceros
GGTGGACATCTGGGAGGCCGTGGCAGCCTGGGCTTTAGCCGGCCTGGCTTGGCCGGCTTTTGACTCAGTATGTGTCCTGTAAAACTGTGACAGGTTATTAGCAAGGGAAGGGGCATGCAGGGTCACGAAGGTGCCGAACGCTCGGGGCCAAGAACGCTGCGGCTGGATGATCCCTCGTCCGGGCGCAGAGCGCTGGCCTGAGCGCAGCCCGCAGTCGTTAGGCATCTACGTGGAAGTGGGGTTTGGCCTTGTTCTCCCTGCACCCTGTAGCCGCCAGAGACGAGTTATAGGCCAGGGAGGCGACGGGAAGGGTTTCAGCACCCGGGGCGCCGGGGGAGAGGGTATCCTCTCCGCGCCGTGAGCGGGGCAGTCTGTCTATTCTCCCATGCCCCGTTCCCGCTCAGTCCTCAAGCTGCCGCCCCTGGGAGACAGACTATGGGGCTTTGCACTTAGGTCAAACGACGGGTGTGAACTGATGTTGCTGTCCTCGAAAATATCTAGACGAGGGAATCTGTACGGAGGCCGTAATACTCAAGTGCGTGCTCGGTCGGACCCCTGATTCCAAAGCTGTTGGAGACAGAGTTCATGGCCACCAAACGGATAGTGGTTCATTAAAATAGTCTGCGCAAGAATAACCGGGGTGCAAGAGGCCACATCTCCGCTTGGGGCTTTGGACAAACCCCTCCTCGCCCCAGGTCGGTCGAGTGGGGGGAAACCACTGCCTTTTTTTTTTTTTGTAGGTGAGTGATGTGCATTGTGGCAGCAGCCGAGCAAAGGGGGGAAATTAATTGCAGCCAATTAATAATTAATCCCCTTTAAACAGCTTTATTATCTCTCCCGAACGACAGGGATTTGTCTGATAACCCCCCGAAGACCAAATGTCAAGTTTAACCAAATAGTTATTGCTTTATCAACCCGAGTCTGCAAATAAATTAATCAAAAGCAAATCTGTCCTTTGTGCAGCTCATTTGCTGGTAATGGATGGATATGAAGATTTGCCGATATTATTGTCTGTCATTCAATCTAACAAAGTGAACATTTATTGCATATATATTAAAAATTATCCCGGAATCGAGTGGCGCCGGGTTGCATTTATTGGAGTCTTCCCAGGGGTGAAGTCCCCTCGGATGGGGGCTCGTGGGGAAGAGAAAAGTGCAGGAGCGCGCGTCCCAAATCTCTTTAAGCCTCTGCCCCCGTCTCTGCCCCCTCCCCGCGCCGTCCCGCCCCTCAGCCTTTGCCCTCGGCCGCGGGACTCGCGGGCCGCCGCCTGCCGCGCGGCCAAGGCCAGCCGAGCCGCTGTCAAAACAGAGGCCCGGAGCCCCGACCACTCGCAAGGGGATCGGCCCGAGGAAATTTGGGGTGTGAGTGGAGAGAGAGAAACGGGAGGGGGGACAGCTTCTCTTTGTCTTCTCTCTGGTTACATCATTTTCTAATTAGGCATAAAATTGTCTTCATACACTGGGATGGCGGCCTTCATAAACATCACCATTATGGTTCATAAGGACGCCATTGTAGGGAGGCCTTCCCAAAATAGAAAGAGCTGGGGAGGGAGAGGCCTGGAGTCCGCGAGGCCCGGCTTTGTCCTCCCCTGGGAGAAGATGGATGGCCAATGTCATGTAGATGATGACTTGGGACTATTAAACTGTCAGAGGGGGAAGAATCTTTACCAGCCCCCAGCAATGAGGGAAGATTTGGGGCAGGATCCGGAGGGCCTAGGGTAGGAAGGGAGGGCCGGGCGGCTGGCTTAGCCGGGCAGGTTGGAGGACGAAGCAGGTTCGTGGCTGGCGGAAGCAGCGGAGTGCGGGGTGGTAGGGGGCCGAAGCTTGGGTCTCCTCCCAGGCACTCTGGCTACGGCTGCGCTCTGTGCTCAGGGGACACCCGATCTCGAGCTGCCCCCTCACCCCAACCCCATCGCCAAGGCTGCGGGACAAGTGAGGCCAGAGAAAGGAGAGGGGCAGCGAGCCCCGAGCAGTTCAGGGTAGTGCCAGGCGGGGAGACAATTCTTCCCATTATTCGAAGCGGAGGGAGACCCAAGCCCGGCCTCCCACCCCGTCGGGGGGCATGTCGCTAACTGGATGGAGATGGATGGAGGCGCCCAGAGCCCCCGGCGTCGTGTCAGACCCGGGGCAATTACTGTCCCGCCAGGACGGACACACTGCCCGCCACCCTGACCCCGGCGCGCGGGCCTACTGGCTGCCTGCGCCGCCTGGGCGATTCGCTCTCTCGCCTTTACCATAACCCGACTTGACATAAATAACTCCCGTGCGCTTGTCTACATCTGCTTGACCTCCTGAACCTGAGGAAAATCTTTGCTGCATTTAGCCAAATTACATTTTTCTTTAGAATAAAAAAAAAAACCTTTAAAACTGTAAATTCTAGCCTCTTGTCTTGTCCACCGCTAGTTCGGGTTCTGGCGTATCTTGGTATTCACACTGTTGTCAGACAAACCAATTCGCTTTTGCGAAGACAGGTTCCTCCCTGATTATGCCTCGGACATCGGTTGCTCTGTTCCAGGCATGCCGAGCTTTCCAAGGCGACCTGAAGGCACCTTGAGTTACGCCTTCAGTGGTCCCGCCTCCCAAATCCCCTCCCTTAGCCGGTCCTTGAGTGAGGGAGAGGGAGGCGTGGGTGCCGACCACCGGCTTGGTCCTGGGCTGTCTGGGGTCGCATTGGGGCCAGGCCAGCCGGCCAGAGCAGCCTGGCGCCCAGCGTGTGCTCCCGTTGACCTGATCTAGCAGGGGTGCGGGGGGCAGCCCCGGAAGTGCCCGTCCTGGCGCCACGCGCTGCGGTCACCAGGCGCCAAGACTGGAGAGGGCGGATAGTGGGGAGGGGAGGGGAATGAGTCTGAAGATTCCAGGGAATCGCCTGGCCAGGCTTGTGTCCAGCGAGGATCCCCAGCTGGAGCTGGCCTGAGGATGCCAGAGCCAGCCTTGTTCCCAGAGGCTTCCTGTGGGTGGGTTGGGTGAGGCGGGGGACGGGTGCTACTGACTTCCTATCAGTCATCTCGGGCCTACTTAGGCCCAGCTGGCCAGGAGTCAGAGGATCAGGACAGCATCTCAGAACTTTCAAGATGGAAGAGCTCTTAGAGGTCTGGTGGTCAGAGTGCCTCCCAGTGTGAAGGTGTAGCAAGGTCTCATCTACCCCCCATCTAGGTGTGGCCTCCTGACCTTCTCTGATTTCCCCACCGGCCCAGGAATATGTGATGAGCCAAGACTGGGCTCTCCTAGCTCTAGAGCGGTGGGAAGTTGCAATTACATGAACAAGGCCTTGACTTAACAGCTGTTATGAAAACAAAACAGAACACACAAACAGTAATCTCCAGATTCTGAAGGGCAGTTTTCCTCATAATATGTTTGCTTTCCATTAAATAAGGATCACTTATGGCTTCCCTGGTGGCGCAGTGGTTGAGAGTCCGCCTGCCGATGCAGGGCACGTGGGTTCGCGCCCCAGTCCGGGAAGATCCCACATGCCGTGGAGCGGCTGGGCCCGTGAGCCATGGCCACTGAGCTTGCGCATCCGGAGCCTGTGCTCCATAACGGGAGAGGCCACAGCAGTGAGAGGCCCTCATACCGCAAAAAAAAAAAAAAAAAAAAAAAGAGGATCACTTAAATGTCCTAATTTCTGGAGTATGGTTTTCATACCATCACTGTCAATGTCATTAGAGGTAAGCCCAAGCTGGTGTCTCTTTGATTACTGTTCCTAGTCCCATCCATTCACTTACTAGTCATTAGTCATTCTTTAATAAATCCTACAAAAGCTTTGTGAGGGGATAGTTCCACACGAGACACAAGAGAAACAGAAAACACTGCATTCAAGGAACTTGCAGTTTCCTTGGAAGAAATATCAAGTGTAGTGGATACTGAAGGGTTTCTGATGTAACCTGGTTATGGAATCTCAGGACTCAGGTTAGCCTAAATTTGCCACTTCTTGACTCTGGGACTTGGGTCGGGTACTGAAAGCCTCTGAGCTTCAATTTTCTCATGTTTGGAATGAACCTGCTTGGACACATGCTCTGGGAGTCCCCCTAAATTCTCTGGGTGCTCTAAAACACGTAAGTAATAGCCACAGTCCAGACAGGAATGAGCATCAAAGTGACTGCACAGGCTTGAGGAAGACCTCAGGTTCTCACTGTGCCTCTGAATTTTGCATTCAGTAGTGGAGGCCAAAGTACAAGGAAGGTGTGGGATACACACTAGATTAGGAATCTTGACTGTGAAAAAGGAGTTGGCTTATTTAATCTTTCTGTGTCCTCACCAAACAGTGGGAATAATAATTTCTACCCTACTCACTCCACAAAGTAGTTGTAAGGATCAACTCTGGTTAGGTATGTAAATGTGTTTTGAAAACTAACAAGCATCACGGGAATGAAAGAATCGGACCAGGGAGCCGTGGATCCCTGTGTAGAAGGCACCCCCAATGATAACTGCTGGAAGGTGGGCTCCATCTTCTGGCTCTACAGGAATGGGAGGATGCTGCGTCTTGGGCAGCAGCTGTGCACAACTGGAATGGCTTACCTCTTGCTGTGTTGCTGTCAGGATAGGACTGCCCATCCTTGATTTTCATTGTCTACCTGTGGATACGAAAGAGAAGGGCTTTTCACACATAGGCAAAGTCCTAGAGATCTAGTGCGTACCGCTGAGGTACTTGCTTCAGGAAGCTTCACTGAATTTTCAAGGCTCTGCTGCTGGAAGTTTCCTTAAAAATAAGATTTATTATTGATTGGAAAAAAAGTGTGCAAAGTGAAACATTCTTTTGAAGCTTTGCGACTGCCCCTCCCTCTGAAGAAACACGTGCTTTCATTCTTAGCAGGAAAAATGAGACAGAACCCAAACCATTCTTTTCATAATATGCTCCTTGCTAAGAACTTTGCTAGCTCACTAAGGGAGGTAGGTGAATTTTTAAAGAAACTTCATCTCCTTGCTGAAATGAGAGGAGGACAGTCACAATGGGCTCCGAGAGAAAGAACTTTGCCTTTAGAGACAGTGTGTGCTTCTGAGACAGAAACCTAGGGAAGGAGGAGAAGTGGGGTGGGCATGAAACTTTAAGAAGGAGCAGGTCTCCTGATGGTCAGTTGATAAGGCAGTTAGTTAGCAACGTATTCATCCCTGGTGGCCTGTGGAGATCTTCCAGCAGGTTCTCAATTAAGGGAGCTGCCTTTCCTTTCATTCTCTTCACTTTTGTGTTAAATGTTAACAACCTGATGCTATCTATTACGGTGCCATTATCCCAGAATGTTGACTGAACTGGTTCTTTTATCTCTATTATGGGGCTGCCTCACTTGCAGATTTATGCATTTTTGATATTAAATTCTTTATCTCATTAAGCCTAAGCTCTTGTTGACTTTTATTGACCCCCTGCCCTGGTCCCCGATACTTTTCCATATTTAATATTGAAACATTTTTCTCAATGCCCCCCTTGGCTTTGTTGCCATCCGTTTGACGGCTGTCCCTAATGGCCTGTGCTGTTTGCTCTGTTCTTGAACTTGGTGGGGTCACACAGTCTTAAACAGTGATGTCCTCTGAATGTCCACCCTTGCTGTCCAGCTAAGTTGCCCTGTGTCACAAGCTCTGCCTTTTTCTCCACCCCTAACTACCAACTGCTCCTAATCACTTAAATAAACACCTTCCCTCCTGGTACCCCAGGCCCCCTGAGCCTTTTGGGTTTTGTTTAGCTGAGCTGCTAATGCTCAGCCTGGCCCACCGGCGGCTTGGCCTCCCTGACCTGATACATCACAGCTCTTCTCCTTGGAGCGCCTGCCTTGTCCAGCGCCCCCTGGGCCAAAGGCCACGGTCTGGGCAGGGTTGACCAGCTGCTTGAGGTGGCCACAAAAGACACCAAAAGCCAACTTCAGCTAGGAGCAGGCAAATGAATGTATTCATTTATCTTTCTTTCCCCCAAAACCTACCCACAAACTCAATCTACTGCCCAGCTTGAAACAAGACAAAGAGAAAATATTGGAAAGGGGGCGGGTGTGGCGGGCGAGGCCCTCTCGCCCCAGAAATCTTAGCTCCCTTCTTGGGGCCGTCTGTTCAGTTTCACAACACTTACACGACCAATTTCCAGAATTGAAGTTGCCTGGTGTTTTGATTCTTCCTTTGCCTGTGCATTTGTGCCCTGAAGGTCCCTTCCAAATGGATACTAATTGTGAGGGCTGCACACTGCTGGCTGCTCCAATGCCCCAGGGCCCCGAGGACCTGCTTCTCAAAGCCTTAATTGACAAGGACCTGTCTGTATTTAGGAGCAGCTGGTCCACAGCATTGGCACATCAGTGCAATCTTAACGCAGCATCCCTAGCCCGGAGGAGGATGAGGGTAAATGTGGTTAAAATGAAGGAAGATTTATAGCCGGCCCCCTTGGGTAATACGACAGAAGACAGCTCCCAAGATTTTCCCCTACGAGGGGGTTCATTCATCAGCTCCCCGGCCTGGTAACCGGGTAGGAGGCGCGCTCCAGCTATTATTACTAATGGGGGAGGGGAGGAGGGCCACTTCGAACAATTAGGCAGGTGACAATATTCCACTACAATGCATCGCCCCCCGAACCGGACCGACTGCCGCGGCTGTCTCCGGCCTCCGCGGGCCTCGGCGCCGGTGCCTCCGCCTGGCTCCGGCTCTGGGTTAATAGTGGCGCCGCCGGCGGGCTGGGGAGAGAGCGGGGAGGACACTCCGGCTGCAGTGCCCGGGAACACGGAGGGCTTCTGCGGCCGCTGGGACTCCTCGTACGGGTGTCTTAAAGCCCCAAACGGCCCTTGGCAAGGGCGATTGCGTACGCTAGTTTCTCCTTCCTGCGCCGGGGCCGGCGCGCCGGGCTTCCCGGCTTCCCAGCTCCCTGTTCCACGCTGCCCTTCTGAGAGCCTTTCTGAATCCCGCTCGCTCGGTAGATACAGCCATTCAGAGGGTCACAAAGAAGGTTTATTGGTTCATGAGGAGCCCGGTTTTGTTGCGATGTGTGGGAAATACTTTGATGTGCGCCCAGTTCGCACGTGTGAACAGGCATAATGGGTTTGGGGATCTTCATTGAAATTTGAAGTTTTAAAGCAGAAATTCCCTAACTTTTGCCTGTTTTTCTCAACTTTTTCTTTTTCTTTTTTTATTCCTTCAGGAACAATGCCAACATTGAAGCCCTCGGTGGGAGTCTGCACAGTTGGAGATCTTTGGTGCCATTTTAGACATCTTGGATTTCATCAATCAAACTGACTGCAATTTTCCATAAAAACCCTGAATTTGGGTCAGAAAGTGGGCAAAGTAGATAAAGATCGTTCGAGCTGTCTTATGAGATGATAAATAGATATCCTTTCAGGCCAACAATGCCAAAGTGCAGTTTTGTGATTCCCTTCCAAGGGTTCTGAATGCAGTGAGTCGAAAGGATTTATACATGTTTTCCCATGGTTTAGGAGGTGTCTTTACATACTTGTCTCTAGTAGCCCGACCTTTTCCCCTACTGAGTTGCTAAGTGTGTTGGTTTGGGTTTTTTTTTTTTTTTTCTTGGTGTGTGTGTGTGTGTTTTCACCAAAACACACAAGAAGGTTTTTTTTTTTCTTCCATTGCTCAAATCAATAGAATATGGGTTTGATCTAGATAATTCTCTGTCAATAGACTGGCTGCAGGAGCGCATGAGCTGGTGTGGAAATTCCATTTGCTCAGTGGTTGCTCACGAGGCGCTTGAGATACCATTTTCGACACCATGCTGGGTGTAAACCCATTTTCCTAACAACAACGACACCCACTGGCACTGTGTCCTTCCTATTCTTGAACTTGACGAATGGCCTTTTATATAAGGTGAATAAAAGGAAACACTAAAAGAAACCCCAAAAGGGTATTTAATCCACTACCTCCGGAGATCTTTCAACGTGTTAGCTGAAATAACTTCTAAGTGAAGAAGAATATTTTACATTTTTCCTCTTCATTATGAAGAAAATCATGTTTATTCAGCATGCATTACACACCACGGCCTAATCACTGATCATTGTGGTTTAAATCCCCTTCCTTTTAAATCTTCTTGACCCTTCTCCTCAAAATGTTTTCATTTTGAGAATCCCTTCACTCAGTGTTTTTAGTTAACCAGCTATCTTAAAAGATTCTTGAAGAACAGTACTGGTTCTTCATTGAGAAACCATGCTTGACATTCTTATTTATTTATGAATTAATTATCTGGCATGAACTCATAGATCTTGTGCGGGTGTACACAATTATGCAGCAAATATATTTATAGTTCTTGTTGTAAGATTTTCCCCCCATTACTCATACGAACATCATCTCCTTTTTGTGCTTTGCTTTTTCATACTCCCTAACTAAATATCAAATGTATGTTACAAAGCATCTATAGGAGAGACTGTGGTACAGTGGGAGTTAATTACTGTTATTAACTTACTGGCTTTATTAGTTTTGAATGAAGCACATAGTTGTGGCTACAGTTATTTAAGCACTCTTTATTAGCTAAAATAATTTGCAATTTTTGGACACACTCTCACTGTAAAATTTTAAATGGCAATTGGAGATTCAGAAAAAAATTCCCACCTCTCATTTGTCTTTAATAACTCCTGCTGTCAAGTAGTAAACATTTTAACTTAATGTACAGCTATCTGATGACCCTTTATATCACTTTTTCAATGTCATTTTATTACCACTTTTACATTTTGTAAGGTAGAAAACATATCTACTAAATCTAATATCAAGTGATATTTTAAATTTAAAAGTATATTCTGGAATTCAGAAAGACCACTGCACATAGTAAATTCATGAAGGGAAAAATAATTATTTATCTTGTTTAATATTTCCCCTAATGCCCTGTCATTCTCTTTTGCTCTTAATATTTATTTTAGATATATCCATGGTATCTATGAAATCTATTTAGTAAGAAGGGACAAGGGGAGAAGTATAGTAGAAAAACTAAAAGTTGAAATCTTGTTAGTTACTTCCAATCAGGATATCACAAAAGCATATCTGAAATTATTATCTAAATAAATGGAATGGTAGAATTTTACTATTGAAGTCTGTTTTGCACATCTTCTTTCAGGAATCCACTTAACTATGCCGAACAGTCACTGGTAAAATTTTTACTTTGGAATTTTGTCAGTTTTGTTCTGTACATATACATACAGTGAAAGCATTTGATCATTGTCATTCTGGATGAGAACAGAGGCCTTATTGATGAACAGAAAAATGTCAAGCAGTTCTATGCGGTGCACTATGTTCTATAAAGTACAGTGCAAAGGACAAATGGTGAAGCAAAAACTTAAAGCTTCAGATTTGAAGGTTCATTCTGGAAACATGTGTTTGAGTTTATGATCAGGCAGAAAGTAATTTGGGCTTTCTCAGGTACTGGTTTTCCAAAGACCAGAACTGTAAACCAGAGAGGGAATGTCTGGAGCAATTTAACTTCCCATTTTTTAGATGAGAAAACTGAGGCTGTGTAGATAAGATGGTGGTCACAATGTTCACTCATGGTAGGACAAGAGCAACTGAGGTTTCTCCCCACCTCCTCTCTCTGATCCCTTACTAAATCAGGGACACATTTCTCCAGCATTCTTTTTTTTTTTTTTTAAACATCTTTACTGGAGTATAATTGCTTTACACTGTTGTGTTAGTTTCTGCTGTATAACAAAGTGAATCAGCTATATGTATACATATATCCCCATATCCCCTCCCTCTTGCGTCTCCCTCCCACCCTCCCTCTCCCACTCCTTTAGGTGGTCACAAAGCACCGAGCTGATCTCCCTGTGCTATGTGGCTGCTTCCCAGTAGCTATCTATTTTACATTTGGTAGTGTATATATGTCCATGCCACTCCCTCATTTCATCCCAGCTTACCCTTCCCCTCCCCGTGCCCTCCAGTCCATTCTCTATGTCTGGGTCTTTATGCTTGTCCTGCCCCTAGGTTCTTCAGAACCATTTTCTTTTTTTTTTAGATTCCATATATATGTGTTAGCATACGGTATTTGTTTTTCTCTTTCTGACTTACCTCACTCTGTATGACAGACACTCTGTAGGTCCATCCACCTTACTACAAATAACTCAATTTCATTTCTTTTTATGGCTGAGTAATATTCCATTGTATCTATGTGCCACATCTTCTTTATCCATTCATCTGCCGATGGACACTTAGGTTGTTTCCATGTCCTGGTTATTGTAAATAGAGCTGCAATGAACATTGTAGTACATGACTCTTTTTGAATTATGGTTTTCTCAGGGTATATGCCCAGTAGTGGGATTGCTGGGTCGTATAGTAGCTCTATTTTTAGTTTTTTAAGGAACCTCCATACTGTTCTGCATAGTGGCTGTATCAATTTACATTCCCACCAACAGTGCAAGAGAGTTCTCTTTTCTCCACACCCTCTCCAGCCTTCATTGTTTGTAGATTTATTGATGATGGCCATTCTGACTGGTGTGAGGTGATGCCTCACTGTGGTTTTGATTTGCATTTCCCTAATGATTAGTGATGTTGAGCATCCTTTCATGTGTTTGTTGGCAATCTGTATATCTTCTTTGCTCTCCAGCATTCTTTTCCATGTCCATAAAAAAGAAAGAAAAAAGAAACCCCAAAGGCATCTACATCCAGTTCAAAATCCTCCTCTCACTTGCAGTTTACCTTTAATAAGCTAATGTCTGCACAGGCCAAAGGAAGCACAAGGGCAGCTAAATCAATGCCAACAGCCCACCTGGGGAGCTGGGCTACAGGAGTTCTCCTTTCATGGAAGATTTTTGTTCTTTAGAATTATCTGGGTAGTTCCCTCGATATTCCCATTTCTGTTTCCCTACTTGCAATAAAATGAAAGAAATGAAATTGCTTCAAATAGGAAAAAAGAAAGAAAGAGAAAAAGGGCTGTGCCTTTTTTTGTACATACAAAGAGGAACAATGCCCCCAGGTGAGTGGGAAAGAAGGTATTTGGACCCACAGTTGTCCAGTTTGCCTGTTGACAAATCCTGAATTTATTGTGTGATTCATTTCACCCTTCACTTCTCTGGATAACTACCACCACATCCTAAGCAATTATATAGAATTTACTTATTTTCCTAACACTATAATATTTTAAATCCATCATTTGACACAAATCCATAATTTGACAATTATCAATTATGCTTTTCAAAAATCTTTTAATGCTTATGTTAACATGCGCAATAAGCAGGGATAGCATTCTTCTTATTTTCAAAAATGACATTCATTAACTTGCTGTCATCCCCTCTTCCATGAGGATGATTATTTTAGTGGGTATTGTCAAATCTTACAATTTCTGAAAATGATGTGGTTTGCTGAAACAGTTTTAGGGGTTTAAAAGGCAATGCCAAGTAAATAATTTAAACCAAATCTACTTCCTCTCTCATTTAGTTGGGTAATTTGAACAGTAGGTGTCATGAATTCTCTGAATGATTTGACCTTCCGATCTTAGTCTACCGTGTACATGACTTAAAAAATTGTTAAAAATAGCACTTTATTGTTTCTTTACAAGTATGTGAGACAATTTTACTTTAGGACATTTTCAAGTTTTAATAAGGATTTAATAACATCTGGATTTAACAGAGGAGGCTAACATATGGGAAGGTTTTTAAAGAGCCATTCACATTAAATCCCCAAAATGGTTTCAATCAGCAGGTATCCTGATGTTTATTTAATGAAGAAATGTATGAGCAGCTGCGGCCTCCCAGTTTTAGATGTAGTTATCTTTCCTTGTGCTGCAACAAATCAGGAAGAAGAACAGATTTTAGCTATAATTTGGGATCATTCTATTAGATATGCAGGCCTACAACAGTAGATTCATAAACAAGAGCAAGGAGGAAAAAAAATCAAATATAACAACTCTGGGGATGGGATCTATGGGTCGTGTTTTCAGATCTATTGCTTAGTTTCTAGGACGTAAGAAATATTCAAGTTTAGATTAAGCCCTAAAAGGCCTTGTGTAGATAAATAAAAATCCAATCTGACACTGATTCTTGACTGACCTTGCGGTATTATTGCAGATGGACATATGGGGCTAATTTTTGTTGCCCAGTGCATGGTGGGCATTGATAATACCATAGTATCTCTCTAACTATGCCAAGGAAAAACAGTGGACAACTGAGACTATGATATGGTCCGGAGGGTTTATGGGGCAACAGCTCCCGGGACAGACGGTCTTACAGCGGGTATATCGAGCTGTGAATGCACTGTTCATTTTACCACTATTTAAAAAAAGAGATTTGGGGCCGGTAAATACATTTATTTCTTTGGTGCATGTCTGCCTTTTGAACAAATATGAGCTGTGGGGACAGATACTGATTGCTCTCAGTATCAATGCATATGCTTATGCTGGACCTCTTAAAAATGAATAAAGATAGTATTTGGCAAACCTAACAGTAAACTCCTTACTTTAGAGAGCAATTATGGGAACATTTTCATAACTTCAGCCTTGGGGATAGGGTTAACTACAGTCTTATAACTTATACCTAATATTTTTTGTGAACGGTTCCCAAGTTTGGCAGAAGGGTACCCTTCTTTTAAGAGGGGTAGCTTGAATCTGCTATAACGGGGCCTACTGTAATGGGTTAAGTTGGAATTGTATTTTTAAATTATCCATCCAGGGTCGTTACAAGTGATAAATTTATTTGGGAAGTTCTCTGGCAAGGCAGGGTTTTTTCCTTCATCTTTTCTCCCCCGCCCCTTTTCCCCACCAGTTTCACCACAATACATATTCATTAATTTTTAATATGTTTATTGGTGACTAAGGTGAAGTATTTGTCTGATTTAGACTTTCAGAGGCCCTAAGTATTTCATGCAAATTCCTACAGTGAGTCTGAAACGAAGAAGACAAAAGGGAGGTAACTTGAGCTATTATCTGACAGCAATGAGCTCTAATGACTGGGTGTAGGTGAGGACCAGAAATTTGGATTACTTTGTAATTGACCTGTATTGCCTGTTACAGATCTGGCAACTGGGTTTGCCCGTGAACTGACTGCCGTGGCCGAACACACAGCCAACATCAGGAAAGTAGCTTTTAGCTCACTAAAAAAGCAAGGACTCCGAGACTGGAATCTGGGCCCTCCTACTTCCCAGCTGTGTGGCCTTGGGCAAACAACTTAACCTCTCTGACGCTCGTTTTCCTCACTGGGTTGTTAGGAGGACTGAATGATCAATATTTGCTAAATGCTTAGAACAAAATAGTTCTAACCACACTCGTCACAGTGAGGAGGCTTCCGCTCCATCTCCCTGTCTTCACTAAGAAACCCCTCACACCCAGAGTCTCCTCGCTTCCAGATCCCTGCAAAAGCAGCCTCCACTGGGTGTGAAGACTGTTCCGCCCGCCCCTGACTGCTCCCGGGATCCCCTCACATCTTAACACCTTGATCTGCCCTAGGCCTGGCTGGCCGCAGGTCCGCTGGGCGGGAGCTGGAGTGTGAGCCGGGATGAGGCCAGGGACCTCGCACCCAGGCGGATGGCAGAGACTCCGAGGGGCGCAGAAAGGCCTGGAAGCGGGCGGGAGCGGGCGGAGCGCACTCGAGGTGCATGCTAATGAGCAGCGCGGGCAACGCCCGCCGCCGCCGGCGCGCTCGCAGCCCAGGAGCCGCGCCCCGGCCGGGGCACGCGGTGCCACTCAGGCCGGCGGGGGGCGCGCAGCTCGCAGCAGCCGCGCGCCCGGGCCTCTCAAAGCCCCTTTCAGCAGCTCTGCAGGCTCCTCACCAGAGGAGTCTGGAGCGACATAAAAGCGCATTATGAAAATTATAATATCAGCCACAGAGCATGTCCACGGAGGCAGCTCTGCACCTTTGAGGCATTGAGGCTCGTTCAGCTGGGCCGAGGGGGGAAATATCCATTTGAATTCGGCCCCTGAATGGGGGCAGCGGCGGCGGCAACGGCAACAGTGCCTCCTTTATCCATCCGGCCACCTCTCCTGCTTGCTCATTCCTGGGCTGTTGCACCTTGTCTCCTTATGGGCAAGGGTGTGGAGCGGCAGGGGCACTGGGAGGACAAGGGAGCAGAAGTGGGGGGCCCCAATTCACAGTCGCGCTAGGACAAGGAGCGTTGTCACTCGGGTCCCCAGGAGAATGATAAATGAGGCTTTCTGGGGCCCAAGGAAATTGTTCTGCTGGGGATTGGAGGAGCGGGGGCCAAGGGCTGGGTGCATTTACCGGAGGCTGGAAGGGAGTGGATTCGGGGGTCATGCCCTATTTCCTTGTCTTTGTGCCAAGCCGGAGCAGCCATTTTTAGGGCATTCTCCCCATCAGAGCTCGGATTCCGGTATCTGGAATTACGGGGTGGGCAAGGGTGAACACCTCTAGGCTCGGGGACCCAGGTGCAGCCCTCTGGTCTCTGTGTGAGGACCGCACACATCTTGGACTCTAGTGGGGGAGCGGGCACCTGCAAGGTCGTCAGAGACGGAGCTGAGGTCGGAGTGGACCCCGCACGAGGGTCTCCTCCCAGCCTGCAGGGTGCGCCATTTCGGCTGACTCCCAGTCAGGCCTTACCACGCCAGCCTTCCCCTCGATCCCCTCGGACTCCTTCGGTTCCTGGGGCGGAATTCGCACGCTGGGGCCCCGAGGCGGGTGTGATCTATTATAGCAGCTGAGTTGCCTCACCATTCAGCGCCCTGTCCATTGTCTTGTTAATCACCTTTCATTATGGACTGCTCAGGACCGTCATAAAGCTTTTAATATTAATAAGGCCCAGCGCACCAGCCCCCGCACCGCGGTGCTGAGCGACCCTGCAGACAGTGCAGGTGTCGCGCTGCAACCTGTTCAGCCAGCCAGGGCGGGAGTGGCCCGGGGTTAGCGCGCTGAGCTGGGGGAGGCAGGTGGCGCCGGGTTCCAAAAGAAGACGGGGAAGAAAAACAAAACAGAACAAAACCCCACGTCCAAAAAAAAAAAAAAAAAAAAAGGGATTTGCTTGGCTCCAAAGTGTGCGCCCGAAGAGTTTAACTCTAGGGGAGAGGGGAGGTGAGAGCTGGGGGTGGATAACGAAAGGGTCCGCTTGGGTAGGGATGTGACATTTCCTGTGGTGAAGCCTGCATTGGCTGCTAATAGAGATCTAATTGATGGGTGAAGTCCCATTTCCGCGCGCGCTCCTTTATTGCTCCATCCAGTCTGTTGCAAAATATAACCTTAATTTGATTTAGCAATTCCTCCAGGATTCGGTGCGAGCTTCCAGCCCAGGAAAAAAAAATCGTTATTAAAAAAGTTAAAGTACAGACTTGGATTCGGTGCGTTGCCTTTTAAAAATCTTGCCCCAGCTCCTGACATTTAGCACTTTCTCTTTTTGTAATCGCCCGGTCTTTTATGATTATTAATACCCGCAGTGCTCCGGGATCCGCGCAGTGCGCGGTTATCGGGGATGCAAATTGGCGCGGAGGCGCAGAAGCCAGTGGGTGCGTGGGCTGCGGCCTGGAGCTACAGGCCCGTTGGGATTCGCGCCGCCCGGACGGTTTAGAGTTTCCGTAATCCCATCCCTAGCCCAGGATTCCCGCAGAGGCCGCCCAGGGACAGCGAGTCTTGCAGCAGGAGCTGCCTGGTGCCAGGTGGTGGCGCGCAGGTGGGAGGGGCCCGGGTGTTTTCACTCTCCCACCTTAGCTTCCCAACAAGGTTTAAAAGTAATAGCACAGCGCGTAAAGGTGCCTGGTCCATAACATAGCTGTTTGCGTGCATGAGGTGGTCCAGAGGCTATGACTCTGGGTGCTGTACGGAGATGAAACTTAGCTCTTGTTTGTGATACAAATTGGATGTGAAGAGGCCATTCTAAGGTTATGGCTTCCTTCCTCACTTCTTCCCTGCCTCTGTCCCCAGCCCCCAACCCACCCCTACTTCTGTCTCCTAAAAGTCAAATGTATATCCTCCTCAACTCCTAGTCGGTTCCAAGAGACTGCAGAGCAATAACATGTCTATCTTTTTTGTTTATTTCTTCCTTCTCTTCTTTCTCCCAGTAGGCTGGGGAAGCCCCTTAGGGAAATCCATTTGTATCTAGACATCCGAAGTCATATCGAAGACATTGTTACAAAAAATACCCACAAACAATAGCGCCTTCCTGAATTGCTCTTTACCATGTCAACAAAGTTGTGTAAGAGAAATGATGGGGTTTAAACCCACCCGTTACCAGCCATATGATCTTGGTTTAATTCAGTATCTTACACTTGGCTTTTTCACTTTTAAAATGACATCGAAAATAAAACACTTCCAGTGGTTGTTTTGAAGTAATGTGTGAGAAAACCCCTTGTAACGTGTTTATAAAAATAAAATAATCATCATAAAAACCTAAAAATAGAAATCTGAGTCATTAGTAGACTAGAACTTCAGAAAATTGTAGAAGCCTTCTTTCCCCAAATTTAGAACTGGGTTTTGTAGAGGTTACAGCAGATGGTGCTTCATGATTCACTTTGCCTCAGAAGGCCCTAAATTTAGTGCCAGGCTTCTCTCTGGAACTTGGATCCCCCAGAATATGTTTTTTTATAACCAGCATTTGCATCTGTCAGTCTTAAAACACTTCACTGTGTTGGAGACCAGCCGTGGTCTCCAGTTGCACCAGCAAATATTAAATGAGTTCTTTAAAAACTGATCATCGAATTTCCCAAGTCCAACTCCAAGAAATCTCCTGGAACAGCAAGAAGATGAGGCCTGAGCATCTGGTGGTCACATAAGTCATCCTGTGCACCCTCTCCCCCCAACCCCCGCCCCGCGATCTTCATCCCTGAGATGTGGAGCAGTGGGAAGAGTGCTCAGGCATTCCCTGGCCGCACCGCCTCTCTGCAGCGCCCTTGATGGGTTTAATGAGGCAGAACAGCGTGAAGGGGATGTGAACTGGTCCAAATGATTGATGAAGCCAGGGGCAAAGCCCAGGCGTTTCCAGATAAAGCCCCATACAGCCCGTGATAAAGGCGGGATAGTGGCAGGGCTGGACTCCTTCAAAAGCGGTGGCCCAAATGCATTGAGAGGAAACAGGGAGGGAAGGTGCTCTGTTGTTACCTAATCAGTTCAGGCACTAAGCCACCAGCCACAGAGAGCAGAGGAGAGCTGCAGAGGAAGTGGGGAGGGTGAAAGGAGCTGATCTCTGTGCTGGTGCTCTGTCTGTCTCTCTGTCACACACACACACACACACACATATGCACACACACACACACACACACACACACAGCTGCCTCTCACTCTTTCTCCCTTCTGGCTTAGCCAAGACCAGATCAGCCTCAGCCTCCACAGATGTCCAGGTACTCAGCGTGGGACCTTACCCCAGTCACAGAGAGAGGGAGCAAAGGTCCCAGAAGTAGCTTGGCAGGCCTTACTCAGTGTTAGGGCACCTCCTGGTTCCCTTCCTAGGTATTAGAAAGTAATGATTACAACAAAAGATTCTAGTCTGTGAAGGGGTGGGGGAGGTCCCAAACCCACTCAGGGATTTTAATGAAAAAATTTTTTTCTATTTCTCTGTTAAAAGCAAAGAAATAAAACAAGATTCATTAGCTTAATGTAAAAAAAAACCCTAATTTTTTCTATACATATTGTTTTTGAAAAGTTGGTGTACTATAGTTCTTAAAACAAATAAATAAAGAAGATAAGAGTCATTTGCCCAGAAATAATTTTGGAATTAGAGTGCTCAGTGACTGGGAAAGCAGTAATGCCAAATGAACATAAATATAGCGGGTGACACCCTGCAGTTAAGCTGCTTCTGCTCCCTAAGAAATCGAGTGAGAATAAGGCAAAATGTTACCTTTTTTTCCTCCTGGGCCTCAGGGCCTGGTGGATAAACACAGTCCCTTTTTTCCCCACAATCCAAAATCAATTCATAAGTACTTACTTATAGGTATGGTAGGATTAAGGAACATTTCCATCCATGGAAGGGAAGTTTTGGGTTTTAGTAGGGGTATATTTTTTTACACAGTCCATTATATATAACTTCCACCTGTAAGTTTTAGTCATTGACTAGAACTCATCTTTAGTTTCTCTTTCATGGATGTAGAAGCTATATCTTATGTTCTATGTTTCAAAGGGCAGGTATGATAATGTTGCTGGTACCCATGAAGATTTGAGAGCTCTGTAGATGAATGAGGTGGTAAGAACCCTCCCCCTCTGCAACTTCTGATTTTTTAAAAGGAACTTGCCTGGACATTAGCCTTCTACTTTTCCAAACAGCATTTGTATAATATAATGATTTATTCTGTCCATTTTTCTATTCACGCCTGTCAAGTGCAGGTCATTCTTCTTCTTTGGTCCCTGAGTTTTTAACTTAGAACGCAAGCTCCTGGAGTATAGGTATCCTGTCTATTGAATGATTGTGTATTGTATTAGAAGCAAGTAGAACTTAATAAACAAATCATATGAGCTTATCATTTAAAAGGGAAAAGATGGAAAATTATCTTCTAGCACCTTCAGATGCGGAAAGGTATGTCAAAAATAATCTTTATCTCTGATTGCAAAGCAATATATCTTATTTTTTAGAAAAGAAAATTTTATGATCACAACGTTTCTTAACAACATTCCCTTGAAAACATTTCTCAATTTATTGTATTAAAGTGAATCCTATTCTTTCTTTCTGGAGCTCCTAAATATTATATGTTTACAGAAATCTTTCAAGGAAGGAGATGAGAGCAGGACCGAAAATTTAATCTTGAACACAACTAGGGGCTTGTTTGAGACTAGAGGGAAATCATAATCTTTTAAAAACAACATTTAACTACAGTCCGTATCGTCTACATAAAATCTTTCTGGCCACATCATTTGCCAAACTGGGTTGTAGAACTGAGATAATTCTCTATATAATTTGGCTGAATGGACATTTGGTGAATGTAAAAACTTTTCCCTAAAAGTATATTTATAATGACTAGATATTGTAAAGTACGTATCTGCATGCACATTATTGAGAAAAAAAAAAGAGATTTTGATCCCAAACTCTCTCATTTATTCAAGTAAATTGATTTTGTTGATTAAATAACTGCTTAGCTCTCAACTTCTTGTCTATGAACAAAATAAACTGCAAGGTTTTTGGAAAAGAAGGCTGCTTTGTGTCTCTGGGTCCCTAATATTAAGTAGAAGTATCTAGTATTGTTACTTTAAAGATAGAGCAAATCCATTTCCCCCAAAGTTGGCCTGAATTTCTGATTGAGGGTCCCAGGAACTTCTACAGCTGTAACGGGAACCCTGCAGGCAGTGTGCTTACAGAAACTACTCAAGACAAAACACAGTTAACTTTTTACGCAATTATTTTCTAATATGTATTGGAGATAAATGCACCTGCAAGGTAGACTTTAATTAGCTGCTATATAGGAAAAGCTCTTGTTGTCTTCTTAATAGTTTTAAGTTCCTATTGTTTAACTGGATTTTAAGAAAAATTGTAAAGGAGGTTTGTGCAGATGAGTGAATCAGCACTTTTGTACCTTAAATGTTAAAGAGTGAAATGGTTTTATACTAAAAGATACAGGAAAAGATCCCAGCATTAACATAAGTAGATATGATTATTTGTATTTGGGGAATATTTTCGTAGTCGTAATAAAGATGTTAATCATGAGAAAAATTTCCTGAAAGTGAGTTTTAAAAAAAAAACCTCTACTAGACATTGTAAAATGTCTCTTTCTATTCCCTTCCTCTCCCACTTTAATTCAAGTTTTGTTTTTTCATTAAAAAAGAAAATAGTTGATTATTACCTCCTCATTTACTTTCTTTTAAGGAAGGTCAAGGAAATGAGATTAAAATTGCATTTAAATTTTGCAGGGGCTGAATTTTTACTTAATTTTCTTTTCATGATAAATATTATTTTATTAGCTTGTCCGAGTATCATTACTAAGGCTATGCACATATTTGCATAGCTATTTCTTTACGCTTATAGTTTTCCAGAAACATTTTATTTGCTTAAAAGTGCAGGGTGAAAAATTTTGCTCTTCCTCTGAAAACTGGCTGATTGTGGAATAAAAATGATGAAACTTTTTATGTGCTTAGGCCTCACTGGATCTCTAGGGAAATCTGGAGAGAAATGACAAAATAACTAGCTATAGTGACTGAAAAATTGCATTTGTTCAAGTGTAGGATGGAATTTCATAAACATTGGAATTTACATAACTATTTATATGACTATAGAGTTTCATAAGCAGGAAGTATTGATGTTTGATACTTACATGGCTATAGTTTTAGTACATTTGTTTGATAGTGATGTGGGTGGATTTTGTTTGTGTATTTAAATGAGGCTGAATGCATAGTCTTTTGATTTTTATTTCTTCTATCTTCTATGGTAAAAGCAAATCAGAACAAAGGAACTTCATGGCCTTAAGTCCAAATTCCTTGGACCTCTTGATAGATCTTTAAGGTCACTAAGTTAAACACACCAGGAAGATATAAAATTTTGGCTCTTAAAAGTCAAATATCTTTATCCATATTGTGAATAACAAGATATCTTCCCAGCTTTTACGATGTATTTTCAAATTAATTTATAAAAGAGGTTGGTGATTAGTAATGTTTCACAAAGACCTTAGCTATGCAATTGTCTAAATACATCATTCATTCAAAGTTGGAAGCTTAATGTTCACGAGATTCATCTTCCTTTGCACATAGAGAACATACTCCATATTTTCAAAGACCATCCATCTATTTATTGTTTTGAAAATAAATGTCACTCACAATCTAGCTTCCACATTCTAGATACCCTTCTGTGAGACTCTTTTTATTATATAATTTCTCCACAGGTCATTATAAGAAATGCCATTTACCTCATTTTTTCCATAAAATATGTTTTCTCAGTAGGTCCTACTCTATCAACGAAAAATGTTTGTATATTCTCAGTCTTTCCTGTGATTTTTCATTATATATTCTGGTTTAGGAATGGGTCTTTAAAATTTTTAAACAGTTTTTAAGGAAAAAAAAAAGCCCACTGGAAGTGAATAAAATGCACAACAAAGATTAGCTGGGAAGTGTTCAATGTGCCTTGTTTGCCTTGCTTTTTTCAGAAGCCACTCCTGTCAGTGGTCAGTTATAATAAAGGAAGAACAAAGTTCCTTGATGTACAACTGAAAAAAAACCTGCCTGCAGTTCCTTTCAATTGCCCCGTTGCCCAGGCAGGCCGGCCTCCAGCCAGAAGCCAGCAGGCAAAATTTAACAGCCACGCTCCAAAACGTTAGTAGCAACTATCAATGCATCCATAACTCTTAGCCCTCTAGATATGGGGTCATCTTTCAATACTACCCCACTGTCATATACAACATTTGTCTTGTCCCACATTCAACTGATTGTGTCAAACTATGGAGGGACTATATAATACACATATACAATATCACAATGAAAGCAATAATCTCCAACCCAGCTTCTTTATTTATTTGAGTGCTATTACAAAGTTTCCTGCAGTAAGGAGAAGCTGGGGAGGCCGTGACATGTTCCAGCCCCGCAGTGGATCTTAGAGGAGTGGAGGCTCTGGAGGGCTGAAGTACAGAATGCAGTTGCTTTGGTGTTATGCAAGAATCCAGCTTTTCCATTGCTTTGATAACCCGCTTTGTTTTCCTAAATTCTGGTAGTCACGGCTTATGTAGAATCTGTTTTCTGTTTTTACTTAAAAACGTATATTATGCTAATATTTATGGATAGCTAGCAAAATAATTGGTTATTTACTCACCTTGATGTTTAAGTACTACTGATTCTTCGACCAAAACGAATCCTATACGGAAAAGTACATCTTATTTTCTTGAACTGAATCGTATATACAAAATCATAGTGAGAGATTAAAGGTATAGTCGCCTTAGAGTTTTTTCAAGTTGTTTTATCCACGTATCAAAGACTTCAAGAAAATAAAAGTTGGCTTTGGAGAATGATTGCATTTTTCTTTTGAATCTATACCTGCTATAAGGAGTGAAATGTCAACAAGTCAATGGAGAACATTTAATTATTTAGTCATTGGAAAGGTTGGCGAGGCATTTAGACAGAAGCCTGAATGACTGGGTAAAATAATATTGAGAAGTACTGCACTAAATTTAGAAATACTACCTCAAGCAGAGATTTATTAGGCTAAACAATAGTAATAATTTAAAAGCTGTGATACAAATACTCTTGTAATTAGGATTTGTATGAAACTAGTTAATTGTTTTTAGACAATTATTTAATTGTATGATTATATTGCAATGTTTCTGAGCAATAGAGCTCACTTTTGCTATGCAACATGATGAGAAAAATGACAAAGAAAGGAATGAGTTTCAAGAGAGCGGTGTTCTTTTTAGCAATCAGAAGAAATGCCTTGTTCAAGAATATACGTCAGGATAAGATTAATAGGAAAATGACCATCAAAAACCAAATTGCATGGGGAGGGAGAACAGGATCCTAACCCAGGTGTAACAAATAATTTGTAGTTCTTATCCATCACAGAGCAGAGGAAGAGTCACTGAAAGCAGAGTCAGCCTCCTTCCGAGGATGTTCAAAAAGAAAAGGAATCTTGTAAATATCTTCGCAAAAGTCAATTCTCTTTCAACAGTCAAACAATGCTCTTGCTTACATAGCTGCAAAGTACATGGGGTTTTCCGCCACACGGTAATATTTTTATAGCCCCGCAGTCACCATCTATTCCGTATACACAAACATCCGCGCACCCAGAAAATAATTGCGGATAATTCAATGTTCAGATTCGATAATGGATGCTCAAATAAATATGAGAATTCCAAGCAAATTTGTGCAAATGAAAAAAGATTTCCTCTGACATAATGGCATGGTGCAAGGCTGTGTGTAATGAGCTGTAATTTGTCTGGAAGAGCATTTTAAAGGGGTTGATCCATCCACTGGAAGGCCAGCAGCCGCTCCGAGTCTTGCAGCAGTGAGCTGGCCTGCCTCGTCTCAGAGGAAATTACACCACAAGCAGGCCAAATTTCTGACAACTTCCATAAATTATTTCAGATTTTCATATTTCAAATTTCATCTGCATTCATCATGTGAGTTTGACTGGGGAAAAATGTCTAGGAGGAGTTCTGCTAGCATTCAATGCAGCAGTCCCAGGAGCCTGCCCTGGGACTAGATAATTTAATTTCATTTTGATTAGATTATTCTTGCTGCAGTCTACTGCCAATCTGAAGTATTGTGCCTTCTCTTCTACTTAACCTTCCTGCCCCATGCCTGCTCCAGCCTGCATGCAGCTCTCTGTATTGCAGAATATATTTGAACAATCAAAGTTAGGAGTTATTATTTTGCTTTCCATTGTCCATCCTTATAAAAGCACACATCTTTCACTGGGCTCCCTCTTCCCAGAAATCAGATTACTTCTTTTTTTTTTTTTGGTTTGTAATATTGTTTACCATTTTCAGTGGAAAGTGCCCTGTAATTTAGGTGGAAAATCTAAAATCATTACTAAATCTCAGGATGATGCAATAGACCAGAAATGAGGATCATCTTTAAAACAACTATAATCATCACTAGGTGGTACACAAGAGACTGAAAACAGGTAAATAATGAATACACCCATCCATTAAAGTAAAAATCTATTGTAAACCAAAGTTATTTTTCAACCCTTTACCTAATGGTCAATGAAGAAAACCCTCTGTAATCGGTCTTCAAAAGCAGGACATTAGAGATTCAGAATACAAAATCTTGTAAACATGCAAAACCATAAACATGATTAGCTTACGAAAAATATTGGCACAATAGCAAAATAACATGGGAAACAGACTCAGAAAGGTTTTAAAATATTCTCTTAAATTGAATTTGAATACATGAAATGATGATTAACAGTAAATATGGACTATGGTTACCTCAAAATGCATAATCACAATTTTTTCCTTATTTTAAGAAAATGACTGTGCTTATATGAGATTCAATAACCCAGGAACACCAAAAATGTTTGTCACTTACTAAGTTAGAGGCAAGATTATTAGAAACATAGATAAATAAACAAAGCTAATGTTGTTCTTTAAGTAATATCTATAACTTCCTCCTTATTGAGTTATTTCTTTAAACAATATAAGTTTTTTTGATGCTATGTGTCTGAACTGAGGACTTTCGGTTCTTTATTGTTCTCCATTTCCATGAAAAAAATTGAATTGGGGTCTGTTATATTGAATTTTGTTCAGTAAATATACTGAAATCATATTTTTGTTAGAAACTATCAATAAATCCAGTATAAGAAAAGTAATAAGATACAAATATGAACAGGACCTTTTGCAAAGGAAATATTACAAAGAGAGTGCGCCCAGAAAATATATTAGGGAATGTGTTTTTTTCCTTGTGCTAGGAGAAAATACAGAAAGAAGGACACGAAACTGTGGGTTTTTTTGGTTTTTTTTTTTTGCGGTACGCGGGTCTCTCACTGTTGTGGCCTCTTCCGTTGCAGAGCACAGGCTCCGGACGCGCAGGCTCAGCAGCCATGACTCACAGGCCCAGCCGCTCCACGGCATGTGGGATCTTCCCGGACCGGGGCACGAACCCGTGTCCCTGCATCGGCAGCCGGACTCAACCACTGCGCCACCAGGGAAGCTCCTGAAACTGTGTTGTTTTTAATGCAGATTCCATGCTTGAAATAAAAACAATTCTAACTACTATTTCACATGGTTCAATAAAATAATTCTTCCAGTGCTGAAGTTAAAAAAAATACATTAGAAACACACCTAAATCTTTTTTCTACATCAAAATAACTTAGTAAAAAGACATCACACTTGATAAATAATTGACTTCCCAGATTATGAAAATTCTGAAACTTTTTTGCTGTCCATGTTCTAATAGAGGTTATATAACAGTCTCAATTCTTAAAATCAATTTCAATGGCATATGTGGCTAAATCATCCATATTTAGAACCCCATTATATTCTATCAGTAATATCCTAGGAAAAAGGGAACAAGGACTTAACAAAATCTAATATATTATGGATACATGTTTTGAAGCAGTAGATCGTGTTTATTTCCTCTAGTTTTGGAGATGTTGGGTTCAAGAGAAAAAGAATTGAACGTGTTGATTGTTATTTTTTCCCCCTACTTGTTTAACTGACTTAATCCTCTGGGAAAGGAATGACATTGTAAACTAAACTGACTTGAGGCAACTTCATTCTGTGAAGAGTCATAATTTGCTTAGTGACCCCTTGCCCTGTCATATGAAGTCAGACACAAGGCATTGGTCACTAGGGGTGCTAAAAACTTCCGTGGTGTTTTCACTTTTATATGTCATCATGGAAACCAGCACCTTAAACCCAGAAAACTTTAATGACATTTCCTATTAGTTGAGCCCTTTGAACAGTTATATATCCACTTGGATATAGTGGCAGTTGTTAAATAACTTTCCAATAAATAAAATATGAAAAGGAAAAAAATTGTAGTTTGGTATTTGCAGCTTGTCTTAAGATTCTAAAACTTGTTCTAATAAAATTAAAGGCATGCACTTTTAAACTCCTATCTAATTACTCTCTTGAAAATCTCTGTGACTTAATGTTGGAGCCACTGTGCTGTTTGGCATGGAAAACTGGCAATTAAGCTTTTTGTACCCAGTATTCAAATTTGAGAATGTCACTTTATTACTTTGATTTTTAATTATGGACCATGTCAGCAGAAAAACTTCCACTGAGTGCAGAAAAAGAAAAAAGAAAAACCCTTTCCTGGAAATGGCAGTCAATGAAGAGAAAAGCAGCATTCCTAGAAATGTATAATTTATGATCAAAGCAAGAGGCTCCTGTGGGCTATCATCAAGGCAGTTTCAAACAAGGACAGAGACTTGTGGGAGTGTTCATGTAGCCGGGTGCCTTTGGCAGCAGAGTTTTGGCTTCTGATGCTGGGGAGTAGCCTAACCGCTTCAAACTTTGTAAGCTGAGCTCTGGAAGAAATGCAATTCATTTTGTGTCTACACTGTAGAAGTGTCTACACTCATCTTTTTTTTTTTTTTTTTTTTGCCGTACGCGGGCCTCTCACTGTTGTGGCCTCTCTCGTTGAGGAGTACAGGCTCCGGACGCGCAGGCTCAGTGGCCATGGCTCACGGGCCCAGCCGCTCCGCGGCATGTGGGATCTTCCCGGACCGGGGCACGAACCCGTGTCTCCTGCATCGGCAGGCGGACTCTCAACCACTGCGCCACAGGGAAGCCCCCTACACTCATCTTTTTTAATAGAGCAAGGATTTTGTTGCTATCGAGAAGAAAAATTAAAGTCTTGGTATGGTGGGCCATTTTCCCAAAGTAGGAGCATTCTAGCTTTCAGTTAAAAACTTTAATCTCCTGCTCCCATAATTTAGAGGCTGCTATGTTGCCTGGATTGTGTAACTCCAGGGACGCCATTTATATTATTTGCTATGGAGTTGTGCTCTTGGGGGTCATTGTCATAAAATACAGTGCGAATTGTGCCCCCTAGTGTTGTGGAACTCAGAGGCTCCTGTGAAAGCCATTATTGAATGGCCTCTGTTAGGTTTCTTTCTGCAAAGGAGAGAAGACAGAAATGGGAAGAGCGGAAAGGACCATTGCGTTCCATTTCTTCCCTCCCTCACCACAAGCACAACCCCTAATTTTCTTTCCACTCCATGTAGATTTTCCAAACAACTACGAAGAGGAACTTATTACAGGTTCAGATCTGCCTAAATGAAGGAGTGGGAGAATGGAACCTTAGCCTGCATTCTGAAGTTCTCTCTCATTTTGACCTCTTTCACAGAGTCAGAGAACCTTAGGTTGCTAAATCAGACAGGCATCTCTCCATGAGTCTGAGTGGCAGCACTGCATTAGAAATGAGATCGAGAAGCCAAGTTGACCCAAATGTACCCTCTCAAGATGGCGCTTTGGGAGTCAAATGTAGGCTTTCTTACTCTTAGAGAGACATATTCAGGCCAGGAAAATCTAGTTCTTATCATGGAGATTTGGATTGCTGATAGAATTAGTTCATTATTTGAAAAGATCGCTACTTAAGGAAATGTGACAACTGGCTTAAAACCCAAATCCATTATGTTTAAATCTTTGGTTGAGGAAAGAGTCCATAGGGCAAGGAGCATAGGAGGCAGATAAAAAGAATCAACCTTCTTGGCCTTCACTTTCCTCACCTGTAAAATGGAGTGACTGGATTAGATTATGTCTTCAGTTGTGAAATATGTTGAAAGTAATTGGAAATGAATAATAAAGTACAGAAGTTTGTGAATTTTAACCTTATCTTAAAAATAAATTAGAACAATTTTGCATTCATGTACTCTCAACTATGATTGTTTTGAGTGAGGGAGACATAATGCTCTTTACAGTCAATATCTTGGGAACGGAAGTGCGTCAGCCGTGAGAGTATCATCTGCTAAGACAGAGTTAACTGCTGAACCAGGAGACCTATCAAGAGCTTCCATCTGTGACAGTGAGCATGGTTCCATTCCTAGATGCACCTGTAAATTAGGTAAATTCATCTTTGGCATTTCTCTGCTTTTTGCTTTTTTGGCATTTTATCTGCCCTTTCCACATTATATCTATGCTCTCTCTTCTGTCTCTACCCTCAGCCCTCACTTTGCCCTTGCCTTTTTCTTTCCTCAAAATTAAATCCACCGATTCCAAGTGGTCTACTCCAGCCCAGTTTTGTAAGCTGTTGTTCATGTAACCCTGGTAGTGCTCAAGATTATTTTGGACAGTATCTACACAAATGTTTGCAGTGTAATAGTTAAATATTTATTTATTTAGTTTTGCAAAGCTATGTTCATTATTATTTTTTTTTTAACATCTTTATTGGAGTATCATTGCTTTACATTGTTGTGTTAGTTTCTGCTGTATAACAAAGTGAATCAGCTATACGTACACATATATCCCCATATCTTCTCCCTCTTGCGTCTCCCTCCATCCTCCCTATCCCACCCCTCTAGGTGGTCACAAAGCACCGAGCTGATCTCCCTGTGCTATGCGGCTGCTTCCCACTAGCTATCTATTTTACATTTGGTAGTGTATATATGTCCATGCCACTCTCTCACTTAATCCCAGCTTACCCTTCCCCTCCCCATGCCCTCCAGTCCATTCTCTACAGCTAGGTCTTTATTCCTGTCCTGCCCCTAGGTTCTTCAGAACCATTTTCTTTTTTTGTAGATTCCATATATATGTGTTAGCATATGGTATTTGTTTTTCTCTTTCTGACTTACTTCACTATGTATGACAGTCTCTAGGTCCAACCACCTCACTACAAATAGCTGAATTTCGTTTCTTTTTATGGCCGAGTAATATTCCATTGTATATATGTGCCACATTTTCTTTATCCATTCATCTGTCGATGGACTCAGGTTGCTTCCACGTCCTGTAAATAATGTTGCAATGAACATTGTGGTACATGACTCTTTTTGAATTATGGTTTTCTCAGGGTATCACAATTGTGATTCTGGGATATGATTGCTTAGGGTTAGGCTAAGGTAGAAGTATGCATTTTCTCAAAATAAGTCAATTTAAATAAAATATTGAGTCTATAATCGTATAATGGTACCACAATATGGAAGAAATCATGGAAGGTGGTCCATCACTGAAATTTGGAAACTTTGGATAGATTAATTTTTGCTAAAGAAATACAAAATCATTTAGTGAGCTTTCCTCGCATTTCAAGTGACTGAAAATCACAAAATAACAGTGACCTTAAGTGATAGAAATGGAAATAATTTGCTACGGAAATTCCAATGATATTAAGGATATCCTATTTGTCTTTGTGTGATAATTCCACTGTTGCTGTCCATTGTTTATGCTCTCTTTTGCTCATGGTGTCTTGATTTCTTGTGTGTTCTGTGGTTTTTTTATTTAACTGTGTGCTCTTACTCTTTGGGAATTTCTTTGACGTATTGTTTGAAGGATGATTTTTTTTTTCTTTCTCAACGTTTCTTGGGTGAACTACCCATTCAGAACTACTTTAAATTCTAGGCTTGAGGTGCTGGGTTTTTTTTTTTTTTAATATTTATTTATTTATTTTGTCGTGCTGGGTCTTAGTTGCGGCAGGCCGGCTCCTTAGTTGCGGCATGTGAACTCTTAGTTGTGGCATGCATGTGGGATCTAGTTCCCTGACCAGGGATCGAACCTGGGCCCCCTGCATTGGGAGCGCAGAGTCTTATCCACTGCACCACAAGGGAAGTCCCTAGGCTTGAGGTTCTTTAGACCTCTAAGGTAATATGAATTTGGGCTACAAACCTTTGTGAGGGCCAGCTTTTGGTTATGAATTATCAGGGCGGATTTCTCTTTTCCCCCTGCCACTCCATGCCAAGGTTCAAGAAAGGCAATTTTCTAGTTATCTGCTTCAGGAATTAGTTTATTTCTGGCTCACCCTTACTCAGGCACTTTCTCTCTTATCGCCTATGTCCCTTAAGGCCATAAAATGTTCAAGCCCCAAATATTTCAAGCAGATGTTTCCTGGAGGAGGTTGACTTCAAGGCCCTAAGCATTTTCCTGGATTTATGCTTTATTTGTTAATTTTTGGCCTCTGAATATTCCTTATTCATTTTAATTACTTATTGATGTGTTAAAAAATTGCTTGATACAAGAACTCTCATAGATGGTTGGAGGAATGAAAATTGGCATAACCACTTTGGAAAACTGTTTGGCAGCATATACTAAGGCTAAACCTATGTGCAACTTATGTATGATGTAATAATGGTTTTCTTAACTATATAGCAGACAGAAATACATACACAAATTCTCCAAAAGACACTATAGGAATGTTCATAGCAGCCTGTTCACAGTGGCCTTAAAACTAGAAATACACAAATTCACATCAGTAGAATGACTATATAAATTGTGGCATATTTATACCATGCGTAGTATATACGCTACCATAGAGAGACTGGGAATGGACAAATGGCAATTATATGCAACAATATGACTGTATTTCACAAGCATAACTAAAGACTCCAGATACAAAAGAGAACATATTATGTGATTTCATTTATATAAATTAATTCAAAATCAGCAAACTAATCAGTGTTGTTAGAAGTCAGGGTGACTTGGGATAGACATATATACACTACTATATATAAAATGGATAACTAATGAGAACCTACTGTTTAGCACAGAGAACTCTACTCAGTGCTCTGTGGTGACCTAGATGGGAAGGGAATCTAAAAAGGAGGGGATATATGTATACGTATGACTGATCCACTTTGCTGTACAGCAGAAACTAACACAACATTGTAAAGCAACTATACTCCAATATCAATTAATAAAAAAATTTTTTTTAATTAAAATGTGTCTAAAAAATTTTTAAAAATTAAAAAAAAGAATTTGGGGTGATGCTGTTGGTGAGAATGTAAATTGGTATAGCCACTATGGAAAACAGTATGGAGGCTCCTCATAAAACAAAAAATAGAGGTGCCATATGATCCAGCAATTCCACCCCTGGGCATATATTTGGACAAAACTATAATTTGAAAAGATACATGCACCCCTATGTTCATAGTGGCACTATGTACAATAGCCAAGACATGGAAAGGACAGACAAATGGATAAAGAAGATGTGGTACATATATACAATGGAATACCACTCAGCCATAAAAAAGAATGAAATAATGCCATTTGCAGCAACATGGACAGACCTACAGATTATCATACTAAGTAAAGTCAGTCAGACAGAGAAAGACAGATATCATATGATATCACTTATATGTGAAATCTAAAATACAACACAAAGGACCATATCTATGAAACAGAGATTCACAGATATAGAGAACAGGCTTGTGGTTGCCAAGGGGGATGGGGATGGGGGAGGGATGGAGTGGGAGTTTAGGGTTAGCAGATGCCAACTATTATATATAGAGTACATAAACAACAAGGTCCTACTGTATAGCACAGGGAACTATATTCAATATCCTGTGGTAAACCATAATGGAAAGAATATGAAAAAGAATATATATATGTACAACTGAATCACTTTGTTGTACAGCAGAAATTAACACAACATTGTAAATCAACTATACTTCAACAAAGTTTAAAAAAAAAGAGTAAAGAAGTAGGGTGATGATTACTCTTGGAGGGTTAGTAATTGGGATGAAGCACAGAGAGGTCTCCACGGAGCTGATCATTTGTTATTTCTTATTCTGGCTACTGGTTCCACAGGTCTGTCCAGTGTGTGAAAATTCGTTGAGCTGTACACCTGAGATATCTGCATTTTTCCGAATATATGCTTTTTTGAAAAAGGGAAAAAGTACTTTTCCTTTTGAATTCTTTCTCGTGAGGAGTGGTCAGAGTACGTGGTCTGCCATGCCGTAGGAAAGGAAAGAAGTTAGTGCTTGTTTGGCTTGCCATTATACCTCTAGCATCTAGCACAGTATTTGGCCCAGAGTAAGGGCTCAGTAAATATTTGTAGGTGCCATACACTTGGAATCCAATTTTTTTAAACACATAATTACCAACTGACAAGTTTTCTTCATTAAAAATCAACCTACCAGGGCTTCCCTGGTGGCGCAGCGGTTGAGAGTCCGCCTGCCGATGCAGGGGACACGGGTTCGTGCCCCAGTCCGGGAAGATCCCACATGCCGCGGAGCGGCTGGGCCCGTGAGCCACGGCCACTGAGCCTGCGCGTCCGCAGCCTGTGCTCTGCAACGGGAGAGGCCACAACAGTGAGAGGCCCGCGTACTGCCAAAAAAAAAAAAAAAAAATCAACCAACCAAACCAACCAAACAGGAAATAACTGATATATACATTTAGTAATACAGTCACCGTACTCTAAAAAATGTGGGCTGAACAGATTATACTAGTTCATTCACTCCCAGAAAGCTACAAGTGAGGGAGGCTCAAAATGTTTCTCAGTTTAAAAGAGAACAGAATGATCTTAGGACTCATGTATGGATCAAAGCAATTCTTAAGTGAGTTCTTTTTATTTTGGATGTTTTGCCCTTTGAGATATCAATTCCTTGAACAAAGAGTAAAAGTAATTTCCCTAATGGGTAGAAATGGGAAAAAAAAGTCTTTAGAAAAGTTGAAATTATATTTAGACGTGAAGGACATTTTACTTGAGGAAGTTAAAAAAAACTTATAACAAAAATGTTATAGCTCTGCAGGGAAACCTCAGTAAGTAGCTGTGTGACCTTGACCAAGCCTCCCGGCCTTCTCTGTTTCCAGTTTTCTCATTTGCAAAATGAGAAACAAGCACTAGGTTTCTTTCAAAACTAAAATTCTGTAATTGTGCAATTTCATCTAATGCTAGGAAACATTGACTTCAATTACTTTAAACATATGAATTATAAATCATTAAAAAGGAAAGGTGGTTTTGTTTAAAGTAACAAAATACAGTATGATTTACAATAAAGTTTATGTTCTTTAGTGGAGGTCTTTTTTTTTTTTTTTTCTGTCCGGCCATGGCTCACGGGCCCAGACGCTCCGCGGCATGTGGGATCCTCCCGGACCGGGGCACGAGCCCGTGTCCACTGCATCGTCAGGCGGACTCTCAACCACTGCTCCACCAGGGAAGCCCTAGTGGAGGTCTTTTAATGGGGCTTGATTAAGTATTAAAGAGGATCTAAAAAGTAGTTAGAGTATTCATTGTTTAGAATTTTTTCTGCATTTTGCTAAGTACCACTGTGGCAGGGACTGGCCCCAGAGGCTGAGCCTGTTTCCTCTTCTTCCTGGGCACATAGCTAGACTCTAGTTCTCTCCTTCACAGTGAGCTGTGGTCGTGTGTTCTGGCCGATGCAGCATTAGCAGAAGTGATACACGTCTCTTCCAGGCCTGGCCCAATAACACCTCTGACCCAGGATCGTCCCAGCCTTCCCTTAGGCCACAGCATTAGAAGCCACACATAGAAGATGGCAGGGCCACAAGGTGAAGGGATTCTGGCCCTGAATTATCACTCGGAGGAGAGCTGCTGATAATCAGGAACACCTGTTTTGGTCTTTCCATGAACAGGAAATAAATATCTAGTATTTGTTCGATTACATGGTTTGAGTTTACAACTATTAGTGCATATTTAACTAAACAAACCCTCACAAAATGTTTCTTAAAAAGAGAAACTGCAGATTGAAGAGAATGCTAATTCTCAGTTTGTGAAAATTCATTGAGCTGTATACTTAAGATACCTGCATTTTTCTGAATGTATATTAAAGTTTTCCTAAAAAGAAAAAATGCTTTAACTTTCTGCAAGCAAAGCAAATAATAAGAAAATAGCAGAGCTGACATTTCTCCTACTAATAATTTTTTTTTTATAAAGAAGAGTTTTCGTAATAAGATAAAGCATTACCCTCTCAATATTCTCCAGGGACTGGACCAATCATTACAATATTAGCATTAGGAAGGCAGCAGGGTATGCTGGAGATGATAGAGACTGAGGGTTCAGTCAGGCTGAGTTGAAGTCCTGATTTTACTACCCGGGGCTTCACTTTTCTCATCTATACAATGAAGCTAATAATATACACCTAGTTAGGCTGTTAGCAGTAAAACAGAGTGGCTAAAAGCATGAAATTGGGGTTAGGCTACCCAGAATTGAATCCTGGCTCTGCCATCACTGGCTTGGGCGAGATGCTTAAGTTCCCTGTGCTCTGTGTCTTCATCTGGAAGGCGGGGATAATGGTATAGATGTTGGAGAATTAATATGAGAATGAAGTGAGTTAATTCACACAGAGTACTTAGAATAGTGCCTGCCACCAAGACGTATGTAAATGTTTATCTTACTGTTATTGTTGTAAGGATTCACTAGAATCTGGACAAAAATTCACCCACATTGTAGACACTCATTAGATGGCAACAGTGCACTATTCAAAGATGTCTGGCAATACTTGTTTGTACATAAAGATGACAGAATCTTGGTTTGATACCTTCTATATGCACAATACCCTATCGTCCAGAAATTTCATTTTAACCCATTTCAGTATATCCAATATGTGCTGGTATCCGATGAGAAATAATTTAATTCCATGATTTAACAGGTTATTGCATTGAGAAAAAATAGAGCATATAGAAAGAAATCTGTCTTCTCTAAGACCAAGAGTTGTGGGCTTCTGTATCACGTTTCCCTACTCATATTTAGCTGGACATCAAGCCCTGTGCACCAAACTCTTAAGATTAAGGCCAGACGTGCTTGTCCCCTTAGCTGAGAAAGTTTATGGAATCATCTTTCAGCTAGGATAAACTTTCCTTTCTGGTAGTGTCCTTTATTAGTAAAAGGTTTTAAAGCATACACTCTCAAAATTAGTATTATATATTCACTTATAAATGACATACACTTAGTATTCATATATATGAGTATACATATTTATATACTATACATCACTATAATACACAAAAGCAAAAGTTTTAGCACGATGGAATAAAGGACATTACCTATAGTTTAAAACATATTCCTAATTGTGATGACTTAATGCAATCATTAACCAATACCTCAAGGCTCAATATATACTTGGGGTGGGTTCCATTGTTAATGACAGTGTATGTTAACCTATTTTAAATAAGATAATTTCTTAATAATTTCAAAATTGTTTATCTGACTTATGCCAGATTCAATTAGATCTTTTTTTTTTTAAACTCATTATAGCTGATGAAGAATCTTTCTAGAAGTATAAATTCTGCCATTTTCAAATTGTTTGTACTTGCTTTATTAGGATGATCTTCAGTTCACAGTTTCTCCTTTTAAGCTACATTTCCACTTTCCTAGTTTGGTTAGAACTAGAAAATATAGGGCTTCCCTGGTGGCGCAGTGGTTGAGAGTCCGCCTGCCGATGCAGGGGACACGGGTTCGTGCCCCGGTCCGGGAAGATCCCACGTGCCGCGGAGCGGCTAGGCCCGTGAACCATGGCTGCTGAGCCTGTGCTCCACAACGGGAGAGGCCACAACAGTGAGAGGCCTGCGTACCGCAAAAAAAAAAAAAAAAAAAAAACGAGAAAATATAACTCTTAATCCACTAAACTGGGCACACTCTAAATTATAATGCGTTTCACTATGCCACCAGCAAACAGTTCTGTTAAGAACCCTAAGGGTGCTCCTGCCATTCTCTGGGAGAGACTATTGGACACATGAATCTCTGTTGGAGTTACTGAATGAAGGCAGCAATGTCCATACTGCACATATTTTACATATTACTTAAGTTACATGTCTGACTTTTAAAGCTAAAACTATAAATACAAGCAGAAGTTGTAATGTTTTCTTCCTGCGCATCAAAAGGATCACATGGGGCCCTCACCTCACTTTTGCCTGCACATGGTGTAGCCTGCCCTGATTCATTCTCTTGTAGTTGAATATTTTTCATCCATGCCAAAGAATATTACCTTTCCATCTCAGGCAGATCTGAAGGTTTCTTTCTTAATGGGAAAGAGAATTTTACCTTCTGAAATATAGTACTTGTAATTGAAACCTTAGCAATAGAGCAAGAGAAAACCGAGCAGAAGGTGTAAAGCCTGCCCTTGGGAGGCTGGTGAGTGTAGGGATACACAACCTGGCCTCGGGCATCATTCAGCCCTTGATCCAAGTCCTGGCTCTACTGCTTACTAATTGTGTGAAGTTGATGTAAATTAATCAATCTGAAACTCAATTTCCCCATCTGAAAAAAGTGATAATATCTACTGCATTAGGTAGGTATATGTTAGGTTGCTGTGAAAAAAACACACAGGAGGGATAGCTCAAAATACAGTGGCTTACAAAGATGCAATTTTATTTCTTTTACATGTAAATGTACACTGGGCTCCCTTCTCATGATTAAATGGGTCTTTCGGTTACTGCCATTATGTCTGATTCCAGCAAGAAGGAAGGAGGAAAAGAAAGGGAAGGCACACACTACTTTTCTTTTAAGATTCTGACTTGGAAGTGTTTTAAATCCCATTGGCCAGGCCTTAGGCACACGGACACAGCTAACTGCAAAGGAGCATGGAAAGTGTAGTATTTCCTGGTGACCAGGTGCCTAGTTCCAGGTTTCTATCACTAAAGGAAGACAGGAATCGGAAAGAGATTAAATGACACCATTTAGCATAGAACCGGGGCCTGTGGCTATACTACAAACCCAAAGATCACTATTATCGTTATTCAATCTCTAAGTCTTTTGTTTTCTCTTAAGCAAAGTGAATATTGATTGACTGTTTCATTCGGTAAACAGGCATTGAGTACTGATCTTAACATGGCAAGAGTGTCCTGCCTATCCCACTAGGTAGTAAGTATCAAACCAATAGTAACAGAAGTGGATGGGCTTTGAAAACTACATCATCTATCTATCTATCTATCTATCTATCTATCTATCTATCTATCTATCT
>NW_021703777.1:71426084-71502442 GCF_005190385.1 Monodon monoceros
TCTATCTATCTATCTATCTATCTATCTATCTATCTATCTATCTATCTTTCACTTGCAAGGGATCATTCTTTTTACTCTCACGTTGGGATCTTCTGAGGACCTTGTATCACAGCTAGAAAAATGATAAAAAGAAAATTTCTACAATTTTTGCAGAGAATATAAAAAATAAAAATACTAGGAAAAATAAGCTGATGGGGGAATCTCTTTGAAAGACTGGGGATGAGAAGCAATAGAGCAAAGCGGAAGAGGCCTGGAGTGTGGATCGAGACAATCTCGTGTATTAGACAACTTAGGCTGTAAGAACTCCTCAAGTCAGTGTTTTACAACAATATTTCTTACTCCCAGATCCAAGGGTTGAAAATAGCTTTGCTTGCTTCTGCCAGGCTCTTCTTGGGTTTGTTCCCTATATCTTTTCATTCTGGTACCTCGGCGTAGGGCATGTTTTTGTGGCAGATGGCAGGAGCTTAGGAAGTCAAGCTATATCATGCAAGTGCACTTGGTGCCTCTATTTTTTCTCCCCAGATTTACTGAGATATAATTGACACTTAAAATTGTGTAAGTTTAAGGTGTACAAATGTGATGGTTTGCTACACTTACATACTGCACAATGATCACCACCATAACATTACCTACTATCTCCATCCTGTCACGTAGTTACCGTTTCTTTTTGTGGTGAGAACATTTAAGATGTATTCTCTTAGCAACATTCAAGTATATGACACATTATTATTAGCTATAATAACCATGCTGTACATTAGATCCCCACATTTGTTAATCTTATAACTGGAAGTTTGTACCCTTTGACAATATCTTGTCATTTCCTATCTTGTCATTTCTCCAGCCCCTGGTAACCACCACTCTCCTATGTTTGTCCGAGCTTGACTTTTTTAGACTCCATATATAAGTGATATCATATGGTATTTGTCTTTCTCTGTCTGATTTATGTCACTTAGCATAATGCCCTCAAGTTTCATCCAAGTTGTGACAAATGGCAGGGGTTCTTTCTTTCTCACGGCTGAATAATATTGCATTGTATATATACGTACTGCATCTTCTTTATCCATGCATCCATTGATGGACACATGTTATTTCCGTATCTTGACTATTGTGAGTAATGCTGCAATGAACATGGGAGTGCAGATATCTCTCTGAGATTGAAGCCTCTGGATCTGGCATATCCACTCACATTCCATTGACTAAAGCAGGTCATATGGCTAAGACCAAAGTCAATAGCGTGGAGAAGTATTTTCCATCTTACAAGTAAGCATGGCAAGGGCAGGAAAGGAATAAATAATTGTGAACAAATAATATAGGCTAAACCCCCTGAGTCTGAATTCCCAACTAGCTGTGTGATCAGGAGCAAGGCTCTTAACCTTCCTGAGCCTCATTTATAAATAAGGATAATACAGATAGCCCACAAGAGTGTACTTATTAAATGATATAATCCCTTTAAAGCAGAGTTTCCCAGTGGCATGCCACAAATGGATTAAGTGTGTGGCATGATAGTGTATTTTTCAGTCCACAGACCAGCTGGGTGAGACTTGGGGCTTCCAGATTCTCAGCCAGTGGCCTCCTGCCACCAACAGCCATGCCTGTATGTTGGCTGCACAAACAGTATCATTTTCTGTGTGCCATGATATGAAAAATATTAGAAGGTGCTGGAAAGGAAAGCACCTAGATAGTGCGTGGCACTTGGTAAGTTTTAAACCAGAAGCAGCTGTCGTGACTGATGGATGGAGCAGAGACTGAGACAGCAGTTTGATGGCAATGAGGCATCAGTAGGAACCACTGACATAAGAGAATCATGCCCGCCACCCACAGCAGTTTCGAGAAAACTCTACTTGATGCTTTGCTGTTTTCCTCTCTGTGACCCTGTGGGGGTCATGACCTCACCCCACCCCCAGCCCCCAGCAATTTGAGAAATCCTGGGAAAGAGGATGCGGAAGACAATGACCAGAGCCCATGCTCTGTGTGACCAGAGTTGAAAGTTGAATCTAAAAATATGTCTTACTATAGAACACCAATTGTGGCTGTTTCTATAGTCATTCCGGAGCTTATTACAAATCTACCCCAAAAGAAATTCCTGGAATTGTACTGTCTGTGAATTGCTGGGAAGACACAGCGCCATTCTTGGTCTGGCATGTGGTCGAGGCTGACTTGCAGTGGGTCTGAGTTGGAGCTTCTCACCATCAGAGAGTGGGAAGCCAGTGTTCTGGGTCTCTCTAGATCGGAACTGCTCCTTGCTGCTGAGATATGAGATAGTCTCCTCTTACTACCATAAACATGAGTATTCTCAGCATAGACAAAAACTGAGGGCAACAGCCTAAGTCACTGGAAAATGTTGCTAATCTTTAGATAGTGATACTGCTAGGCAAAGCATGTGGCTTTTGCGCACAAGCTGTTTTCCTATTATTTTAGTCTTATGTTTCCCCACTACCCAGCACAGGGGCAGAGTCAGGGTCTAGTGTCCTAAGACAAATATAACAGTTGAGAAGATTAACATTGAGAGCTGAAGTTTTAAAAATAAAGTTGGATCCAATTTTCATGTTATTTTGAAAACTCAGCTTTATCCAAAGTGATTTCCATGGCATGATCATTGGTTTCTTTGACACTGATTTAACCCTTTATTCATTACTTCAACAGACTTTTACTGAAAGCCTTTTATGTGTGAGATTCTGGAGATACAATAATGAATAAGGCATAGTTTCTGGCCTCAAGGAACTTTCATAGTGGGAATAGAGCATTAACAGAAATAAACTTTATTTTGAAATTTCATCACGGTGTTAACTACGACTCCTCTAATATCTTATACAGAAGAGAAAAAAAAAACTGCATGAACATTCTCTGGTAATTAAACAGTACTTTAGATACACATATGAAAAGTATTGTTAATGAAGTCCATCTCTCTCTCCAAACTTGTGTGTCATAATGAGAATTTCCTATTATCTTTCTGTGGAGGAAGAAAAAAGACTTAGCCAGCAATGTTGCTAAGGGAACAGGGAAATGGCCATTCTCATGTACTGTTGATAGGCCTGAGAGGGGTCTAAATTGGTTCATGCTTTCAGGGATGGCAATCTGGCCATATGTAAATGCCCTACAATGGGAGGGAGATGCTTTAAATAAATTACGGAACATCACACAAGGGAATGCTATGTGAACCATAAAAATGATGCTCAGATGAATAATGAAATGGAATATGTTTTTGAACAAGAAAAATACAAAACAGTAGACACAGTATGATTCCAATTGTGTGTGTGTGTGTGTGTGTGTGTGTGTGTGTGTGTGTACATGCATAAGCAAAACTTGGAAAAAGATAATGCTGATATGTTAAGGGTGGTTATTTCTGAGTCTCGAGATTCCAAGTGATTTTTTAAAATAGTTATTTATTTATTTATGGCTGAATTAATTAATTAATTAGTTTTTGACTGTATTGGGTCTTCATTGCTCTGCCCGGGCTTTCTCTAGTTGTGGTGAGCGGGGGCTCCACTTTTCGTTGCGGTGCATGGACTTCTCATCACGGTGGCCTCTTTTGTTGTGAAGCATGGGCTCTAGGCACACGGGCTTCAGTAGCTGTGGCTCGTGGGTTCCAGAGCGCAGGCTCAGTAGTTGTGGCGCACGGGCTTAGTTGCTCCACGGCATGTGGGATCTTCCCGGACCAGGGCTCGAACCAGTGTCCCCTGCATTGCCAGGCAGATTCTTAACCACTGCGCCACCAGGGAAACCCTCCAAGTGATTTTTAATTTGAGGAGTGTTTTTCAGCACTTTTTGAATTTTCTACAAAGAACACATATTACTAGCATAATCAGAGCAGGTTGGGGAGGATTGGGGATTTTTGTTTGTTGTGGTTTTTAAGAATCAAAAAAGTCTGGATCGGGTCATGTCAGCTCCAGGGGAAAAATGTTTCCAAGGAAAAACCTTATGTAGCAGAATTAAAGACATGAGCTTAGGTAGCTGGTGGGATTTCTACTGATGTAGAATTTTCCAGCTAGGCCTGTGGAAGAGGCACCTTTAGTTTTTTGGTTTGTTTGTTTGTTTTGTTTCTGTGTGTGTAAGCAATGAAATTAATGAAAATTTAGCACACTTACAAGGAGAAGATGCAGCAGCTCTCTTAGACAAATCAAGCCATCTTTGGCGGTTTTTCATTGGAAATCTGAAAAAAAGGTAGCTGGGAGAACTGCTTGCTGGAGCGCTATCCAGAACTAGGCCTGAGTAAGGGCTGGTGTGAGAGTTACTGCATGTCTCCCCTCACTTAAGTTGTTGAATTTATGGAGCTCAAGAGTGCTGATTTCTCATTTCAGGTTTTTAAATAAAAGTTGATTCTTTTAAGCTACCATATGATCCAGGAATTTTACTCCTGGGCATATATCCAGAGAAAACTCTAATTTGAAAAGATACACCCCAATGTTCATAGCAGCACTATTTGCAATAGCCAAGACATGGAAGCAACCTAAGTGTCCATCAACAGATGAATGGATAAAGAAGATGTGACACATAGATACAATGGAATATTACTCAGCCATAAAAAAGAATGAAATGATGCCATTTCCAGCAACATGGATTGATCTAGAGATTATCATACTAAGTGAAGTAAGTCAGACAGAGAAAGACAGATATCTTATGATATCATTTATATGTGGAATCTAAAACAGTGATACAAATGAACTTATTTGCAAAACAGAAACAGACTCAGACATAGAAAACAAATTTATGGTTGTCAAAGGGGAAAGGGAGCAATGAATTAGGAGTTCAGAATTAGCAGATGCAAACTACTATATATAAAACAGGTAAACAACAAGGTCCTACTGTATAGCACATGGAACTATATTCAATATTGATATTAATATCTTATAATAAACTATAATGGAAAAAGAGTTGATTCTTTTAAACACTGTATTAAAAATCGTTATTATTTTAAACATACTTGAAAAAATAGGAAATTATAGGAAGAACACCATTTAAAAAATTGGCCTATTTTCTTGACATTTTTCTCCTCCCCCCACTATAAATATTACAGATACAATGAAGCCATCTCTGAACCCTCTCCCCAATCCCATTCCCCTATGTGATTAGTGTGGTTAACCTTCTCCTTAACTTAACCACACTAATTATTTCAGTGCTCTTCATTCCTATGCATGTTTCAGTAATTTTTCTACATATTTTGCATCATAAACATCGAAACTTTTTTTTCCTAAACTTTTGCTAAACTTCTTTTGGGTATTTTTCCTAGACTCCTCCAATTTGCTTTTTTTGGTTCTTGTTGTTGTGGCTAAGATTTATCTGTGTTGTTAGATGTCACTCTAATTTATTCATTTTGACTGCTGTATAGTAATCCACTGTAGAAATATGCAACAACATATTTATCCATTCTTCCATTGACAGACACTTAGGCTGTTTACCATTTTGTTTTTGTTTTTGCTATTTCCAACAATGCAACAGTGAACATTTGTGAACTTGTGTCCCTGTCTAGCATGTATACCTTAGAAGTGGGATTACTGGATCATAGGGTAAGTGTATCTTCTGCCTAACTATGTATAGCCAACGGCTCTTCCAGGTGATTATACCAGCTTACAGTCCCACCATAAGTGTATGAAGGTTCTTGCCAATGTTTGGAATTGCCATTCTTTAAATTTTTGCCAATCTGAAGACTGTGAAATGATTTCTCAGTGTCATTTGATTTCCCTAATTGATCCTGAGGCTGACCATCCTTCCATACATTTATTGGCCATCAGTCTTTTCTTCTTCTTAGCGACTTTTTCTATACGCTGATCACTTTTTAAAAAATATTCTTTTCTATTATGGTTCATCACAGGATGTTGAGTATAGTTTCCTGTGCTATACAGTAGGACCTTGTTGTTATCTATTCTATATGTAATAGTTTGCATCTGCTAAACCCAAACTCCAAATCCATCCCTTCTCCACCCCTCTCCCCCTTGGCAACCACAACTATTCTCTATGTCTGTCGATCACTTTCTTAATGGGTTTTTAGCCTTTCCCTGTTTGGTTTATTCTCAGCTTTAAAAAAATTAGAAAAAGAAATCCATTCACCTATCCATTCAGCATTTTTTTTTTTTAGTGAAAATTGGCTGTTAGATGCTATGACAGGATTATGAAAAAAGTAGTCTTTTACATGCAGATACTCAATTTATACTATTTTTGATGGTAAGAAGAGGACACTCTTCTTCAATATATTATATAAGTGTTGTATTAGGATTAATCTTTACTTCATTTATATTTTGTTCATAAGGTTTATTTCAGACTATTCCTGACAAAAATAAAAAATGATGTGGTAACAAATATTGCCGTATTGCCCTTAATCGTCCAAATAAAGCATCGACTCTAGACTCTAGAGTCAGAAAATGAAGGAAGATGGCCATGCTCCCCCAAGGTTATCTTGTCCTCCTTATGCAGCGGCACATGTGGGATGGTCAGGGGTACACAGAGAATGACTAATGTATTAATAAGGCTTACATGTACCTCTCACCCCCCTATAATTGCATTCCTTTCATTAGCTTTTACCCAGCTGGTCTGAGTTGCACAAACAAAATATTGTATAAGATCAGCCCACTGATGGTAAATTCAGAAAAATTTTTGTAAAACCCTTGCCAAGTTACATACTGACCCCAGGGTCTTTAAACCAGCCAAAAAATGTTGAGCAAAAACTGAATTAAATCTATTATCACAAATTTGTGCCCCATAATCTGATGCGACTTCCAGATGTCCAGCCCAAGACCATCTGCTGAATGTCTGTGGGCACGCACTCCCAAAACACGTGCCTGGGTAAGAGCAACAGACCGACAGCTTGCAGCTCCGAAACTCTGAGCAGTTGCTGCTTAGACATAAAAGCGACAAAGAATAAATCAGTAAGCGAGGTTATTTTTGAGAGTTCTTTTCTTTTTAACCACCATTTGCTTTCTGTTTAATTGACCAGTTGCTTTGTTCTTAGAGTCAAATGGCACATCTCTCTCAAAGACAGCAGACTGCGTGATTTCAAATATTTTAAAAAGCAGCAACAAAACCTTTGAGAGTTAGCTGCTAACTTAGACTTGGTAATCATTCTGAGTAGCATGTTTTGTTTATTACAGTATGTCTTACGGCAGGTTTCTGAGAAAACAGACTCTCAGAAGGCGCTGTATGGGCAGTACGTTTACTGGAGGGTGCTCTCGGGAACAATTTGCATGAGAGAGTGAGGGAAGTAGGATTGGGCAGAAAGAGAAGCTGGACTGAGAGGCAGTGACAACAGAGGCCTCGTGCATTCTTCTGGCGGGGGTGGGGGGGGTGTACTTTAGAGCTTGGATGCTGTGGCAATTAATCTTTTTTGTCAACTTGGCCAGGCTCTGATGCCCATTTGTTTGGCCAAACACCAGGCTAGATGCCGCTGTGAAGGTATATTTTGTTGTATTTTTTGTTGTTGTTGTTAGATGTGAGTAACATTTAAATCAGTACACTTTCAGTGAAACAGATTACCCTCTATAATGTGGGTGGGCCTCATACAAAAATGGTAAACAGGGCTTCCCTGGTGGCGCAGTGGTTGAGAGTCCGCCTGCCGATGCAGGGGACACGGGTTCATGCCCCGGTCCGGGAGGATCCCACGTGCTGCGGAGCGGCTGGGCCCGTGAGCCATGGCCGCTGAGCCTGCGTGTCCGGAGCCTCTGCTCTGCAACGGGAGAGGCCACAACAGTGAGAGGCCCGCGTACCGCAAAACAAACAAACAAACAAAAACAAACAAAAAAATTAAACAATTATAATTTTAGGCTCTGTAGTTGGTACTAAGAATATGTCGATTAATAATAATAATGGTACCAATGAAAGATCAAATGGAAAAGAATGGTCTTCTTTTTCAAAAGACCGCCTTTAGTAGATCCAACGTATTCCAATTGGGCAATTCCTCTACTGTTAGAGGAATAAGTCTTCTAACTTACCTTTGCTCTTCAAAGAGCCAGAGACTGGGGTTTCTTGAAAGAGGAGAAATTCTCCTTAAGACTGCAATGTAAAAACCCTGCCTGAGTTTCCATTCGGCTGGAAATTCGGCCTCAGAACTGCAGTATCAACTCTCACCTGATTTTCCAGCCTTTCCTGCAGATTTCAGACTTGACAGCCCCCCGCAATCATGTGAGTCACTTCCTCAGCCTAGGGGGTAAACCCTAGGGGTCTATGTTATGACCCTTCTATTGGGGTTTGCCATAAAGCGCACGTGGCGTCAGCTGCCATCACAGTGTCAAGAACTGTGAAGGGTCTGAGATTTTATCCTACTTCCAAGCTAACAAGTTAGCTTGCCACCGTTTCATGGATGCTGCTAGAAGACATGAGGCTCCTGGGTCAGTTTATTACTCACAGCTCTAGCCATAGCCAGAGTATCAGCATTTTTATACTGATTCCCTGAGCCCCAATGCCCATAAGGAGGATCATATCACACCTGCACCCACAGTGGATTGCATTACAATAGAGGGACCCTGAGTTTAGGGAATACAAATCTTTTATAACGGGCAGTAAGTATGCCTGCCCTTCGCTCCAGAAGAAGGTACTACCTCCATCTTCCATGGCTGTAAGAAAACCTGCCCTAAGCTTTGGAGGAAGACACTATATCTTCCAAGTCTATTTGCTATACAAACATCCTTGAAATCATAGTGCAGAACAAAGGACAGACAGTCCCTCAATCATAGGACATGCAGAAAAGACTCATGGAGAATTGTCTCTCAACACAAGAAATCTCTAGCATATGGTCTGCCAGGTCACATGGTCCAAAGGGCAGTGCTTTTAAGAAGTTGCTTTTTAGTGAAACTCTAAGAATTTGGTGTCTATGTTAAACTGTGCTGTCTTTATTTGGCAACTTTTGACCAGTAGCTCAAGAGTCAGACTGCCTGGGTTTGTGTGGGCTCTGCCAAACATTTGCTGTGTGACCCTGGGAAAGTCACTTAACCTCTCTGTGTCTTAAAGTCTTATCTGTATCATGATGATAATAAAAGCACCCCCCATGTAGGGTTGTTGTGAAGATTCAATGAATTAATATGGATAAAGTATTTAGAACAGTGTCTGGCACACAGTAACACTGTTTTTATTCAATGCCTTGGCATTTGTGCTTAAGGAAACCATTTGCCTCTTCCTCTTCTACTGCAGACAGGTCTATGGAGGCTAGATGGAAGGATCAAGGCATTTTCCTTTCCAAACTCTATTGCAGAGTGTTTGCTAATGTGGCAGATATGGCTATTGCCTAAGCCGATATCCATTCGCCCTCGTTTCCTTAGTGCTGGAACTTGAATTCCAGGAGTGAACAAAAGACCACATTTCCAAGTCTCTCTTGCAGCTATGTGTGGCTTTATGACTACATTTTAGATGATAAGCTTCCAATCTGCTGAAATGTAGCTGCCCCACCTTACAGGGGCTCCCTTTTCATCCTTCTGCCTCCCTATCTTCTAGATTTTAATTAGGATGTGATGGTGGCAACTCCAGCAGCCATCCTAAATCGTGAAGGTACAAGCCACACTCTATGAATAGCTGCAGAGAGAGAGGAGCCCGTGTCTCTGTAGACGGCATAGAATTGCTATCTATATCAGCCTTGTACGGTTTGACTCCAGAATTCTTTAACGTAATAGTGAAATCAACTTTTTCATGGTTAAGCCATCGGAATTTTGCTTATTTGATACCAGCTATTGGCAGTCAACCTCTCCTGACTCATAACTGCTAGTTGCTCTATTCATTCATTCATTAACTGATTCTTTATACATTCACACGTTTATTGAGTCCTACTCTGTGGTAGGCCCTGAAGAGTTAAAACAACCTCTTGGAATATTTCCTTCCCCAGGTTACTGGGTCTCATGGAAATGAGTTATGGCTCCAATAAAACCAAATGGAAAATTATAAAAAATGACTGTGTTTGTGTTAGAATGTCATCCTGTTTTTGAAAATGGAGCTGTTTAATGATCTGCAAATTCACACAAGTTCAAAGAAAAGAATGAAGCTGCACTAAAAAGACCTTGGTAATTGTGGGGTTCAGAGAGTTCTGGAAACTTGTTTTGATTTTCCTTTCTGCTCCTGGGCTCTGAATTCTTCCCTGCTTCCATCTTTGGTTGGAAATGACATCATCTCTCACTCTCACCAGCCTGAAATGAGTTGTCCTTTATCTCTGCGACTACGAATGTTCCTGTAAAGCCTTCTATTAAGATGCAGGGGAAGCAGATACGAAAGTATATGAGGGAATTGTGATAACAATAATCATACACTCTCCATCTTTAAAAATTTCCACATAGTCCACAAGGCACATAAATCCTTTAGTTATCTCTTGACAGGTCAGGCTGCTATTAGTAGACATATTTAGGTTAGGTCTATCTATGCAAAAGGAAACTGAGTGTAGAAGTTCTAAAGCTTCAGGTACTCATTCGATAAATATTTATTGAGTATCAGCTGCAGACCTGGCACCAGGGATGGGGGTAAGCTGCAAAATCAGAATGGTCCTTGCCCTCTTGCTTCTTAGAATTTTCGACAGCTCTCTTCCTTTTCCTGACAAAAAATTTTCAAGTTCCCACCCATCATTATTCCCAACATGCATGTATTGTGTGGAATTAGTCCCTTTAAACTGGAGCCAAGTGTAAAACTGCCTCAATTCAACCTTTGACCCAGGGTAGACTCATTCAGATTTCTTTTTCCAAAGAATCCCACCCCCCCCCATTTTACATGAGTCATGGTATATGTATTCTTACAGCAATATGGCATAGATTTGAGCTTCCCTAGGAGAGTGCTATACAATTAACATTTATTTACCTCTCCAGGAAACTACTCCCTCCTCTCATAAAAATTAAACCTAACACGCAAATACTCAGTAATCCTTTTTCTTCCACTTACCTTCAGAGCATCCTCACCTACTCAATGTAAATCATATCTACAAGGTAGGTTTTGTTGTTGTTGATTATTTTGTGTTTCAATATCTGGAGTATAATTGAGATAAAATGTAGGTCACTGAATAAAAGGCCTGGGACTTGTATTTTTCCTTCAACAAGCAGCCTTTTGATCTATTTAAATTCATCAATAATAGATTAAGCACATTACCATTTTATCTATTTTCTACAACCTCAGATTGGTTTGAAACTTAACAAAAAGTAAAACTATATTTGTATGTTTGTATGTCTTTCACACAGTATGAACTTGACAGGTTGGCATGGCTTTAGAATTCTGATATGGGGGAAATTGTGTTTAATTGATGTGATAAAAACAAAGGGAAGTAACATAGACTTGAATAGCCAAAGAAAAAGGTTTGGCTTCTTTTTGAACGAAAGAAGTCTGGAAGTTAGATCAACAGTTGTATTTTTCAGTTCACTTTGTTTCACATTCTCCCTCCCTGACTCCAATCTAATTTATTTTTGCATTAAATAATTCAGCTCCTTTCCTTTTGTAACGGGTTGGATTTGGGGAGATGAAGACAAACTGCTTAGACCTTGAAAAACACATGGGCTCCTCGGGTAGATGGCATCTGGGAGGACTCAGAACTCCCTCCACATTCTATAGGGAAAAAACAGAGCCAGGTGCATTTCTTCCCAAATCAAATTAGCTGCAAGATGCCACATCCAATTGTGGCAAATTGATGTGAGAGTTTGTGATGTCTGCAGCAGCTCTTCCAGCAAAGGTCACCACGAAAAGACACAGGCACCAGGCAGGGGGTGCAGCAACTTGTGCTAGAGCCGCTCCGACAATAGCAGGGAAGATGTAAAATGCAATCAGCTTTTGGAAAATTGCAGGAGAATCCAGTTGTAAGTATGTATTCTAATTGGATTTACTGTGCCATCATTTACCTCTTTAAGGATGTTAACATAACATTATGTTTAATTGAAAAAATGGGTAGTTAACTATTCAGAGGAGATTCTCCAGCCCCCCATATAAGCCACAGTCTAATCAGACACAAAATATAGGATGCCCTAATCACATCGCCAGACAGTTTTCGCATTTCTTAAATAAAATTTGCTTATTTACCATCGAAAATTAACTCAAAATGTTGACATGTGACAAATTTGCCCATCTTGATAGTTGTTTTTAAAGCTCTCCCCTGACATTAACAAGTTTATATCATGCTTTATGACATTTAATTAGTCATATTTTATTTAATTAGCATGGTAAGACATCCAAATGTTTTCTGAAATGCCCAAACAGGAGGTGGCAGTTCCATACATTGTGAGAGACCAGGCAAATGTCTCTTCAGACCGATTCCCAGGCGGTTTGCATTTTTGGCTACATCTAGCAGACTGTTCTTGCTGAGAAATGGGAATATTTTAAGGTTTCAACAACCATTTCAGGACCCCCCTCAAAATCTGTCTGTAAAGTGCATATACTTTTCCATGCTAACTTAACCCAGGACGTCTCTGCTTGAAGGTAAAAATAAAGCTATGTACCTGGTAGGCTTGTGATCTAACTGTATTTATTAAATAATGAATGGATAAGTAAGTACGTAATCTTGGAGGAGATGGTTTTATGCGATTGAAATCCTTTCTTCTCACAACTTTCTTCGAGACTTCTCACATACTTTCTTTTCACAACTACTGATGAGTTTCAGGGTGCCAAGGCTCTGCTATAAATGCAAGTCTTGAATACACTGAACGTTTATTGAGTGCTTATTATGTGCCAGGCAACTTGCCAACCACTCATGCATTATCGCTGCCATTTGTTAGATGATGAAACGGAGGCTTAGAGACGGTTACTAACAGTTGGCAAAAAAGTGACAAAGTTAAGGGTCAAGCCTAGAGTTTCTCACAGCAGGTCAGGGCCCCTGCCAAAAACCACCACGCCCCTCAGAGGGCAGATCTGTGCTCATAAGTAACTCCTCAGCCTTGTTCACACCCAGGCTGCTCTATTCTGAATCCAAAGCTCGAGCACATAACCTGTCCACATCTCAGCCTAACTCTTTTGTGGCTAATGGTGGCTGGTCCTACTCCTTTAAAAATACAGATAACTCTAAACAATTCAACACGATTGTGGAATATCCATAATAAAGTACCAAAAAACCATGATGGAAACTTTATTTCTAATTCTAGCATGTAAATTCTGCTCCTCTCATACTGTAGCCTAGTAATAAAGCTGAGTCACCTATCCTGCCCTAGTTCTCCTAGTTCTAAGATTGCATTTCATTTTATTTATCTTTTTTAAAAAAAATTTATTTATTTATTTGGCTGCACTGGGTCTTAGCTGCAGCATGCGGGATCTTCTTTGCGGCCTGCGAATTCTTAGTTGCGACAGGCAGACGGGATCTAGTTCCCCAACCAGGGATCAAACCAGGGCCCCCTGCACTGGGAGCGTGAAGTCAGCCACTGGACCACCAGGGAAGTCCCTATAGGACTTCATTTTAAATGCTACTGTAAACCCGAATGGTGCCTCCAAACTTAATATATATTTTTCTGTACAGATATAAGTTAGTTCAACTTTTTAAACTGCAATAGGGCAAAGAATGACCTTTGTTCCATGCACGTGAGTAAACTAAGATGTCCAAAGGGAGGGGGCAGTGATAGGAGAGGAATCAGAAATCTACTGTCTGCCTTCACCTTGACAATATAAAAAACTTGGGGGAGAGTTTTAAAAACACCCATACAAATCCGTTTCAGATTTGGACTGCTTGTATTGGAAAGTGAGATAAGTGTAACTTTAAAGCATTTACTTAAATATTCCAATGGATATGACCCCCCCACCCCACAATATCTGTGGTTACTCCAACCACTTCCAAACTCCCCCTCCCCTACATAGGGAATGCAGATGTAGGTTTTCTGCTAAAATAGCACAGCTCTAAGTGCATTAAGAAAATCATTTCAATAGAGCTTTTACTAATGCAGACGATTTTTAAAATGAAACACGGCAGATACAATAGCAGAGGCGCCACAGATTGAATAAATATCACTTAACCAATTACCAATTATCCATGCTAATGAAGGATGAGACAGAGCTCTGATAAATTAAAACCCCAAATAAACCGAATGTTGGTTTAACCAGTGATTCTCCCCCTTTTGCAAAAGCGTCTAAGGAGCAGCTATAAAATGACTGATCTGAATTTCACTTCCTCGCCCTTCCTCCACCTGCCCACCCTCTGACTGTGGCCCTGATGGGCAGGAAAACGGTCAAAGGGCAGACAGCTGGAGGGAACTCAAAGGGAGTAGGAGGGACCCACAGAGTAGAGAAGCTGCCTCTGGATAATTGAGAGTTGATTGGATGCACAATGGCCTCCTTTTGTCCACTTTTTATTTTGGATAAGGGGCCACAGCCAAGCCTGATAAGTAGCTCTTTCCTAGACCTTCCTCTCCTGGGCCAGCTGTGAGCATTCATGGGTGACAGCCGTGTTTGGTACATTCCTTGCTTCGCTTCTCTCCTCTCCGAGTAGTCAGGGATTGAGCTAGAAAACTCCAGCCATACCGGAAGTCTGGTTCTTGTCATTTTGCAAAACCTCAGCCTAGGTCAAAGACTGGAAAGGACCGGAGGGGCTGCAGAGAAATATCTTCAAATGATCTGACACCAGGAGCTTCAGGCTACAGCATTCATAAGCCTCTGTCTTGCCCCCTGGCATCCTCACGTTCTTCCTTTCTTCCGTTACTCTCACCTTACATTCCCTCATATGGATTCCTTCCCTCACTCCCCTAATACTTGAGTGTTCCGTCTTGCCATGTGGGTCCTTTGCCTTATCTCTATTTTGTCGGCGGCCTCCCTCCTCTCAGCATCACGTATCCTGCACGTGACTGGAGTAATAGCTGGCTTTCTGATGCTCCATGGGGCACCTTTCCCAGGACTAACACAAAGCTATGTGCAACTGTAAGGTCGTATCCTTTACTAAAATATCTGAGCCCCTAGAGTGCATCTCTGCTAACCTGGCCTTCTCGGTCCAAACCTTAGGACTCCCCTCCCACCTTTCAATGTTTTAGCAACTAAAGGGTTAAAGCTGAGCACAGCAGGGAATCTACTTGACCTCCATTCTATTTGGTTGGTACTCTTGCAGTGCAGTGCTCTTCAAAAGACACAAGGTACCCCCAGGAACCTACCAGTGTTTATACACAGTAGTAGGAGAATAAGTATAAAATGTTAAATATTTAGTCATTAGCAGAGTGGAAGTTGCTTTCCGGTCCTATGAGCAGGACTCTGGCTGATCTATGGCTGCGTGTGTTAGAGCCTAGAATAATTTAGGGAAAAGATTTTGACTTATTTTAGAATTCCAAAAATCGTTCACAGATCCATGCTCTTGTACACACTCCTTACTCTACCTGGAATGCCCTTCCCAACCGTGCTCACCTGGCAAACTTCCACTGGTCTTCTAAGACTGCTCACATGTCTCCTCTTGTGCAGTTCTGATGGCCCTTGTCTATTTAAGGAGTCACAGGCTTCCCTGTGTTCCCACAGAGGTTTGTACCATTCTCTTTCAGAGCGCCTAATGCCTAGTGCTGGAGCTGTTTGTTAACCCTTCTCTTTCTTCCACTAAACCAGTACTTCTCAACCTTGGCAGCACGTTGGAAGCCCCTGGGGAGTTCTAAGACACACAAATAGTTGGGTTCCACCGTCAGAGATTCTGATTTAATTGGGAAGAGGGGAGACCTGAGGGCCGAGAGATTTAATGTCTCCCCAGTGACTCTAACGTGGAGCCCAGTTTGAGCTCCACTGAGCTAGACTGAGCTACCTGAGGGAGTTATTGTATCTCACTCCTCTTTATAACCTCGGCCGCTGGCACAGCTCACGGCATCCGGTAAGTGCTCATTGAATGAATGTATATCTGCATTAGTTGGCCTGCTCTAGGTGGTCAAGAGCCCTGTGGCAGAGGCTGCCAACTTTCCACCAGTATTCATTCTCCCCTCTATGGGAGAGGTGGTAGCATTTTAGCTGCAGGTGTAGGGCTGCTTAGGAGAAAGACCACGTTTCCCAGCTTCCTTTGTAGCTAGGAGAGGCCAAGAAAGTAATTCTGGTCCACGGGATGTGAGCAGAAATAGTGTGTGCAATTTCTAGGTTATGCCCTTAGAAAGAAAGGTCATCGCCTTCGATGCCCTCTTTCCTCTGTCCCTGATGGCTGGAGTGCCAACATGGTGGTGGTTGGCCATCTTGGACATGCGGATGAGAGAAACGTAATAGAAGGGACCCGATCCCTGACTTGTGGAGCCATCTTGCTGGCCCTAGAGAAAGACATAAACTGAAGTCACTATTATTCTTGGTCTCTGTTACAGCACCCAAGTGTTTGTGACTAATTTGGAAAAACATTTGTACCGTACTATCACAAAGCCTGATACTTGAGTTTGATAACTCTAGCAAAACTTGTACTAACTTCACTCCAGTCTGGTAGCCAGCTCTGTGGCTTTACAAGAGTGACACTACTTGTGTTTCTGATGGCTTGCCATCACTCTTAGGCTGAAGGCCAGAATCCAGGTCACAGACCACAGGGCCTCACCTCACCAGGCCATGTCTGCCTCTCCAACGTCATCCTGCCCTCTGCTCTCCTTGGTCTCTCTGCCGCAGTCTCACCAGCCTGCTCTTGTTTCCTCAAAGGAGCCTCATTCTCTTCCACCACAGGGCCATTGTATGGGCTGTTCCTTCCGTCTGGAAGGATCGTGCCCCATGTTTTCACCCAGTTAACCCTAAGTCGTCCTGCTGGTCTTCAGATCTCAACTTGATTGGCACTTCCTCACGTCTCCCCTGACCTCTCTGACTAGGTAATCCCCATATTATACATCTTGAAACTCTCCACATTTATCACAGCTGTAATTTTGTAGTAATTGGAGGTGATTACAGTTAGCAATTGTCTATATTACAAGACTCTTAGCCACACAAGAGCAAGGCCTGTGGCTGCTTTTGTTCACCACTGACTCCCCAGTGCCCAGCAGACCGTCAAGCATGTACTAGGAGCTCAGTAGATATTTACTGAATGAACAGATGAATAAATGAGTGAGCCAAAGAGGTAGTCTTTCCCTTCCATTGCAGAACCCGGAAGAGGCAGGGAAGATGGAAATCATATGGGGTTCGATCCCTGGCCAGGGAGCTAAGATCCCACATGCCTCGGGGCCAAGAAACCAAGACATGGAACAGAAACAGTGTTGTAATAAACTCAATAAAGACTTTAAAAAATGGTCCACATAAAAAAAAAATCTTAAAAAAAAAAAAGTCATGTGCTCTTATCCAATATGTTTCCCCCTTCCAAAGAATCTAAGTCCTACACTCCCTTCAAAGCCAGCTTGTTCTATCTCCCGTCAGGAAGACTTGATGAGCTACACTAACTTGTGAGTACTCCTCCCACTACCCCAGACTTCAGGAGTTTTGTCAGGAGCATTCAATAGGCTTTTATGATAAATTGCTTAGCAACATTATTTGTTTTTATGTAACTATACTATCTCCCCACATAGAATATAAGTTCTTTGAGGACAGCAATATGAATCTTTTTTCTTAGTACCCAATATAGGGGGTGCTTCCTAGTAAGCAGCTAGTGGAGTATGAAGTGTTTGTTTAGGACAGTGATGGTGATGACGACATAAGGAAGTGTATATTCTCTCCCGAAAGGCTGTTGCTAACCTGTAATCCTGTACCTCAGAATTAGTGCACATGGGTCTTGAGAAAATATTTCACTCTAGGATTGAAAGTCAAGTCCCTTCCAGCACAACACATCATGAGGGCTCTAATTTACTCAAGCCAGAGTGAAATAGCTGAGATCTGAATCTCAAAATTGCCCAGGGCAATGAAAACTCTAAATGAATTGAAGAAGTCTCTTTTAACTTTGGTTGTAGTGAAAGAAAAAATAAATGAAAAAGTTAGGTTAGAAGGGCATTAATCTTGGGTGCTAGCCCTGTGTTTTGTTATATTCACCTGGTGTCGAAAAGCCACCCACATCTGTCTACCTGATTTATTCATCAGAGAGAAACTTATGGTTTCTTTTCTGAGAAAATACCAAAGTATTTTTTCAAGACATGAATTATCTATTTTTGCTTTTGTCTGTCCGTTCATCCATGCTTCCTCCCTTCCTTCCTCCCTTCCTTCCTTTCTTCTTTCCTTCCTCCCTCCCTCCCTCCCTCCCTTCCCTCCCTCCCTCCCTCCCTCCCACCCTCCCTCCCTCCCTCCCTCCCTCCCTCCCATCCTTCCTTCCTCCCTTCCTTCCATCCTTTTAGCCAGCCAGCAAAGATATATTGAGAGCTGGCCATATGCTAGGCACTATGCTAGGCAAGGGATATAAGAACAGGTATTAGTAATAGCAGAAATGAAAAAAGTAGCTAGTGTTTTTTTGAGTGATTACCATGTGGTAGATATGCACATAGCTGCATTTAATCCTTCCAACAACCTCTAATGTGCAGGACCATTGTATGCCTCACCTCGTATCTTCTTGACTCTTCTTTTTAATTCCAGCTGCTGCCATGACAACCAGTTTCCTACAGGTATAACCTGGCAATACCTTGCTTCAGCTGTACCACTTACCTCTCACTTTCTGCTCTGGGGCTTCACTGCTGCCGCCAAGAACTCTACCTGTGGAACTGCTCAGCCGTTCTGATGTGAGCTCAGAAATGAGAGTGTGAGGGAGTCACCAACGGGGCTAACAGGAGGTAGATGGTGGTGGACAAGTGCTCCCTCTTCTATCTCTCAACAGGACGGTTCTGAGGTCTACACGGTTCCTCAGAGGGTCCCAGCAAGATGGAGCCCCAGCGGACAGGGTGACCGGCTCAAGAATGTGTGTATGTACTGATTTTTGCCCTTGCCCTGTTTCACTCTTCCTAGTTCCCTCTTGTTCCCTGAGATCACATCCCCCAAAAGACCACTTGCATAAGTCCTTGGTCTCAGTCCTGCTTTCCAGGAGGGACATCAAACAAAAACAACTAGTATGCACATTTCAAGACTTGGGAATGTATCGGTGACCCCACAGATGTTAAGTCCTAATCCCTAGAACCTGTAAACATTACCTTATTTGGGAAAGGGGTCTTTGCAGTTGTGATTAAGTTAAGGATGTTTATTTATTTATTTATTTTTGGCTGTGTTGGGTCTTCCTTTCTGTGCGAGGGCTTTCTCTAGTTGCGGTGAGTGGGGACCACTCTTCATCGTGGTGCGCGGGCCTCTCACTGTCGCGGCCTCTCTTGTCGTGGGGCACAGGCTCCAGACGCGCAGGCTCAGTAGCTGTGGCTCACGGGCCTAGTTGCTCTGCAGCATGTGGGATCCTCCCAGACCAGGGCTCGAACCCGTGTCCCCTGCATTGGCAGGCAGATTCTCAACCACTGAGCCACCAGGGAAGCCCCAGTTAAGGATGTTTAGATGAGAGATTATCCTGGCTTATCGGATGGGCCCCTCATATTTGTCATCAGATATTATTCATGTGATGAGGTACAGGGAGAGCTGATACACACAGAATAGGAGGAAGCAATGTGACCACAGCAGCAGAGATTGGAGTGATGTGATCACCAGTCAAAGAATGACTGCAGCCACCAGAAGCTGGAAGAGGCGAAGAGAAAATTCTCCCGTGGAGACTCCAGAGGGAGTGGGGACCTGCTGATACCTTGATTTCAGCCTCTGGACACTGATTTCTGGCTTCTGCCCTCCAGAATTGTGAGGGAATGAACGTTCATTGTTTCAAGCCACCAGGTTTGTGGTAATCTGTTACAACACCCACGGGAAACGAATACAAGGAAACTGAGGTTCACGAAGCTCAAATAATTTGCCAAAGGTCCTAGTTAATAAGTGGCAGAGTCAGGATTCAAACTCAGTTCTGTCTGACGCCAGTGCCCAAGTTCTCAATACTTTGCTTCTTCTCCAGAGGAAACAAGATTCCTGCTCTGGAGAGTAGGCAGAATCAGTGCTGATATTGTTAAGTCTACAATGGAAGGAGATGGGTGTCTGGAAGTTGCAGGGAGAGGAAGGCTTCCCTGGACAGAGGTCATTACCTAGTGGCAACCAGGAAACACTGTGTGAGATGGGACCACACGAAGCGGCACACCTGATAGAGTCCTGTCTGCCCATTTCAACCCGCTAACTTCCTTCTTTAATTTCCTCTGATGTTGGCTGAAAGCCAAGTCCCTACCCAACCAGTCCAAAATATTTGCTTTGATTCTCCCACCCTGTTGTCCAGGGTGGACTGAGATGAATTCTCCACAGGAAGGGCTCCCTCTGTTCTGGAGAATTTTCTAGGTTCCCACTAAAGTAAGACATTCTGTCTCTGAAGCCTTGGGAGGGAATTTATTGTGGACTCAAGTGTTCATTGAAGGCATGCCCTACCTCAAAATACAGGGTTCGCCAAATGGGACAGAAGACCCACTAGCAGTATGTGTTTCTCCACTCTGGAAAGACAGATAAACAGACAACAGGAAGTGGAAATGTACACAGGAACAAGCAAGGAATTTTTCAGGGTTTGTTTGATGGTGGGTGTTAACTCCTTAACTATGACCTTTCTAGTATGGTCATTAAGTCGTAATAAAGCCATAAAACATTCTAACCATTACCACTTAGCCTTAAATATTTCACTCCTCCAATACTTCTGGGGCTACTTCCTCCTTTCACCCAACAGTTTAACCCTGAAGACCTTCTCTGGGTAAGATTATGAGATAGCCTTGCCTAATCCTTCTCAGGGTACTGGGTTGGCACTTCTGATGCTCTTTTATTTCATAAAATTAATCAAGAACTTTCTACCAAACCCTGGGCAAAGTTCCGGGTGTAAGAAGATGATACAATCACTGACCTCAGGAAATTCACAATCTAGGTGGCAAGACAGATGAATATACAACACTTACCAAATAATATTAAAGGCATGTACACAGTGGGATGGGAGAATAGAGGAGGCATGCCTACTGGTGGCGCAGTGGTTGAGAATCTGCCTGCCAATGCAGGGGACACGGGTTCGAGCCCTGGTCTGGGAGGATCCCACATGCCGCCGAGCAACTAGGCCCGTGGAAACCAGGGACGGACACTTGCAACAGGAAACACTGTGCTGAATCTTAAAGGAAATGGCTGGAGTTACCCAGGTGCAAAAGGAAGATAGAGAGAGGGCATGTGGAGGGAAGGCAGAGGGAAACATGTTTTAGTCCACTTGGGCTGCCATAATAAACATCAGTAATTGGGTGGCCTAAACAACAAACATTTATTTCTCATGGTTCTGGAGTCTAAGAAGTCCAAGGTGAAGGTGCCAGCAGATTCGATGTCTTCCTGGTTTGAACACAGCTGCCATCTTCCAGTATCCTCATGCTGGGGAGAGGGAGAAGTCTCTGGTCTTTCCTCTTCTTATAACGGCACTAATCCCATCATGGGGGCTACCCTCATGACCTCATCTAACTCTGCCTCCCAAAGGTCCCACCTCCAAATACCATGACATCAGGGATTAGGGCTTCAACATATGAATTTGAGGGGGACATGAATATTCAGTGCAGAGCACACGTACAAAGGTAAAGATGTGAGAGCAATAACAAGAGAGTGAGAGAAACATCCGGGGAATTGGTAGGCACTTGGTACTGTTGGAGCCCAGTATGCATGTGCATGCAGCGGGAGGGGTAAGCATGAAAGCCTTGACTGCCGTGATGAAGTTAGACTTTATTATGAATGTAATGGGGAGTCACTGAAGTATTTAAGTCAGGAGTGACATGATCAGATTTACCTTTTAAATGATCACTGTGACATCAGTGTGCAGAATATATTGGAGCAAGGCCTGACTGGAGACAGAGGGGCCAGTTAAGGAAATATGGCAGTGGTCCAGGTGAGAGATGATGAAATGGGGATGGCAATAGGGGACAGATGCAAGAGCAATTTAGGATATAGCATCAACAGGAGAAGTTGGCCACTGGAAGCTGAGGGAGGGGTTGAGGATGACTTCTAGATTTCCAGCTTGTGCAAGTTTGTAAATGAGTGAGAAGATTTAGGGGAGAAGGGAAATAATGAATTAAGTTGAGGATATTATGAATTTGAGAATATTCCCCATCATCCCAAGTGAAGATGTTTGGTAGGCAGTTTTTTGAAAGTAGTTCTCGTCCTGGGCAATAATACTCTCTTCCTGACTAGTTTCATATGCTCACACATATCAGCTACCATCTAACTGCTGATAACTCTCAAGTCTTTAAATTCTGTCTGAACCTTTCTTCTGAGCTCCAGCTTTCTGGATCCAACCACCCATTAGGTATTTCTTCTTGGATATCCCATCTCAGAGGTTAAGTGACTGCATCCCATTGCTAGGGTAATCTATTGAAAGCTGTGCTTGTCTAATACAGTACAGTAACCATTAAGACTCTTGAGTACTATTTCTACTGAGTGCTACTGAGAACTGAAAATGTGGCTAGTCCATCAAGAAAATGAGAAGACGAGCCACAGACCAGGAGAAAATATTTGCAAAAGGCATATCTGGATAAAGGACTCTTATTCAAAACATACAGAGAACACATAAAACTCAACAGTAAGCAAATGAACAACTCAACTAAAAAATGAGCAAAAGACGTGAACAGACACCTCACCAAAGAAGATATACAGAGACAAATAAGCATATGAATAGTTGCTTAACATCATATGTCATTAGGGAATTGTAAATTAAAACAACAATGAGATACCACTACATGTTTATTAAAATGGCTAAAATTCAAAACACTGACAACAGCAAATGCTGACGAGGTTGTGGAGCAACAGAAGCTCTCATTCATTACTGGTGGGAATGAAAAACGGTAAGACACTTTGGGAAGATAGTTTGGTAGTTTCTTCAAAACAAACCCATATTATCCAGCAATTGTGCTTCTTGGTATTTACCCAGATGAGCTGAAAAATTATGTTCACACAAACACCTGTACAAACGTTTATAGCAGTGATAGTCATAATTGCCCAAACATGGAAGCAACCAAGAAGTCCTTCATTAGGTGAGCGGATATACAAACGGTGGTATGTCCAGACAATGGAATATTATTCATCGCTAAAAAGAAATGAGCTATTAAGCCATGAAAAGATGTGGAGAAAACTTAAATGCATATTACTAAGTGAAAAAGCCAATCTCAAAAGTCTTCACACTGTATTATTCCAACCATATGACATTCTGGGAAAGGCAAAAGTATGGAGACAGTAAATGGATCAGTGGTTGCCAGGGGTTACCAGGGATGAGCAGGCAGAGCACAGAGGATTTTTAAGATAGTGAAACCACTCTGTATGATACCATAATGGTGGATGTCATTACATATTTTTCAAAATCCATAGAATGTACAACACCAAGAGTGAACCCCAATGTAAACTATGGACTTTGGATGGTAATGATATGTCATTGTCGGTTCATCAATTCTAACAAATGTACCACTCTGATGAGGGATGTTGATAGTAAGGGAAGCTGGGGGAGGGAGGGGCAAGAGTTATATGAGACATCTCCATACATTCTGCTTGATTTTGCTGTGAACCTAAAACTGCTCTAAAAATAAAGTCTATTTTTTTATTATTTATTTTAAAAAATATTTATTTATTTATTTATGGCTGCATTGGGTCTTTGTTGCTGCCCACGGGCTTATGGCAGTGGCTTCTCTTGTTGTGGAGCATGGGCTCTGGGCACGCAGGCTTCAGTAGTTGTGGCTCACAGGCTCTAGAGTACAGGCTCAGTAGTTGTGGCGCACGGGCTTAGTTGCTCTGCGGCATGTGGAATCATCCTGGACCAGGGCTCGAATCTGTGTTCCCTGCATTGGCAGGTGGATTCCTAACCACTGTGCCACCAGGGAATTCCCTAAAGTCTATTTTAAAAAAGTGTGGTTAGTCCAAATTGAGATGTGCTGTAACTATAAAATAGACCCCAAATTACAAAGACCTGTATGAAGAAAAGGAGGAAATATTTTAATAATTTTATTGATTACCTGTTAGGAAAACAATATTTGGGATATATTAAGTAAAAGGTATTATTAAAATGTATTTACATTTTTTTTTACTTAAAAAATGTGGCTACTAGAGAGTTTAAAAGAGTATGTGGCTTGCATTCTAGTTTTATTTTATTTTTAATTTTAAATTAAAAAAATTTTTTTGGCCGTGCAGCTTGCAGGATCTTAGTTCCCCGACCAGGGATCGAACCCATGCCCCCTACAGTGGAAGCATGGAGCTCTAACCACTGGACAACCAGGGAATTCCCTTGCATTCTATTTCTGTTGGACAGTGCTGACTTAGACTATACACAAGCCAGCAATAAAACCAAGACTCTTGGTTTCTATTCCAAGATGAATCATTCATTCAACCAACATATTTGAAGTACCTACTCTGTGATGAATAAAATAGAGATGGTCCCTGCCCTTGGGAAGCTTACACTCTTTTTCTGCCTTATTATTGAGATCAGTATAAGAAACAGTTTTGAAAAGTACAAAGCACCTTAACAATACAAAGAATAATATGAGTATAGTTTCCAAGCGGAAAGAAGACCTGCTCTGATTTCCAGAGGAGAGTTAGAGATATTTGGAGTCCTCGTGTGGGAAGAAAACCATGCAATCAGTCCAATAATTGTGACCAATTAAGTGACTTTGAAATGGCATTGGTGTTTTACCAGAGGGTAAAAAGGAAAGCTATGAAGTCTATAAAAATTGTAATTTCTGGCAAAAGAAGTTCAAGTTGGGATCCCCTGAAATGTACATAACCAAAGGAGCTCTGCAGAGAGATTTGTGTATCGACCAATCTTTGCCTTGGTAGTAAAAGGAGAGGTTAGATTTTAAACAACTTTTCCTTGGTCAGTGCTATTGGGAAATCACGTCAGGAAGGAGTAGGGCAGAAGAAACAGTCAAACAAGGCCTCAAGGGAAGCTTAGATCACTCACAATTGCCAAAAAATGGTGGCAGAGTGGTGACCTAGCAGAGGCACCTATGTTTTGAAGGGAAGCTCAGTTTGAACCAAGCCTTTGGGGGGTCAAGGAGCTAAGAGGCCGGTGACCAGCAGCCTGGTCTCTGAATGGATGGAGGGGTGGAGAAAGTGGAGGCCAGGACCAAACTTCATGGTGCGCTCAGCAAATGCTCACTGCAGGGTCAGGGACCATGCGCCCGGGAAGGAGACCTTCAAGACCACGCCTCTCATTTTGTAGATGAAAGGGAGGGAGGAACCGGAAGGGAGAAGCAGGCACTGGCTGAGATCTTGCTTTGTGTCAGGGCCTGGGCTACCCGTGGGAGCCCAAAGGGAATAAGCTGGTCCCTCCTTCCAGGGAGCAATTCCCGACTGGGAGCAGATCCCATTTATTTGGCAAAGTTTCTCCCACATCAGAAGCAGTCTGTAAAATGATTAGTTTTAAAATGTACATTGTACTATTTAAAAACTAATGTTCATAAAATACTCCAAACTTCTTTGTATGAGTCTGTAAAATTGGGATGGTTTGAAGAATTAATTATAAGAGAACATTCTGTACTTCAAAACAAAACCAAAAAAAAAAAAAGAAAGAAAAGGAAAAAACCCATTTTGCTACCACAGGAATTGTAATTTGCAAATTCTTCCCCAGTTCAGGTACATGCTGGAGCTGGTGTATGTATAACGATAAAATATTTAAGACAAGATTTAGAGTCACGGGCCTGGGTTCTGACACCAGTCCCACAACTTGCTAGTTGTGCGCCTTGGAGCAAGTTTTTCTTAAGGCCTTGACCTCGTGTGTAAAACGGGGCAATGGCACCTACCATAAAAGGCTGTAAAGAGGATTGAATTAAATAATTGAGCTTGCTGAAACTCATAACATATTGTCGGGAAGCTAGTAATGCTCAATGAAAAGTAGCTGTTATTGTTGCTGTCATTTTTAATACGTAAACAAGCCTAAAATCTGGAGTTTTCAAAAATCTCCCCTCCTCTCTTGCACGCATTCACAGACACATACTCATACGGTGAATGTAAGTGTCAGAACCAGAACTGGGGATGGAAAACCTAAGACCTGGGTCAGTTCTCTCTGTCTCTTTCTTTTCATGTTATCCTCTGACAAAGATCAGATCCTATTATTGAGAACTCCAAGAGATTAAATACTTTTTTACACTTGAAATCATTGCATTGAATATTACTTGAAATATAGTTGTCATTGTACCTGGCTAGAAACATTTTTTTTCATTTATTGGACAAATATTTCCTAAGCAGTGACTATGTGTCAGACACAGTTCTGAGCCCTGGCGTTACAGTTTTGAAGACCCAAATCCTTGCTCTGAGGATCTTCCATTCTAAACAAATAAGCATGGAGTGTGATGTCAGGTGCTCTGAGAAAACAAATAAAGCAGGGACTTCTGCAGCCTTACACAGTCTACCTGCCACGGTTGGCCTTTCTGTGGGAAATACTTATAGGAGGCAGGCGTGATCCTGGTGTTGCAAGGAGTTTATTTTTGTTTGCAGAAAAGGCTCTTAGAGAAAGAGATGGGCCTGGCTAGAATCATCATGAAGTCTGTTTTTAGTTCTAGATAAAACTTGCCTAAGAGCCAAAATAAAGCTCTGACATCGACTTACTCTACTTCACTCTGCAAGGCAGATGTCCTTACTGCCATGTAGCCCTTTGCCAGTCTTCTTGAGTTCAATCTGGGCAGCCCCACTGTGGCTTTGGTTGGCATGTATTTTTGCTTCCTGCATTATCAGCGCACTACTTTAACAACCTGCCCTGGCAGGAGATGCAGGGAGGACGGGTAGGTGCATGGTATCCATGAGAACATGGTACCCCATCCCAAACAGGAGGAAGAGCTCATAGTTCTTGTTTATTTTATTTTTTTAATTGAAGTATAGTTGATTTAAAATGTGTTAATGTCTGCTGTACAGCAAAGTGATTCAGTTATACATATATACATTCTTTTTTTATATTCTTTCTGATTGTCGCAGGATACTGAATTTAGTTCCCTGTGCTATACAGTAGGACCTTGTTGTGTATCCATTCTGTATATAATAGCTTACATCTGCTAACCCCAGCCTCCCACTCCATCCCTCTTCCAACTCCCTCCCCTTTGGCAACCACCAGTCTGTTCTCTGTGTCCATGAGTCTGTTTCTGTTTCATAGATAGGTTCATAGTTCTTATTGATTATTCCATTGAGGTCAATTTCTGAGGTCCAGAGCAGACTCTCATTTTGGAAGCATGACTCCTCAGGTGTTTCTACCTCTGGCTATCAATATTCAGGACATATGTATTGAGCACCTCCTTTGTGCCGGACACTGTTCTAGACACTGGGTTTATAGCAGTGAACAAAACAAAAAATTCCCCTTCCTATATGGAACTTGCCTGTTAGTGGGAAGAGATAGACACAAAAGATAATAAGTAAAATATATAGGATGACAGATGGGATACACGCTATGGAGAAAAATACAGTAGGGAAAAGAGTTAGGGAGTGCAGGTGAGATGGCAATTTGAAATAGAGTGTTCAGGGATGGTTTCATCGAGTAAAAACCTAAGGAGAGTAAGATAAAGAGCCATTTGGATATCTGGGAGGATCTGCATTCCAGGTAGAGGAACAGCAAGTGCAAAGGCCCAAGCAGGTAGCAGGAACAGCAAGGAGGCTGGAGGGGCTAGAGTGGAGAGAATAATGTGGAGAGGGGTAGGAGGTGAGGTCAGAGAGGTTGCAGGAGCACTAGAGCACGTAGGACCCTGAAGGCCTCTGTAAGGATTTGACTGCTGTTTGAGTGAGATGAGAAGCCATTGGGCAGAGAATTGACATAAATGATCACTCTGGTTTCTGTATTGAGAAAAGATTATAGAGGTGTGTGAGGGTTTTAAAATATGTACCCACAGATGCTTCAATACTCCTGTCTTCAAAGAGGGGAGGCTGATTTCCTCTCCTTGCGTGTGGACTGCATTCGGTGACTCACTTCTCACAAATAGAAACGGTGGAAGAGGGGTGCGGGACTTTAGAGATTAAACATAAGGAGAAATGCAGCCGCCTCCTTGCCCTCTCATTCTGTCTCAGTTCACTTGCTCTGGGGGAAGCCAGCTGTGGAGTCAGGAGGACACTCAAGCAGCCTATGGACAGCCCATGGGGTGAGGAACTGAGAACTGCTGCCAGTGGCCAGAGAGGAGCTGAGGTCCTCTGTGGACAGCCATGCCGGTGAGGCATCTTGGATCCTCCAGCCAAGCCCTTGGAGGACACCTTAATGCTCACCTCATGAGAGACGCTGAGCCGGAACAACCCTGCTAAGCCTCCCCTGGGTTCCTGACCCACAGAAACTGTGAGGTAATAAGTGCTTATTTTAAGCTGCTAACTTGCTATGCAGCAATAGTAATACAGGGAGCCAGGGCAGAAGCCAGGAGTCCAGTTAAGGGGCTGTTTCAGTTACACACATGAGGAGGTGACTTGGAAGTGGTGAAAAACAGCTTTGCAGTCAGGATACGGTGAATGAGAGAAGGAAGAGTAGGGCTTTCATCCTGAAAAATGGGAAGGTCAGCTCCCACTTGAGCTCTTAAAATTATTCAACACATTCAGTCTTTCCCTCTCTAGAAGAATATTTTCTCCTGGCTTCCGTGACACCACACTCTGACTCTGGTTTCCCTTCTATGTCACCGACTGATCCTTTTCATTCTTCGCTGACGCGTCCTCTACTCACGCCCTTGATGTTGGAGTAAGCCAGGGCTGGATTTTTGGCTTTATTCTCTTTTCTGTTTACAGTGTCTCACTGGGAATTCTCATCCTCTGTAAAGACTTTAAATACCATCCATATGACCAGTGATTTCTATTCTTCCAGCTGTGTCCTTCCCATTGAATCCCAGACTCAAAGATCCCTTTGCTTCTTGACATTTTCATGTCTCTCTCTAATGAGTTCTCAATTTTATCATGACCAAAACAGAACTCTTGATTTCCTACACCAGCCCTACTCTCATGGCAACGGTCTCCATCTCAGTGAGTGGAACCACCATCATCCCAGTTGTTCAAGCCAAAAGTAGAGGGGTCATTCTTGATTTCGCTCTTTCCTTCAAGCCTCACGTTCAGCAAGTCTGACTGATTCTACGTCCAAAACATATTCCAAACATGTATACTTCCTGCTATGGCCACGGATACCACCCTACTTGAAACTCTCATCATTTTTCACTTGTCCTCCTTCTTCCCCACTGTAGCCAGCGTGATATTCAAAGAACACAAATCAGATTGAGAAGCTCTTACTCTTAAAACCCTTCAAAGACTCTCCATCGCAGTCAAAATCGAATCCAGGCTTGTCAGGGCTAACAAGTTCCTACATGAAGTTGGCCCCTGTCTATCTCTGACTGCGACTGCTTTATTTTTCCTCAGTCACTCTGACCTTCTCTCTGTTTCTTGATGATGCTAAATTCATTCCTGGATTAAGACATTTGCATTCGTTGTTCCGTCTGCCTGGAATACTCTTTTTCAGATATCTGCGTGGCTATAACCTTCTTGTCATTTTGGTCTCATACAAATGTCATTTTCTTGGACAGCCCTTCCCTGGGTTCTAAGTCTCCTTCCGGTCCCTTCTTGTCATTTCATCCTTTTCGGTTTTCTTCATAGCACTTGCCTATCCGAAAGTATCTCGTCCATTTATTCATTTACTTATTTATTTTCAGTCTTCTGGACACCTAGACCCTAACCTTAATCCTAACCCTCATCTCTCTTATTCATGACCATATGTATCCTCAGCCCCTATCGCAATACCTAGCACACTGCAGGTATTTGATAAATGACTGTTGAATGTATGCATGCATGAATAAATAAATGATCTGACAAAGAAGAAAAATCCCAATCTACTTTTCCATCACCATCTGAACTCAAGGTAGCACAGGTAAAGGGGAACCCTTCTCAGCTTTACCAAGCCCTCACTTGCCTCTTGGACTTTTCATTTTCTAACTTCACATACTTGATTCTCTCCTTTTTTCAGATGTCTGCTCAAATGTCACCTTATCAGAGAGGCCTACCCTAACCACTCTTAATCAAATAGATCCCTCTGTCATTTATTTCTAGAGATTCAGGGAGATAATTCATCTCCATTTTCTCCTCCTCTTAAAATATTGGACTGTTTTTTTTCACTAAGTTAATGAAGTTGTTAATTACTATGAAGCCTCTTTAAACTTAATGCTTGAGTGAGCTTTGACTGCTCCATAACAAGCTGCCCCAAAACGTAAGGGTTTAAAACAGCAACTTATTTTCTCATGATTCTACAGTCTGAACTGAGCGCTCTGAGGGCTCCTCTGAGGGGCTGGCAGTGGGTGTGATTATAAGCTGGGAGCTCAGCTAGGGCTGTCAACAAGAGTGCCTTGGTTCTCCTCCACTGGCCTCTTCACGTGGATCAGGTTTTTCATGGCTTTGCGGCTGGCTTCCAAGAGGGAGTGTTCTGAGCCTGTAAACTCAGAAGCTGCAGATGGCTTGACACCCAGCTTTGGAAGTTGTACTGGGTCACTCGAAGTCAGTCACAGGGCCACACCAGAATCAAAGGGAGAAGATACGACTCTGCCTCCCAATGGGGGAGTAGGAAGGAATTTATGACCATCTTCAACCCATCATCTTTAATCAACTCAGAAAGGCAATCATTTTGATTTCTGTCTTTGCTGATGAAAATGTTTTTAAAAATACATTAGTCCTGCAAGTAGATTATAATGGACATAGTCTCCTCAATGATTAAAAGTCTTTCAGAAACTCAGGGTCATTCCCATTATTGTCAAGTTTGGGTCCTAGCCCCAGCTCTGTCACAAGTTACCTAATTTTGTTATCTTGGGAATATCACAGAGGATTTTGGTGTTTGTTTTCTTTCTTTTCTCTTTTTAAAAATTTTTAAATTTTTTGGCAGCATTGGGTCTTTGTTGTTGTGCGTGGGATTCTCATTCCGGTGGCTTCTCTTGTTGCAGAGCATGGGCCCTAGAGTGCATGGGTTCAGTAGTTGTGGCACGCAGGCTCAGCAGTTGTGGCGCACAGGCTTATTTGCTCCGCGGCATGTGGGATCTTCCTGGACCAGGGATCGAACCCTTGTCTCCTGCACTGGCAGGCAGATTCTTAACCACTGTGCCCCCAGGGAAGTCCCCTGGTGTTTGTTTTCTCATCCACAAAATGAAGGGATAGAGTTACATGATTTCTATTTTCATTTCCAGCTCTGAGACACTATGATTTCATAGTTTCATTTAGAAAGTACAGGAATGGGACTTCCCTGGTGGCGCAGTGGTTGAGAGTCTGCCTGCCGATGCAGGGAACACGGGTTCGTGCCCCGGTCTGGGAAGATCCCACATGCCGCAGAGCAGCTGGGCCCGTGAGCCATGGCCGCTGAGCCTGCGCGTCCAGAGCCTGTGCTCCGCAACGGGAGAGGCCACAACAGTGAGAGTCCCGCGTACCGCAAAAAAAAAAAAAAAAAAAGAACTAAATTCTTTTCTATCTGTTGAGACATCTTCAATACTAAGATGATATCCATAATGTCCTATGTGTCTCAGACCCTAAACTATCCTCAGAGTATGCCCTGAAGGTTCTCTTTATACCCATCCTCATCTCTGCCCATAGACTTCCCATCAGCCTTTGGTTATTTATTAAACAAATACCACTTTGGGCATCAATTATGTACCACCAGTGTTACAGGCATCGCTGAAAAGCAGTGAACAAAACAGAGAAAACCCTGCCCTCACGCAGCTTAGGGGAAGTTAGTGGCCTCAGGCGGTCCCTTGGTCAGCCACAGTAACTATCACTGCAGTCCGGAACCCCACACAGACAATAAACTTGTTCTGATGATTGAGTTTACCATATAATGGAGATATCTCACTGAAAGTTTTTAAAAAAATATTTCTAAAATGGGCCACACATTTCCATTTTTTTCTAGACTCAAGGTACAGAACACAGTTTTACCTCATTATCATTATAGCTGCATTATGCGGTAATGTAGCAGTAAGTCAAGGGCCAGTGAAGTGCAGAGAACAATTTGCCTATACAACACGGCCTCAGATTGCTATGCCTTTTGAATTCTCACATCTACCTTTGATGGTTTTTCTATTTCCTTCATCCCAGTTGGGCTGTTTCTACTCTCCCACCAGAATCCATTTTCACCTTGCAATTTGCTCCTTGTAGCTAAGAGAACTGAGAAATCAGGTTTTCTCGAATAGGGTTCTAATAAGGATGAAGTGAGAGGGCACAAGGCCACTGGAACCTTGGTTTTGCAATGCAGCTTTGACTGCTAGAAACTTTCCTGATCATTTGTTGCTTCCTTGCTGAGCTGTAGGTAGCTGCGGTCGATGGATATTTGATTTTTGTACCTGAGCCAAAATTTTGCCTCATGTTTGCTTGATAATTCTGCTTTTGTCCTTTTGTAGAAATGTTCACACTTTGCAAGAGGGAAATAAAGAGATTAATTGCCAGAAACTCTGTTAGCCATTGGACTTTTAATAAAAACAGATTTTGGAGAAATTTGAAGAGGTTTTATTGTGGGGAGAGAATAAGAGTTCTGTGCTCCATGAAAGCTGGTGACCAGGGAGCTGGCCTGGAGAAGGAGGTCTAGAGGGAGAAGCCCTGGGGCCCAAACAGAAGGGTTCCAGGGAGTGAGTCTCAGATGACCCTGAGGAGGGCAGGTTTGCCTTAAAATCTTAAGTGGGCCTGCAGTTCAGACAGAAAGGATTTTGCCTTCTCCCAGGGAATTGTGGTAAATAACCATGGCGTTGACTTAGGGGAGACACTGGTAGTTAAACTAGAAAGTAGAACTGCGGTTGACTCTAAAAATCTAATTTATGGATTAACTAGTGCCCAGTCAAAATAACTAATAATTCTGAGACTATAATTACCCGCCTGTAGGCTTTCTATTTTTCCTCCAACTTTCTACTTTTCTGCATTTTACAAATGTTTAATAATGAACATGCATTCCTTTCATAATAAAAAAAAATCCAATTAACTTAATTAGAAAAAAATTACCCACCATGTGATGGGAGGTTTCTCATTAATTTATCATTGGCTGTCATAGTCTGGCTTCCAGATCTCTGCCCGCTGAGGAACAGTTACTCGTGTGCTCTCAATGGCTGAATCCAGGTGTGTGTTGTAGGGGGCGTGAGGGAGGGGAGGGAGGTGATAGGAAGAGTGAAGGGGAAAACAGTCCCCCAGAGCACCATCTTTGGAAAAGAGAGCCACTGCAACTCCCTCTAAGTGGGAGCAGTGTCCATGGCTTTGGTGATTTCAAAAGGAGAGGGGAGGGAAGGAAACAGAATTTCTGCTGGGGGTGGGAGGAGCTCTCTGCGTGTCTGATTTAGTTACACTATGTCCACTATCACTGATGGCGTTACATTCGGAAAGCTGGGTTTGGTCCAAACGGGAGCCTGGAAGAGAAGTCTGCCTCTATGCTGTGTGGTTCCTGTGAGGGTGCCAGAGATGGAGGAGCCAGCTAGCTTCTCTCCCACCCGGGACCATATTCTATCTCCCGCTGATGGGCTAGTTAGGTAGGCTTGTTGGGTAGATATGCTTTGATACTGCCCGAAAGGTTATAAAATCATCAGCATTTCTCTAGGTAAGACCTGATGTTGGTGTTTGGGTGACCTGAATGAAAACTTGGGAAGACCTGAAGTGGTTTACTCAATGCAAATGGAACCGTTAATTTTACTTTCATCTGAGGAATTCAACATCATCTAGTGAGCAGCCGCTCTGAGCTCATTAAGGAAATAAAGGATGCAATCTTTGCCAGCCCAGGCTCCAGATGGAAGAGTCTCCCATTTCTCTGAAGTGCAGTGCCATCCTGGGATTCCAACATCATACCCCTCACGTGGGGGAAGGAGGAATTTAGTCACAGTTCGCACTGAGGGTCAGAGGACTGCAGGTGAGAATTAAGGACACAATGGAAAATGAAAATGTGTCATCACAAAGGAAAAAAATATATATCTGGAATTGGAAAGGACGTTCATACTCTGAAAGAAGCACTCACGCACTAGGTATGGTTCATGCATGACAGCTTCGTAATCATCATTCCATTATTGATTAACTTCACATTGTGGTGTCGGTAGTTAATTGTAGCCTTTTCCTGTTTTTGGCTCTGGTGTTTAAAGGCAAAATAGGCCCTTTGTTATGCTCTCAGAAGAACTATTTACACATTTTGATTTGGCAAAGAACAGCTCATTTTTTTTCTGGGCCCTTCTGGCTTTTTTATTCCATATGGAACATGCAAGCAAAACTGGCTGAACTTTCAAACATCAGCTAAATCCTAATAATCACTACAGTGTTCCTTACCTTGCTATTCTCAGATGGCTGTATTTATTATAAACCAAGTCAACATTCTGCCACAGAAAGGTCAGTCTAACGGGGCCGTCAGTCTGCTGCACTAATGCTTCAGAGCCAGAGGCCCTCTGACGCTGCTCGTTCAGCTTTGCAGGCAGCCTGATCTGGAATGTGGTTCTCTCCCCAGGGAAGGGTCCCCAGGCCCCATGTGGAGGAGGGGAGGTTGTGAGCAAAGTCATCAGCCCCTGAGAAGACATCCTGACCTCCCCAGGACTGAACTTTCAACCTCTTGAGCCGACAGTTAGTGGTGGATGCACAAATTTTGTTTGCAACTAATTGCAGCTTATAAATGGAGCATTGTGGCCCTGGAAAAGAGTCTCTCTCCCCAGGGTCACCCAAGTGGAATCTGGACACAAGAGAGCCTGTCCCCTAATGGGCCTCCTCCGTGAGCCCTTCCCACCCTCTTGGGCTCTGGGCTTGCCTCCTTCATCAAGTTGAGAGCTGGAGGGCACAGCAGGAGACTCCTCTGCGAATCTTCTCTTCCAAATGCCAGGCTATTCATAGCAGCTTGCAGCTCCCTCAGGAATTCCCACAGACTGACTGCCCAGAGCTGACTATTGTCTCGCCACCCAGCAGCAGTGGGGCCTCTCACAGACCCAAGGACACACGCCATCTCAAAGCACAAAATGCTTTGCAGACCATCCATTGGGGGTTCATCAAGGAAACTCTGGGAGGTTGAGAGGAAGCAGAGGCAAGTTGGGAGGGTAGAGCGTGGATAAGATTTTCCATCAGATCGACTGCTTCTTGTTAGTTTCTCAAAGCAGATACAGTTTGTAAATGATGAGGAAGCAATGGAATGGTTTAGGACAAGAAGCCACATTTCCATCTATTGGAGGCGGCACGAGGGATGTGTCCAGCCTCTCTCTGATAGCACAGCTGGCTGCATGTGTGAATCACAGACCCCACGGACAGAAACCTTCAGCTGTAAGACGAAAGGGGTAGCCAAGGGTGACTCTCTTTGTTTTCTCCGAGAGTCTCATTGGACTGAGGAGATAGCTAATATCACCCTGTATCCTCAGACCATGAAAAGAACATAAGGAACTCTGTGAAAGTGTAGAGTGAGCTTCCCAGACCAGCGTCATATTGTTCTCAGTTAATCAAATTTGTCAAATTGTTCCCAGTGCCTTAGAGCCAAAGCGTGATACTTAGGACCACGGTAAACAAATCCCCAGCCATCTGCTCTGACAGCTGTTGGACCTTGAGCAAGAACTTGTACCCGTGGAGTCTTCTGAGAGCCCCAGGCGCAGGGATGGACTAGAACGGTTCAATCATCAAGCGGCCAAAGGTTAAAACTACTAATGGCCCCTGGGATATCTGCACCCAGCCAGTGGCGCTCCCAGGAAGGAGCTACAAGAGGAAAATTTCTGCTCTGCCGGTCAGCCTCCCAACACCCCAGTTTCTGTGTCCGCTGGATATTTTCTCAATACCTTTAGCCTAGCCTTAAAAATCAATGCAGTTAGTGAACAGCTTAGTTGAAACTGAACGCATCTATTGATGCTGAAACGAGAGCTGTGCACTTCCAGCCAATTTAAAGAAATCTGCTCTGATGATCTATTCGATTCTGTGGCTTTCAGTGTGAGGGCTCAGAGAATTAGCTTGCAGTTACAGGAAATTATTTCTATGAAAGTTGTTTGCTTCTAACAAGTTAGTTTTTGTGTGCCGATTTCATTAGGCCAACTGGGTTTCATAAATGATGTTAGAATAAGATGACCAACCATCCCAGTTATCCTGAGACTGTCCTTGTTTTAAAACTGAAAACCCCACATCCTGGGAAAATCCCTCATTCCTGGACAAACTGGGATGGTTTGTCATTATACCAAGTCCTTTGTCTTCCAACGAGTCAGGATGTCCTGCTGAGTTTGAAAGTGTAGCAATGTAATAAATTCTGAGTTTCTGCGTTTAAAATCTTAGCGGGGGTCATCTTAGATTGAATGGGTCTAATCTAAGATTGAAAGGGGGTCATCTGAAAGTGGGGAGGGGCTTCTCTGCTGGAGATCTGTTTATTTTGTAATTATCCAAGAGTAAGGGGACCCTTTCTGACATGTGACAATTTTAAAAGGTTACTTTAAGGGCTTCCCTGGTGGCGCAGTGGTTGGGAGTCCACCTGCCAGTGCGGGGGACATGGGTTCGGGCCCTGGTCCAGGAGGATCCCACATGCCGTGGAGCGGCTGAGCCCATGCGCCACATCTACTGAGCCCGCGAGCCACAACGGCTGAGGCCCGAGCGTCTGGAGTTCCGCAACGGGAGGGGCCGCTGCAGTGAGAGGCCTGTGCACCGCAGCGGGGAGTGGCCTCTGCTTGCCGCAGCTAGGGAGAGCCCGCGCGCAGCAACGGGGACCCAACACAGCCAAAAGTAAATTAAAAAAAAAAAAAAGGTTACTTTACATTTACAGTTACTGCAAAATACTGGCTATATTCCCTGTTTTATACAATACATCCTTGAGCATGTCTTATACCCAATAGTTTGACCTTCCACTCCCCCATCTCTATATGCCTCCCCCCAACTGGTAACCACTAGTTTGTTCTCTTTATCTGTGAGTCTGCTTCTTTTTTGTTATATTGACTAATTTGTTTTATTTTTTAGATTCCACATGTAAGTGATATCATCCAGTATTTGTCTTTTTCTAAGTCAGTGGTTTTTTTTGTTTTTTTTTTGTTTTTTTTTTTTTGTGGTACGCGGGCCTCTCACTGTTGTGGCCTCTCCCATTGCGGAGCACAGGCTCCGGACGCGCAGGCTCAGCGGCCACGGCTCACGGGCCCAGCCCCTCTGCGGCATGTGGAATCTTCCCGGACCGGGGCACGAACCCGTGTCCCCTGCATCGGCAGGCGGACCCTCAACCACTGTGCCACCAGGGAAGCCCTAAGTCACTGCTTTTTAAACTTGAATGTGTCAACGAATCACCTTGGGGATCTTGTTAAAAATGCAGGTTCTGGTTCAGTAGATCTGGGGTGAAGCCTGAGATTCTGCATTTCTAACAAGTTCCGGGTGCTGCTGGCGGTCTGAGGCCCACATTTTAAGTAGCAAGGTCCCGGGTGACTGTACCTAAGTTTTCTTTACCTTTAGGACATTTCTAAAGAGAGACAGAGGAAAAAAAATAATTTAAAGGGAGTAGAGGAAGAAAATTGTACTTTATACCCTCAAAAATAATGTCTGTTGAGAAAGAATCCTGTGAGCTTTAGTGTGCAACACAAATGCGATTAGAATTGAACCAAAACATCAGCGTACCTAGGAAAGGAAGGCAGATGGGAGGAAGTAAAGGAAATAAGGAGCGGGGTGGCAATTACAGTGTCTGTGGCTGGAGGGGAGCCACTCTTCTTCAAAGTACCAGCGCTTGCCTTTTCTTCCATCACTCTCTCTGCTGAACTTTATAGCAGTCAGGCGTTTCCCTTCCAAAGGTTGCTCCAAGTGTAAGCGGTACTTTGGGTGCGAGGCAGGGAAATGTTTCATTCTCTTTCAACTGGTTGCAAGAACCCTACAAAAAGACCCATTAAAGATGAAAAATGAAATATGCTCTGAAAAATGTACCAGCCTTTTCCTGTTGGTTGTCGTTTATGGTGTTTCTGAAGACACAAAAACAGATAATGAAGTACATAAGTAGAAGAGGAAATATCATTAAGTCAAATGCCTGACAGGAAATGGATTATGCTAAATCACATACAGTTCTGATATTGTTTTTTTTTGTTTTGTTTGTTTTTATTGTGATTATTGGTTTATTTATTTAATTTTTTTTGACATCTTTATTGGAGTATAATTGCTTTACAATGGTGTGTTAGTTTCTGCTTTATAACAAAGTGAATCAGTTATACATATACATATGTTCCCATATCTCTTCCCTCTTGCGTCTCCCTCCCTCCCACCCTCCCTATCCCACCCCTCTAGGTGGTCACAAAGCTCCGAGCTGATCTCCCTGTGCTATGCGGCTGCTTCCCACTAGCTATCTTCCTTACGTTTGGTAGTGTATATATGTCCATGCCACTCTCTCGCTTTGTCACAGCTTACACTTCCCCCTCCCCATATCCTCAAGTCCATTCTCTAGTAGGCCTGTGTCTTTATTCTTGTCTTACCCCTAGGTTCTTCATGAAATTTTTTCCCTTAAATTCCATATATATGTGTTAGCATACGGCATTTGTCTTTCTCTTTCTGACTTACTTCACTCTGTATGACAGACTCTAGGTCCATCCACCTCACTACAAATAACTCAGTTTTGTTCCTTTTTATGGCTGAGTAATATTCCATTGTATATATGTGCCACATCTTTATCCATTCATCCGATGATGGGCACTTAGGTTGTTTCCATCTCCGGGCTATTGTAAATAGAGCTGCAATGAACATTTTGGTACATGACTCTTTTTGAATTCTGGTTTTCTCAGGGTATATGCCCAGTAGTGGGATTGCTGGGTCATATGGTAGTTCTATTTGTAGTTTTTTAAGGAACCTCCATACTGTTCTCCATAGTGGCTGTATCAATTCACGTTCCCACCATCTGATATTGTTTTACAATAACGGTTGTTAACGCAATTCAGTGAACCGCTATTGTTCACACAGCCCTGGTTAATGAGATGACACATTTAGGAGCAGAAGAGGAATTCTGGGATGAAATGTTTTAATTATTTAAGAACAAAATATACGTGCCTCAGAAATGGATAAGATGTTGTTGTTCCCCAGATTGCCTCAGTTAGTTATGACCCTGGGAGAGTTCACATCCCTTTCCCTGAAGAGAAGCATCAAATGTGGATGATTAAATTGTCACTAAGCACCAAAAAAACCCTCCAATGTATGTTTATGTTCCATGAAAAAATGTGCTCTACCCAGTATGACTTTTACTTACTGCTCTTTCAGGGGCTTTGGACGCAAATAGAAAACACTTTTGGGCTTCCCTGGTGGTGCAGTGGTTGAGAGTCCGCCTGCCGATGCAGGGGGCGCGGGTTCGTTCCCTGGTCCGGGAAGATCCCACATGCCGCGGAGCGGCTGGGCCCGTGAGCCATGGCCACTGAGCCTGCGCGTCCGGAGCCTGTGCTCCACAACGGGAGAGGCCACAACAGTGAGAGGCCCGCGCACCGCAAAGAAAAAAAAAAAAAAGAAAACACTTTTTTCCTGACAGGTCATCAACACAGAAGTAGCCCAAACTATGCTCCAGATTTCTTTGCATTTCCACAAAGGAGGAATACGGAATTGGAATAAGCAGATTTCACAGTTTTCCCTTACCTAGGAGTCTGCCTCTGTTCAATTGTCTGTCATGTTTTTGTTTTGAACAGCCAGCTGCTCATAAATGTTCCTTTTGATCTGATGTCCTCAGATGCCCTCTCAGACTGTGCCAGGCTGGTGAGTGGAGCTGTTGATTGACTCAGCACCAACACAGGTGGTTGCTCAGCCCAGCACACACTGCTCCAGTTCTTTAGAGAACACTGGTCCTGCTCCTTTGTCTTCACATGGATGAAAATTGCCCCATTACATCTTAGGTGTGCTTCCCTCTCTTTTTCCTCGATATGGGTATGCGGGGGCTGGTGGAGGGAGGGACAGTGAAAGAGGGCCGGTTTTATTCTTCTGCCTCTGCAGCCCCCGTGTTCACAACCTCCAGTGGGGACCATACACACACGTCTAGACACCATCCTGGCTCCTCAGGTGTCCACACCTTGGACTTTGCCGCTGGTGGCGAGCCACAGCTCACAGGCAACGGTCTGTTTAAAATGTCCCTCCTTGCCTCCTTTCCTTTAATTTGCTCAGTCACTTGCACAGATTTACACACTCATTCCTTTCATATACAGTTTGGGCATTTAACCTTATAACTGTCTTCCTCTGTCTCTCATATACGTGTGTATAGTTATATGTGTTCCGTAACAGCTTATGGAAAAACCTGAACGAACTTTTGGCCAGCCCAGTATGCGTATCTGGCCGAGCTGCGGGCGGCTCGCGAGATCTTAGTTCTCTATTTAAAGTCATAATTTCCCCCTCCACTCCCCCACCCACCCCTGCTTCTTTCTGTTCTCTACAACTGCCTTGTTACATCTGACTCTGCACTTTCTGCTCCTGAGGGCATCAGGTCGTTCAGTCTTTCAGTCATGGAACAAATATTTTTGGAGTGCCTCCAATGTGGCAGTCACAGTTGTAGGTACTGGGGTACCACACTGACCAAAACAAAGCCCTGGCTCCTTTCATTCTAGTGGCGGAGCGGAGAGCCAGTCAACAAACACAGAACCAAATAGGTAAGCGCTACATTAGATGGTAATGAGTACTAGGGAGGAGAATGTATAAGGTCAGGAGGATGGGAGTACAGCAGGGGACGTGGGGTGGTGCTCTTGTGCAAGGAATGGACGGCGGACACCACATCCGGGGCTACTCCTGAGGGGTGGGTTTCATACAACTCCAGGCAGTGCCTTTCTCCTCATGGCTATTACACATCCACGTGGTTATGAAAATATTCTGGCAGATGGGATCAAATTGAGAAAGAGAGGAACTTTCTTCTGATTTGTCCGTTTGGACTAATGCTGGGGCTTGATAAGGTGACATTTTAGCAGAGACCTGGAGGAAGGGAGGGAGGGAGTCACACAGGTGTCAGGCAGATGAACAGCAAAGGTGAGGCCCTGAAGAAGGGGCTTCTTGGTGGGTCGGGGTCACAAGGCCAGCGGCTGGAGCAGAGGGAGTAACGGGCAGGTGGTAGGAGGTGAGGCTGGGGGGGAGGAGGGCAGATCACAGAGGGCTTGGGAGACCACTGGAGAGCCTTTGTCTTTCATTTTAATGGGAACAGAAAGTAGCTGGAGAGCTCTGAGCTAAGGAGGACTGTGACCTGATTTACATATTTTATGAATCACTCGGAAATATGGCGATCTGATACTGGGGACAAGAGTACCAGAAGATAATAATGAGGTTATTGCGATTCTCCAGGTGAAAGAAGACAATGGTGTGGCCCAAGGTGGTGACAGTGGAAGTAGTAGAGAATATTAATTCTGGATATGTTTTGGGGAGAAGCCTTTCATGTGATTCCTGAGATCCACGGGCTTCTTGCGCAAAGTGCTGAGAGGACCTTTCTTGCACACCAGGTCTATTTCACCAATCAATATCCTGCAGAAGGTATGGCGGAACCTAAGCATTGGAAGGGCTCTTAGAGGCAGGACATCTAGTGGAAAAAGAGTGAGAACAGAGATACTTGGTTTGGTCTTCATGTTGTGGAGTCTTGGATTTTGATGGAGGTGGGTAAGAATGAGATTGATGCCTCATAATAAACGTTGGTTTATCTGAAATTCACAGTGGTCCCATACTAGTAAACTAAAGGTGGAGGCTGGATCTTATTGTAAGAAAGCACAAGATCTGAAAGCTCCCAGTCTCACCAAATTCTCCTCTGAGAGGGTCTATTCTAACCTCTCACACAATGCAGGGGGTCCTGGCCCTGCATCCCAGAACGTGTAAACCTGACTGTGACTACACGTCCTGGCAGAGTTCTCATTATTTCAAGGGCATTCACCATTCTCTTGGACACTTCCAAGCTTCTGGAAGTTTCTTCTTGGACAGGATTGAAATCCTTCTCTTTTCTACCCTTCTGCCCTCTGGAGCTATGCTGGCCAAGGAGAGACAATACAGCTGTATTGGTTAAGAGCATGGGCTCTGGAGCCAGACGGTCTAGGTCAGAATTCAAGTTCTTTGTGAACTTGAGCAAGTTACCTGACTCGTCTGTGTCTCAGTTTCCTCATCAACAAGGTAGCAAATCTAAAGCACTTATAAGAGGACACGATACAGATTAAGTGCCCAAAAAGGGTAACTATAATGATTTATCCTGCATATTGATATGAATGTGAGAACTGGTTCCATATGTGAACACAGATCTCAAGAAGCTATACTTTCCCTGTCCTTTACCAATTCTCATTAAGTTGTGTAACCCCACATGATTCCTGATAGCAACTGTCAATGAAATCTTACAAAAGCAAAGCACCTGGGTTTGCCTTGGGGGGCAGCAAGGAAAGGGGATTTACTCTTTACTGGTCTGAGGTTCAAGTAGCAAGAAACATGCTGTTGGGTCTCCAGCATTTAGAGGTTGACTCCATCTCAAATATTGATTCCCAAACCCCATTTCACTTAGGAAGCAGTTTTTCAGGATGCAGTGAAATGGTGTTAGACTAGGTTTTAGACTCTGATTTTGGGCATTTGAATCTGGCCCCAGCATTTCTTATGCTATAATCATGGGCAACTTATTTAGTGATAATTATAATAACGCTACATATTCCTTAAGTTTGTTGTGAAGAGTAAAGGAGACAATGCATATAAAGTGCTTAGCACAATCTAGCTGATCCAGAAATACTAGCAATAATTTTAAGTTCTAGAAATAAATTTCTAAGATGAAGTCAATTCTTAAAAATGACCGTGTTTGAAAGGAACCAAAACTACATTCTCTGCGCTTCTTAGGGCATTTTATGTAGAGAGGAAGACAGGAAAATCAAGACTTGCTGCTGCTACCTTCCTGCCAAGTGTAGGCTCCCAGGGCTCAGGGAGGTTCATGATTGGAACCTCGTGGAGCTGACCTCACCATCAAAGAACTGCAGGAGACTCTGAAGTCAGCTTACCTGACTGATACCTACCCAGCAACTGAACATTAGAAATTTGCTTGAACTGGTTATTTGGTAGCAGGTAGTTTTTTGGGGGGTAGGAGATACATATATATATAGTTGAGGTATCATTGATTTACAATATTATATTAATTTTAAGTGTGCAACATAGAGATTCAAAGTCTGTGTAGATTATACTCCATTTATAGTTATTATAAAATATTGGCTATATTCCCTATGCTTGACAATATATCCTTGCAGTTTATTTACTTTATATATAGTAGTTTGTATCTCTTAATCCCCTGCCCCTATCTTGCCCCTCCCCCTTTCCTTCTCCCCACTGGTAACCACTAGTTCGTTCTCTATATCTGAGTCAGTTTCTTTTTTGTTGTATTTGCTAGTTTTATTTTTTATATTGGGCATGTAGATTTTTTAACAACATTTTTTTTCCTGAAAACAAACATAATACGTTTTTGTAGTAGAAATATAGGAAAGTATAGAATAACCCAGAGAAGCAAACCATGTTTATTTCCACTGCTCAGGAGTTTTCTGCACAGCACTCCAGGTGGGTAAGCAGCATAAGGCAGGGTGAGCCTGTCTGGTCCACTTCCAAGACCCTAGCAAGTACAGCTCCTGGTACAGAAGAGTCCTTGGTAATAAGTTGTTGGACGAATGACATATAATCAGGTGTATAAATATATTTCTGTCCCCACTGGGAGTCATAATTGTCAGGTAGATTTCTTTTCATGTTTCTTTCACTTAATTGGGCCCTCTGAAATATTGAATTTAAAGCCAGCAGTGAGTATAAGTAGATCCTAAATGAGTCAAGAATCACAGGCTCCTGTTTTGCCCATCTGTTGCTCCACAACCCAGGAAGTGCTCATATGAATGGATACTGATGGCTGAGTTTGCTGATCTTAAGGGAATGGACCCTGCCTTGGCTTCTCCTCTCTAGGCTCCAAGGGTCAGTTGGTTCTTTAGCCTGGCCTCACCCAGAAATCTTTCCTCCTGAGAGTTTTTAAATTGTACTTTCGATTATTTGGAGGAGTTTTGCAAACATTTTAGAGGATTTCCTCCCCCATCCCAGTTCAGCATTCCTTCTAATTATGATAGATACCACTTATTAAATACTTACAATAGGCATGGTCCTCTGCTAAGCCTCAAACAGGTATTATCTCATTTGATTCTCATAACAACTCTTTGCGTTGGGCCTCACCACTTTTATTTTATAGCTGAAAGAATTAGAGACTTAGGAAGGTGAAATGACTTTCCCAAAGTCACACAGCTTGTAAGTGGGAGATTCTAGTCAAGGTCTGCCTGACTCTGAATTCCATGCTTCAACCCCCTTGATTGCTGTCATCAGAGTTTATGTGTAATTTTGCGTATTGTTCTTTATATTTAGCTTTAATTTGATGAACATTTACCCAAACTATTCTATTACCTTCAGCAGCCTCATTCGAAATGTCGAAATAGTATTCTGAGTAGAATGTCAGAGCAGAAATGACCAACATAGGAAATTCAGAGAGTCAAGAAGAGCATCCTGTTGTGGAGCCCCGGGAGTGAGATGGGGACAAACTAAAATCCTACCAGCATAAAGGGACCAGGTGCTAGGAGACCTGCAGCTTGGCAGACTCAACATTTGGCTCTCGGGAAATGAGAGGAACACTGAACAAAGGGGCTACAGAAGGGGGAAAGGGAGATTCTAGATTTTTACATTTTCCTATATCTGTTTTTTGCCTATCGGCCCTATTTTTCATTGGGCTGAACTCTTCTTATTACCCAGATTACATGGCATATTACGAGGGTTTGACCATCAGAGGTCTGGGGGGCATAGGTGAGAAATACCGTCAGATGCAGATCTGCTGCTACGATCTCTCTCTCTCTCATCTGAAGAATCTGGAGGATGACTAGCAAGGGGTAAAAGAAGCTCTTCTTCCTCTCCCCCGCCCTCCCCCCTCTGGGGGCTGGGTCTTTCTGTCCTCAGAAACCTTGGCTCTGTCCGTCAACAAGGCTGTGAGGGTTGCTGCTGCTTCAGACACTGCCCGGGGGCAGATTGCTGGACCTCCAGCCCAGCCCTGCCTTCCACACAATGAAGCCCCTTCAGCTTCTCCCCCAGCTGTCTTGGGACCACCCCTGGTAGGATGGGGGTGGGCGATTGAGTGGACCCCAGTGCAGGAGGGCAAAAGAGAGGGAGGTAGAAGGGCACGGTTAAGATCAGAGATTTTTTGAACGCCGGGTTAAAATCCCACCTCTGCCATTTATCTATGTAACTTTGATTTGTGTTACTTCACCTGGCAGAACCTCAGTTTTTCCATCTATAAAATGGTGATGGTAGTTCCTAACTTACAGAATTGCCGAAAGGATTAATAAAATTCAAGGATTGTGCCTGCTGTTCCGTACACGTTCACTGATACTCATGTTGTCAGCCTTAACAGCCTGAGGAGCTACTTTCTTCTATTTTGAAAACAGTCCTATTTTGGTGTAATCTTCTTCTACTTAGTTAAACTGGTTCATTTATGCCTGGGTGAATTAATTTACTAACCTTCCCTTCCCTCCCCCAAAGTTTTTGTTCTTCTAGGTTCATGGCTTGGGGAAAGGAGGTGTAGGTCCTTTTCCTTTGAAGGATACTGGGGCCCGAGGCAACCCTCAGGTGACCTTCTGTTCTTGTCAGAGAATCTAGCTGGAGAGACGTGTGCAGGAGGCACAGGAACCATCTGTGGTTTTTTTGTTCGGGAGTATTTAAAGGCATGTGTTGTTCTTTGTAGGTCGTGTACAGAAGCTATCCTAACATTTGCAGGTGAGAGAGTGAAATATTCCTTTCTCAGGACAAGACATTCTGTTGGCATTATCTGTTTTTTCTTTAAGTCTTGGGAACCCAGAAGAAGAAAGTGTGTGACCCTGAGAAGAAAGTGTGACCAATAATTGCTGATGGGAATTAACACTACTCTGTGATCTGTGTGGTTGTCATTAGTAATACAGTGAGGTTGCAGGGGGGTTAGAACAATGAGAAGAAAGAAGGAAAGAAAGAAAGAAAGAAAGAAAAAAAAAAAGAAAGAAAGAGAGGGAGGGAGGGAGGGAGGGAGGGAGGGAGGAAGGAAGGAAGAAAGAAAGAAAGGAGGAAAGAAAGAAAGGGGGAAAGAGAGAAAGGAAGGAAGAGTGTCATATTTTAGTAAAACAAGAAGAAGGAAACTTATGTCCCAATAGTAGGAAGGGATTTTAGGGTTAAATGGTGCCAGTTTGCTAAGAGTCTGCTTCTTCTTTATATTCCTCTAAGCAGTTCCTCAGTTCCTAGGCAGTCACCCTATTTCTGCTTTCAAGGGTAAACATTGTCATTTCTCCTGTGACTATAGCAAGTCATCATTTCTCTTTCTAGAACGTGGGTTCAGAAAACTGCAATTGTTAACAATTTTAGCATTGAATCTTAGGACAAAACTGAGAAAAAAAATTAAGCGTTGGATTGTTTCTAGAAACTACTCGATTTAGGGGATTTTAAATCACCAGGAAGAGTCACGGTTGATTATTCTAGAAACGATTGCATTTACCCAAATCTCAAAATTAATCATGAATATTTGCTTGGATTGACATATTGATGCTGTTTACCACAAATAATCCCTCAAAGCTCAGGATCCGTTTTTAATTTTTACCCCAAATTAGAATTTAGCTTTTGAACAAAACTTGTGTACAGTTACTTAAAATTCCATGTAAATATATAAACTCCAACTTGTTCTCATTTAATTTCTCTGCCATTTTCACAGGCAATTTTTGCATGAAAATCACATCACCCTTAACAACCTAGACTTATTTCCTCATTTCCCTTTAAGGGTTTTGTGTTCCGAGTTTCATTTAAGAATGGATTGCTTACATTTCACTGACGAACCTCCCTTCTAATCATGGTTATTAATATCACAATTTTGTTATAATATCTGTAAGAGCACAAAATGTGTCCTCTTAAATATGCATTTGCCAACCCCTGACTTGCATACATTTCAATTACAACCCTCCCTCATAATTATTATTATTAGTATCACAATTACCATCATAATATCCATAAGACTGCAGAAGGTGTCCTGTCATGGGTGCCTTTACAAACAGCTTGTCCAGTTTCCTCTTAAGAAAAATGTGGCAGACTTTATCTAAATTCGACTTCCCCCTATAATTTACATTAGACAACACACTCCATCAATAAAACCATCAAAATGATCTACTGCATTGTAGACAAAAGTTATTGTGTCAAGTTGACACTAATCAGTTAATTCCAGTAAACCTTCAGATAAACAAAAGCTTGTTGTCTATTACTGATGTGTGTGATGGGCCCCTTGTATGTCCTATGGTTCTGCCCATCTATAGAGATGTATCTGGCAGACACTTGCCCTGAGGCGTCTATATGGAAACAGAGACAAGATCTATAGTTAATGATGTTGACCCTGACTCCCCCAACAGAGATTGAATTCAAATCCTCATAATATCTCGACAGCTGATATGTATACTGTGCTAATAATATTAACAATTACTCTGCCACTGGGATTCCCCAGGCTCTGACTTAAGCGATTTTAAAGCTTCTTCCCTAATATGAACTGATTTCCTTGTTTATACCCAACATCAGCACCGTCTCCCCATTAAGACAAGGATGTGTTTCTGAATGGGGAAAGGCTTTTCTTAATGTAGGTGTCTTATATTTCTAAGAAATTCTGTGGGACTTAAACAACTTCTGGACAAACTGATAGTATAGGTGATGGTGTGAGAAAGTGTTTCTAGTCACTATTTCCCTGGCAGGCTGGGCTAGCAGGACTGGGGAGAGAGCTAGCTTCACATTGTTACCGTTGACGCGGATCAGAGAGCATTCCGAATGCCAACAGACCTTGTCCCCTTTGGACATGACGGGGCAGCCTGTCAATCCCTGCTTGGTGTGATCGGGTGGCTGAGGAATCAGAAATCGCCCTTGGGTCTCCTCAGCTCGCTGCTGAGCCTTAGAGGAAAGTGAAAGAGCTGAACCAGACCTCTTTTCCTCACCTGTTCTCTCTTTCCCTTCCTGCTTCTCTTTCCTCTGCAAAGACTGAGTGGGAAAGGCCACTGCCGACTCACAGGCCACAGAGAAGCTGAGGATGAAATGTTGACAGGGGGCACTGTTAGAAATTAAATTCTGCCCTATTTTGTGTACCATTCTTGTGAGTCACATTCGTGAATAGTAGCGAGAGATTTAATGATCGCATATTTTTTATCTTATTTCCCTTCGGTCGATGGCAATTTTTTTCTGTTAATGTCAACTTAGAGCTCAAAGTAATTTAGTAATTGATTCTAAGCACAGCAGTTCGCCAATGGCAGCTCTCCATTTGTGGGGAATATCTTTGCTAATTTTATCCATCAGAATGAGATTACCATGCTAATCTCTCCTATCCTCCTCTCTTGGTCATTTGGGACATGCTGATGCAAATGACTTATTAGACACAAGGCCTTCGTCCAGCCCCGGGATCAGGGAAAGATGAAAGGAAGCCAAAATAAGGACGTTATAATGCCCTAACACACACAGATACTACACACACAGATACACACACACACACACACGCTGACACACTAATACTAAAAGGATAAGACCCTAAACTGGAAACCAGTATAAAAACTAGTTTTAACAAATGAAAAATGCAGTGTATCAAAATATATTAAATACCTGGAAAGGAAAGAACAAAAAGAATGAAGGCAGAACAAATGCATCTGGAGACACATAACTGGAAACCCAAACATTCATTGGCTCAGGAAATCTAGAAAGTCGTAAGTCAGGTGGAGGGAGGCAGATGCCCTTAATGAGATTAAGTGAAGAAAACCAAAATGGCTGTGTTAACAAAAAGACTGAGGCTATATCTACAGACACAATCTGTCTGACTGTTTTCAGGGAATGGTTACTGACTAACTTAGTGATTGGTTGTTTGTCTGATTTAATTAAAATGCTCAAACCAGTGTGAGCGTGTGTGGTAAAAATAGCCTGAAACTAGTTTGGGTTACACACACACAATAGGGTATTGTATCACACAATGGGTTGAAAGGGCTTCCAAAGACATGTCTAGTAAATGGACACATTCTAAAATGCTTTGCCTTATGAAATAGCAAAATACTTAGAATGAGTTCAGAAAAGATCCGTTTAAATAATTCAGGTAAGAGTGGATTTCAAGAAAGAAAAATTAGCTAATATAGTAGCTGGGCGAGTGTTTATGAAGGCAGAAAACCCCCCAGAGAGAGAAAAGATATTTAGCATTTAATATGCCTGATGTGAGATCAAAAGAGGAAAATCTAGATATTAAGCAAATAAATAAATCCTGTCTTTATTTTCCTCAACAGAAGGGGGGAGAGGCTGAAATTATGGCCATTTTATCTTCAAAAAGCCAAAGCCTTATTACCAAAATAACAAAACTATGTCATGAAAAATCTAAAACAAAACTATTTTCAAGTTCAAATGTTTTATACTCTAACGCTGTTACACAACAGCGTCAATAGCCTAACAATAGGACAAAAACTCCAAGGCTCGTTGTCTGTCACATACCCCTAACCTGAGATTGCCATCATCCCCCCCAAACCAGGATTTTCTCTAGACCTCCCAGTGCTGACTAAAGAGGCACAGTTCTGATAATTCAGAGTTAACTCTAAATTATCTAAATAACTCCTCTAAATTGTGGCACTGTCTTGAGGTCCTGGCCATTGTTCTTCTTCTCACCAGGCAGTCAGTTGCCAAGTCACATAGACTGACTCTGAAAATTCTCACCATGTTTTCTATCTTCACTCCCAGTTCCCTCATTTGGGTCTTGATTTTTTTTGTTGTTGTTGGGGGAGGGGATAATTCAAATAATTTTCTTCATGGTTACTTATAGCAGTGGGTAAAGACCAGGGTGGAAGATACAGAATTAGAAGCTAGATTTCTCCAACTATATATTGTCGTATAGATTTGACTTTGAAACCATATAAATATTTTACATAATTATAAAACAGGTTTAAAAAGAAAACTAAGATTCAAAAGCAAAATGAACCAAATGGATCTAAGTATGTATTGGCTTGATGACATAAGCACAAAGAAGGGAACTGTTTCATAAAACTTTAAAACAGTAATTTGACAGCTTTCGATTCATTCTTGTCTATATTTTTGCTCTAGCCTGCTCTTCTCAGCACCCCACTCTGAATCATCATGTGTTAGGGCCAGATGACTCTTAATGAAAGCAAAGTCAGGCTGGGCTGGGACTAGGGTAAGACAAGCAAAGTGCTCACCTCGGGTATAAAATTTAAGGGGATGCCAAAACCCTCAGTAATTAAGATAAATATTATTTTAATGCAATATTTTTTTAAAAATCAAAATTAATCCCAAAGAAATCCATGAGGAGCAAAATATCAAAATTTAAAATAAAGAACAGGATTCAACCCTGTGCTTGCATAACCCTGCCTCCCCCTAATCCTGTCCCCGGTTTCAATCAAACTTTACTTACAAAAAGAGCAAAAAAAGGAGCTGGGCGCCAAGTTTGCTGATTTTATGTTTTATAAATATTGCATTATAATATTATTTATCTTGATTACTAAGTTCTTTGGCACCCCCTTAAATTTTGAGCCCAAGATGAGTGCTCTGCTAGCCTCACCCTAGTCTCAGCCTTGCTCTGTGGTTCATCAGATCAAGTACAAATTCCTCAGCCTGGCATTTTAGGATTTTTGACTTTGGGGAGGTAGTACGGTTTTGTGGTGAACTTGGTGGGCTTTGAGCTAGGCAGTGCTAAGTACAAAACCTGGCTCTGCTGCTCTCCAGCTGTGGCCAGCTTGGGTAAGTGACTTCACCCTTTGCCTCTTAGTTTCCTCATCTGTAAATGAGGATTAAATAATGTTTACAGAAGGCATCATCCTATTTTTCCAGTCTTACCAGTCCACTGTTACAAAAATGCACAACTCTTTACAAAGTGTTTCATATACATGATTTAAGCGTGATGATAACCATGTTAGGGAGATTTGATGCTGCTTCCTCCAACCTGAATCTCCTTCCCCCTCAACTCCGCAGTTTAAAAGTAGCCAACTTTCAGGGCTTTGCCGGTGGCGCAGTGGTGGAGGGTCCGCCTGCCGATGCAGGGGACACGGGTTCGAGCCCCGGTCTGGGAAGATCCCACATGCCGCGGAGCGGCTGGGCCCGTGAGCCATGGCCGCTGAGCCTGCGCGCCCGGAGCCTGTGCTCCGCAATGGGAGAGGCCACAACAGTGAGAGGCCCGCGTACAGCAAAAAATAAAAAAATAAAAGTAGCCAACTTTCAAAGCCAGCCTCAAAATGACCACTTGCAGGAATGCTTTCTAAGTTTCCTGCAACCATGCAACAATAACAAACACGAATTGAGGGCCTGCAGTGTGTCAGTCATCAGGACTCAGTGCTGTACATGACAGAGGTGAGCCCCAACTTCATGGATCTGGAATCTAATGGCGAAAATGAACAAATAAACTACTAAACAAGCACGTAAAATGACTTTAATTAATAAATGTGTTAAGTATTATGATTAACAAAATCAATATGATTATATTTTTAATTAAATTAAAGTAATTAAATTAATTCTAATATACTTAAAATTAATTCCAGGCAGAGGAGACAGTAATGCAAAGGTCCTGAGCCACAAGAGGTCGGTTTTTGTGTTCAGCGTGCTTGAAGAACTGGAAGAAAGCTAATCCAAGCTGAAGGAAGATGGCAAGATGCAGTTCTCTATGAACATTCAGGTAAATTTCATGTATATTTCTTATGACTATTATCTCTCCCCACTTTGTGTTCTGGTCAACTGTACCCTCCTCTGGTTCCAGTATTGGAGAAAGTTAAGAGCTTGGGTTTCTTAACTAGATTGTCTGGCTGAAATCCTGACTCAATTGCTTATTAGCTGGAAGACCATGGACAAGTTGTAATAACTCTAAACATTTTTTCCTTGAGTTGTAAAATGGGAGTGGTAGTAACAGAACATACCTTATAGGGTTGTTGTGAGGATTAAATGATGCATCCATGGAAAGCATTTAGAACAACACCAGTACATAGCAAGTGCCATGTAGGGGTTAGTTCTTGTGATTGTCATAACTAGCCTGTAAGATCCTTTAAGAGTTCTTGTTTTTGCATTAAAGCAGCAACTTGGACACTGCTTCGCAAATAATAGGCTCTCAAAATATATGTATTGAATCTAGTCATATATGAAAAACTGATAAATTTTTTATAAACACCAGTGATGAGATGTTTATAATTGAGGCATAGATTCTTTACTTGGTATCTTCTTTTCTGTGCTTTGACTTCTTACTGACTGAAAGAAACTGTCTGCAAGGAGGGTTCAGGCTGAAACAGCATTTAACAAGGACCACTAGCATATAAGCTTTTTTTTTTTTTTTAAGCATATAAGCTTTTAATATGCACCTGAAACCAACACTGTTCAATGTTAATATTATTCTTTCTTTCTTCATTTGGGACTGTTTTACAGTTTAGGCTATGCCAAGTGACGATTTTTCAAAAAATTCTACGTTCAGTAACACTGCTGATGGATATAGCCTGAGCTTTCGTGTTCATTTCCTTTAGGAGGTTGTAGAAATTTCCCACCATCAGGGGTGGGTTTTACTTGGTCAGGAGGGCTAATTGTTACAGAGCATTTCTTACCATGGCCTTTGCTGTAGGAGTGTAGGTGTATGTGATACACTGTAGACTAACTTCTCAGATAATTTGGGATCTTAAAGAATATACTTACTAGTGTTTTGAAATTCCTTTTATAAATAAAACTCCAACAGTCCTCCTGTACTTATTCCGAGATGCTTACCCAAACTCACTTTAAGTGTATTAATGACTAGTCAGGGAGGGGGAAGGAGTATAGAGCAGGACTCAAACCCCAGTTCTGCCATATAATTGCTGTGTGATTTTAATCTCCGTAGGCAACCTCTTTAAGCTTCTCTTCCTTCATCTGTAAACATAAAATACTTATTTCATAGCATTAGTGTGAGGACCAGAGAATACACACACACATACACACTATGCACAGGGCATGACACGTGAGTTAGTTTCTTAGGGCTGCTGTAACAAACTATCACAAACTTGGTGACTTAAAACAACAGAAATTCATTCTCTCTCGGTTCTGGAGGCCAGAAGTTGAAAAACATTAACACTGGGTCAAAATCAAGGTTGCAGCAGGGTTGCACTATTTCTAGAGGCTCTGGAGGAGAATCAGTTCCTTGCCTTTTCCAGCTCCTTGTGGCTGCCAGCATTCTCACTGGCTTGTGGCCACATCACCCTAATCTCTCCCTACACAATCATGTCCCCTTCTCTTCTGCCTAATCTCCTCTGCCTCCCTCTTCTAGGAATCCATGTGATTCAGACAGAGAGAGCAAACTAGTGGTTACCAGTGGGAAGAGGGCAGGGGGGGAGGGGCTATATAGGGGTAGAGACTTAAACAGCACAAACTATTAGGTATAAAATAAGCTACATGGATATATTGTATAACATGGGGGATATAACAAATATTTCACAATAACTATAAATGGAGTATAACCTTTAAAAATTGTGAATCACTATATTGTACTCGTGTAACTTATATAATATTGTACATCAGCTATACTTTAATAAAAAAAAGAATCCATGTGATTGAATTTAGGGCCTGTCTGGATAATTCAATATAATTTCCCCATCTCAAGATTCTTATCTTAATCATATCTTCAAAGATCCTTTTTCCATATAAATTAAAATTTACAGGTTGCAGGGATTAAGATCTGCTATCTTCAAAAGGCCATTATTTTATTTTATTTTAATTTATTTTTTAATAGGTTTGTTTTTTTTGTTTTTTTTTTTGCGGTATGCGGGCCTCTCACTGTTGTGGCCTCTCCCGTTGTGGAGCACAGGCTCCAGACACGCAGGCTCAGCGGCCATGGCTCACGGGCCCGCTGCTCCGCGGCATGTGGGATCTTCCCGGACTGGGGCACGAACCCGCGTCCCCTGCATTGGCCGGCGGACTCTCAACCACTGCGCCACCAGGGAAGCCCCTATTTTTTAATAGTTTTTATTGGAGTATAGTTGATTTACAATGTTGTGTTAGTTTCAGGAGTACAGCAAAGTGAATCAGTTATACATATACATTTATCCACTCTTTCTTAGATTCTTTTCCCATAGAGCAAAGGCCATTTTTTTTAGCCAACTACAGTACATAGTGTATATTTAATAAATTGTCTATTATTGTGATAATTATTAGTCATTCTTGAATTTTTAAAAATCAGAATTAGGAGTCTGGTAAAAATACATATTAGTGGCACAATATTAAAAATATAGTTCAAAATATATTTAGAATTTCTCTTTTTTGTTTATCTCAAAAGGTGATTAATAGGTTAATTAAAATGGAAAATATTTTATTCTGCTTTGTAGAGTAAGATGTAGTAGTGAAGTACAAGGGTATTAAATGCTCCCCCATATGACTTTGGGCATATTATATAGTCTTCTGAGCCTCAGTTTCTTTTTTTGTTACCTGGGGACAACCATAGGCATAGGGTTGTCACAAGGATTAAATGAAATAAGCCTGGCACAGAGGAAATACTCTCTAAATGGCAGGTCTTATCGATTCCAAAAATAAATGTGCAAGCAAAAATCTGGCCCTATCTCTCTCACTTTTTCCCTGTGTCACTATGAGGATGTATTAGAAGACATAAATGTCAGCTGCCTGAGGAATCATTTCAGTTTGCATCTATACTGACCACACTTTTTATCTCAGTTTGACCAAGTTTCTTCCAGAGTTAAAATCTCAGATCCTGTTTTTCATTTGCTTGAGGACTGCTGAGCTTTCAGGAGTGGAAGTGCAGCTTCCTATTTATGTGAACTATTTCAGCCTCAAACCCTTAGGGAGCCTGAGTATGATCTCAGTTCTTACAGCGAAGTGGACATCAGTTGAATGCTGTGCTCTGTAATTGACTTCTGCATGCACCTGATGATGAAATAATTGGCCAATTCAAAATCAGATCGCTAACTATTGCAACAAGGAGTCTCAGGGATTCATTTGTGTGTAGACGTTGTAAGTTTCCCATTGTAAGAAGGCTTCCTGAACCAATTCACGTCTTACAAAGGAGAGCTATTAGAAGTGACTGGTCCAGGGCATGCAGCGTGTTGGGGGTACCCTGCTTTTGTTCACTTCCAGGATAGGGCATATTCTACTCTCTGGGGAGCTGCTTCTAATACTTTCTTTTCTTTTTTTGTTCTTATATATCATCTTTCTTTGTCAGCTGCTGGCCATGGGCGAGATATGCTATGGCCTCAGCAGTCAGGTAATGGGAGCATGAATTCTCCTTCCACTATGTCATCATACACCTAATATATAAAAGAGGGAAAGTGGGAACAAAGCAGGGTTTTAGTAGTTTAATTATATTGACATCTCTTGGGTTTAGTAACATTGTTTGTACAGAGTAGTCCATGTGGTGTGATTAGATGTTTTTATCTCCTTTTACAAAATACTATTATGGGGTTGAATTTTTGCTCAATCCTGACCCAGTGCATATAAGAGGACTCCTAAGTGGATTATTTTTATATCATGCCTACTGGGTGTAAAATTTCAGAAATTCTTGGCATGAGATTTTGGAGAATATTACAACAATAAAATGTAGCCATTAAGTAGTCCACAGTATTATGTGTGCAAACATGCTTGTGCATACATTTAATTTAATCTACAAGATTAAATTCCATTTATAGTTTTACCCACTAACATCCTCTGAGCAGGGGCTTAAAATCAAAACAACGACAATAACAAATAGCTACAATTTATTAAGCACTGACCATATGCTAAGGCCTTGATGACTTGTATCTTGTTTATTCTCACAGTAATCTATGAGGCCATTTCTTTATTTTTAAGATATTTTTAGCTCCATTTTGCAGGTGAAGAAACTGAGGCTTAGAGGGATAGTAACTTACTAAAATCCCTGGCGGGACTGGAGTTTGAACCTGAGTCTGGCTTTAAAACCATGTTCTTGACACTGCTCAGGACATTATCCTCCTGTGACCCCATAACCAGTGTCCTCAACTCCCTCTGTTAGCCGTACCTGAGTCATTCAATGTTCAGTGTTGCAGGCATTTCTAATATACATTTCCCAAAGTGTGTAGTGAAAACACAGCATGCGTTTCATGACGTCGTGATGGAGCATCCTGTCAGATAGGAAGTGTTCCATGGCCCATGTCAGAAGAGCAGTTTTGTTTGAAGCTATGTGATCCTTGCACACGGGTCACCTAAGGCCTTTTCTGCATCTGACTGGCCAGACCACATCTGCTGTCACCAACTTGCCACCCTGCATAGTTCTTTCATTAAGTCTTAAAGAGCTGAGAAATCAGGGAAATTACCGATAAATATAGAAGAGGGCAGGAGGACATTTTTATTGTTATTTTTAAATGCTTTATTGAGTTCATACCAACAGAGGAATATTTTATTTATGAATTTAATATGAATGCCATGAAATATATGCAAAACTACCCGAAACCTATGAACAAAACATTAACACTACTCAAGTTTAATTTTACCAAATATCCTCTGGGTCCCATGGGAAGAATTTCAGCATAACATGATTATTTTCAGTTTGATGCAAAAAAATATTGGCTGAGCTTCGACTATGTACTCGGCACTGAATCTACAGGTGTGCAGAAGGCTGACACCTGCCCTCTCTTTTCTCAAACTACACATGATAGAGTCCTTATAAACCTCTCTAATATGGATTGAAAACCTATATGTAATTCTATATTTTAATAACTCTCCAACCCAAAGTTAAGTAAAAGAGCTTTCTAAGTAGCCTTATGTACTAGGTTTTATTATAGAAGAGAGAACTCGAGGGCCTAACGGCATTCCTAATAAGCATGTCACTAACTCCTGATGGGCTGAGACTTAGCCTCAGAATCCTTCTCGACACAGCACTCCAAGCAGTCACAATTGGACTTGGCATGTGAGCTGCCACCCCTCTTCTAAGGTTTTTCACTGAATATGTGAAATGCCATCCACTTAGAGTGGCTACTATTGAACCTTTGCTAATATTCAACATTCATTCCACAAAGATGTATTGAGGAATATAATAGCTAATATAATAGTTAATGCTATGGAGTGCTTGCAATGTGCCAGGCCCTGCTCCAAGTGCTCTCCTTGCATTATTATTTAATTCTCATAAAAACCCAATGAGGGGGCTTCCCTGGTGGCTCAGTGGTTGAGAGTCTGCCTGCCGATTCAGGGGACACGGGTTCGTGCCCCGGTCCGGGAAGATCCCACATGCCGCGGAGCGGCTGGGCCCGTGAGCCATGGCCGCTGAGCCTGCGCGTCCGGAGCCTGTGCTCCGCAACGGGAGAGGCCACAACAGTGAGAGGCCCGCGTACCGAAAAAAAAAAAAAAAAAATTGGTGCTTTAAATTAGCATGCTCTTCTATTCCAGCCCTGTCATAGAATTCTCTCTCAGTACTCAAGACTGAAGAATAAGGCCTCAGAAGTGTACTGTTCGTATTGAACATGATAGCTGATGCTGGGTTTGAGGGCTAGTGTCCAGACAGTGAAAGTTTAGCTGCAACATTCAAAATTGACCACAGTGAGGGGGAATGCTGGCTGGAAGGAGATCAGCTCTGGATACCCAGGGCCTGAACAAAGATCTTTGTCATGCTAAGGGAGAGAAGGTATATATTTCCATATTTGATGGTGGCAGAGCTCTGAAAACAGAAACACTTTGCCTTTGTTTGTGGCTTTTGGGCCAGAGCTTAATTTATAGGCTATCAAAGAAGGAATTATTCTGTAGGTTTCAGGGCAGGTGGAGAGCTCACCAAAGCATTATTTTATTATTTTGAGAGTCCTCGATAACACAGGAACTACGTTTTAAGAAAAATCTCATAAAACCAAAATTCAAGGACATCATCTGACATGCCATCATTTGACTTTTTCTCACAAATCATTTAATCCTAAGCATAACAAGATATTCTTCAACCCTACATAAATCTTTGATCATTCTAGTGATTTCCCAGATAAGTATCAGCTAGCTTATACAGTCTTTTCAACTCCCCAAGCTGTTCAGTGCATCAGAACACATTTAACTCCTAGTGGAACTAGGAGGAAAATGCCCAATTAATCATTTATTACAATTTGGTTGTTACCAAAATAAAGTCCTCTAACCCAGCCCTGGAACAACAACTTAGATCATATTCAGTATGTGTAGACTCAGCAGGTCTTACATGTAAAGTATACTCACTGCCTCATTTATAGAAAAAAACGAGATCCATGAAATACCTTCCTTCGAACAAGTTTCTCAGCATCTTGATCTTTTTGAATGTTTCCTAAAATGACTTGAATTAATTACCTTTGTTTTCTGGACTAGGATATCTGAAAAGATGTAAAGAAGGTGGGAAGAAGTAACCCAATGCAGAACACATTTTTTGACATCGTTTCTGCTGAGAATCCATGGGATGATAACCCATGCCTGAAGGCAGAGGGATGGGGGGGATGACTCCTTGAGGTCCTTGGCAACTGAATATGTCCAGGACTATGATTATGATTATGTTTACTTATTAACATTTATACTGGCCCATTTTAGTTGATTAGCACAATGCAATTACTAAAAATCCGCAGCTAAAAGTTCTGGGAAACGTCTACATTGCTAGGAAGGTCTAGATATGATATCATTTCTGATTTTCAATAATTTAATTAAATAAACAAGCATATTACCTCCATGTTACCACTGTCTCTCAGCATAGTTTCCAATGTGATGAAGAACTCAGTCTAATTGCTTCAAGTGGGGGCAATGAGAGTTAGTCATCTTCAATTCTTTGCTAATCACTCATTAACCCCTCTCTGTCTATAAAACAAGAAAGATAGTATCTAAAAGTGAAGAAGCCATGGATGACCTGAACATGACTGCATGTTTGCTCTCTTCTTGTCTCTGATGGGTGTAGTCTTGTGGCCACAGCTTCTGGCCAGGGCCAGACTCAGTGGAGGCTGAGAGGGCAGAGACCTGTGAAGTGGACTGGAACAGGGGACCCTTAACCAAAGACCTCTCTGTGTTTTTGAAATGCAGCCATTAGAGATTGATCCTTCTGAGGAAGACTTCATTCCTTGTTAAAACACAAATTCCTCTAAAATTTGAAATTGTTAAGTGTTATCAGCCACAAGTGAATGAATAAGGATTAATTTTCCACATCATTTCTTTAGAGCAGTGTGTCTCAAAGTATGGTCTGGTGACCCCTGGAAATCCCCAACATTCATTCAGGGGAGTGTCTGTGAGGTCAAAACTCTTCTCATAGAAATATAAATACATTGTTTACCTCGAGCAGGCTCATTCTCCCTCAAGTGTGCAGTGAAGTTTTCTAGAGGTTACATAGCATGTGATACTGAAACACCTCAGTGCAGAAGCAGATACGAGAACCTGGTTGTCTTCTATCAAGCTAGGTATTAAAAAAAAAAATCGCAAAAATGTTAAACCATGCCACTCTTCTAATAATTCTTTTGTTTTGGAAAATATTTTCATCAAAAGTATTTTGTTTGTGTTAATATTTAATAGGTTTTTATTATTTTTGTGTAAAATAATGAGTAAATATTTTGTATTTTTCTTAGTTTTAATTTCCAATGTGGCAAATATCAACAGGTTTAACCCACATACACAAAAGTTCTTTGAGATCCTCAATGATTTTAAAGAGTACAAAGGGTATGTCAATTATATCTCAATAAAACTGGAAGAAAAATAAATAAGTGGTTATTAAAAAGGTGTGTAAAGGAATGCTGGAACCACAAATGTTAGCCATAGAGAGTGTCAAAGTGGAAGAGGACCTTAGAAAGTATCAGATTCTTTCACCCCATTTACACATTGAAAATTGAGTCCCAAAGAGTTAGGATGACTTACCTGATACTCTGGTTACCTATCGCTGTGCTATATACCACGCCAAAACTTAGTGTTTGAAAATACAATAATCATTCCTTTTTCTCTCCAATATGAAATTTGGACTGGGCTTGGAGGGATGACATCTCTGCCCCACGTGATGTCTGGGGCTTCAGCTGGGGTGCAGAGACTGGGGCTCACTAGGCATCTCTCTCTCTCTCCCTGGTCTTCGCTAGTGGCTACTGGGGCTTCCTCACACAGTGAGCATTCCAAGAAGCTGGGGTGACAACAGCTAGGCTTCCTGTGACCTAGCCTCGGAAGCCCCATAGCTCCTACCACATTCTATTGGTTAAGCAAGTCACTGAGACCAGCCCAGATTCAAGGGGAGGAAAGTTAGACTCCATCTCTCAGCGGGAGGAACATCAAAGAGTTTTCGGCCATCTTTAACCTACCACACCTGAGGTCCTAGAAATACTATCAGAAGAACTAAAACTGGAATCCCTCTCTCTTGAGTCTTTGTGCAGTATGGCAACGTTGACAGTGGTGCACAGGAGGGGGATGAAAAGAAAAGACCAAGGTGTGAGGGCACTGTGTGAATGAAGAACGTTTCAGGGTGGGGTCTAAGCAGTCATGTGAGCAGCATGTGCGTTTGGGAGCCTCAAAGGGAGGCTGCTAAGGAGAACAGGGGTCATGGACTCTCTGATACAGAAGAGAACTTAATTCTTTCTAATGATGGCTGACTCTCCTCAACGACTTCCCTGCTGGTTGTCTCTAATGGTCGGTTTGATTTGCGGGGCCACCTACTCTGCATCTGGGAAGCTTTGATTATTACAACACTTTCCCACAGAGCAGAAATCTGTTTCCCTCTAACTTCTACCCAGTGGTTCCAGTTGTACGCTTATATTGGCTTAGGGTAATATTGCGAAAGGCTTCTACATGCAGCTCTATAGTTATTGTAGCTCTTATAGTTCCTGCGAATTCTTTGATTCCAGGTTTCTGACTCTTCATTATAAATTTAAAAATTCCCCTCCCAGTCAGGACACTCTCCTATAACCTACCCCAGTTTGCCAATTGCTCTTTCAAAGCATTCTCCAAGAGGGGGCTGAACAGCTCACTGTCGACAAGCACCGCCATCACACACTGTGCACCCTGCCATTATCCGTGCACATTAATAATATGTGATGCACAGCCAAACTCCTACATTTTTTCATGTGTGCTTTACCAACTGTGTTTCTCCCAGGTGGCTGTGTGCATGTGTGTGTCTGTGTGTGCTTGTTTTTGTTTTACTCAGCTGTGGAAATTTACATTTATCCCTAGAAAATTTTATCTCAATAAGTCCAACTTGACAGTATCTTTTTGGATCCAGACTCTATCACTAAGACTACTCATTGTCTCATTTAGCTTCATATAATCTGCAGATTTGTTAAGTATTTTTTCTATACTTTTATCTAAATCATTGATTAAAATGTTGAACTAGACAGAGCCCTGTGTCACTCCACTAGAGACCATTCTCTATGCTGGTGTCAATCTACTGATCAGCATCCTTTGGGTTCATTTATTCACCTATAACTGTTGTTAATTCATCTAATCGTCCTATCGTTTAGTCCATATTTCTCCATCTTGTCCAAAATAATACCATGATAGGCCTGGACAAATGCCCTGCTGAAGTCCAGATACATTATGTCGACTGCAATTGGCTGTTCTCTACATCCACTATCCCTGTCAGAGGAAATGAAGCAAATCCGACTCTTCTTCAAGCACACCATGCACTTTGATGATTCCAGGGCTTTGCTCGTGTTCTTTTCTCTGTCCAGATTTTCTTCCGTTCCACCTCACCTGCCTGCCTATTTCCATTGCTCAGATATCACCTCCTTGCTGTAGCTTTATTCGTTAACTCCGGGCATAATTATTTCCCCAAAGCTCTTTATACACAGTACCATGTCCTAGTTGTCCAAACAACTAGGACAAGTTGTTTGTTTATGCCTATTCTCTTCTCTCTCATCTAGAATGAGCTATGTCTTATTTAATAAATGTATGATGACTTTAACTAGTCCCTGGTGTCTAGTGACCATCACTTCCTTTCCAAAATACTCGTATATCACTCATGCCAAAATCCAATCTAAGACCTGCAATGTGGTCTCTAAATACCAATTCCCACTAAAAAGAACCAGGGCTCCTTGGAGAAATGGTTGACTCCAGGTCTAGGCAAAAAGTATAAAAGAGGAGCCTGGGCCATCTTGTACCAGCTACAAGGATGCTATCAAAGACAATTAGTGTCCTGTCAAAAGAACTGAGAAGCCAAATGGAAGAGGCTTCCACTGGTCACAGTTTGGATAATTTGAGCATAAATAAGAATAAATATTGCAATAAAAGAAAATAACATAAAGTATATTTAGACCCATGAGTACATAACGCTGCAAAACAAAACAAAACACAAAAAATCCACTGATGGTCTTTGAAGGACACCAGGGAACAAACTCACTATTCTGAAAACTGGCACATAAAGAGAAAGATTTCAGCATTTTCCTTAACTTGTCATACCTTACCATATCTTAGATATCCACTAATTGATAAGGGAAGGTTTTTTTTCTCTTTATAGAAGTATTCTAGCTAATAAAATAACAAAAATGATATAATTAGAATATTACCATTTGCATACCCTAAACGAACAAAATCATTTAATCTAGGCAATGCTAATCAATAACTCCTAAAATCATTAGGTAAAAAGCTCATGGGGAACTTTATAATGGATAGTTCCAGCTGATGATACCCCAACCTTGCAGATCAAACCTGACATCGTAAAGAGAGAGATAAGGATACGGTGCAAGAGGAAGTACACAGCACCGCCTGTGAAGTATCCTCGTTGAAAAATCGAACCTGAACCTGATGAAGCCTCTAAATTCAACTCCCAATTTACAGAAATAAAAAGGGTTAGGATTAAACAACGCCACGGGGAGGCTATCAGCCAAATCTAGAATGTGGGTAATTCCACAGCACCTATGACCCATTTTCCTTTAAAATAAAATGTGAGGAGGAAAAAAAGGGGAGGGGGGAGGACCTGAAGATCAGAAGAGACTTCGGAGATGTGAAAACAAATGCAATGGGCAGGACTTGATTGGATTCCGATTCAAACAAAACAACTCAAAAAATACTTTTTTTTTGTGACACCATCAGGAAAACGGAACACCAGATATTTGAAGATATTAAGAAATTATAGTTGATACTTTTGGTGTGATGATGGCACTGTGATGATTTATTTTTAGGGGAAAACATTCCTTATCTTTTAGGGATAATACTGAAATATTTAAGGAGGAAATCACATGATGTCATAGAATTGGCTCAAAACCACCAAGTCAGGGAGGCAGTGGGGTTTCAGAATGGCAGGGTGGAGGCGGGGTGGGGATGGAGAGACAAGGTTGGCCATGAGTGGGTAATTGTTGTGTCTGGATAAAGGTTCATGATGCTTTCTTTATATTGTTCTCTTTCCTTCATATGTGGGAAATTTTCATAATACTTTTAAAATTCAATCTAGCATTTTACCTGAATTTGTTGTTGAGTTCATCAGTCTGTCATCTTCAGAACCCATGTTCTTTCCTTTTCTGAAAAGTTACGGATTTGCCAGAAGAGCAGTCTTTTCGTTTCTCTTTCATCCTTCACGATTCCACGGAAACCACCAACCATCGTTTGGTGATCTCACTGGTGTGTTCTCTCTGGCCCCTGGGACAGAGACCTTGCAGAAGGCATTAAAGTGGGCAGGACCCTTCACAATCACCAATGGGGCTCTGGTCCCTGTCACTAGTGTTCATACTAATCCTTTCCTTTCCGAAGCTTATTCTCTTTGACAGAAAAGACAGAATTAAAATTGGAGTTTTCTTTATAATTTGGTCTCAGCGTTAAAATAAAACCAGTCCCAAGTAGTGAATTTATCTTTTTTTATCATCTAGTTCTAAAGATAAGAAGAAGACCCCTTTGTCCATCATTAGATATTTATATTTAAAAATAAAGCTGGACTTTGGCATTTTGACTCTATTCTTACAGGTCTCTGTTATCCTTGGAATTTACCTGTTTCTGCTTTCCTTCTTTTCCGTAGAAAATAGCACAGTAAGAAGAGGGTGGGCAAAACTTCTTTTACGGATACTATACAATGCTGGTGAGTATTGGAAGGCAGATACTATCATATTCTGCTCTGCAAATAGAAACCAGTTCCACCTTCCTGGAAGGCAGTTTCGCAACATGTGTCCAAAGCTTTTTAAACAGTGTATACTCTTTGATCCAGGAATTCCACTTTTAGGGTTTAATTCTAAGCAAGAATATCATGTGGATATGCACAGAGATTTAGCTAACAGGGTGTCCAGAGCCGTGCTTTTAATATAGTTTAATAATTAGAAGCAAACTAAATGTCCAACAGAACAGAGTCGACTACATAAACTATGGTTTATCATGCAGTGTAATACCACATAGCCATAAAAGTGTGTTAGAAGAATATTTCATGAAATGGGAAGATGTTCATGACACATGATTTAGGGGGGAAAGGAGATTACAAAGCAGTATGCAGAGAATGCTTCCCATTTTAAAAAAATCATGTTTACACATGGAACAAAAAGGCTGAAAAGTTATATTAAAAAGTTAAAGTATTGATATTTATCACTTTTTAAGGAATACATTCCATAACATTTTCTATAATGGATACTAAGCACTTTGAAATAAGAAAAAAGTAATTTACAATAAAAATAGGAAGAGGGCACCCAGGGCCAGCTCTGACCACTAGGCAGTGCTTCCTTTGTGGGGTGCAGTCTGCTCTGGCCTGACCATCCCCCAAGAACAGTCGTGAACCTCCCTTGAAGGGTTTTTGCTGTCCCCTCCTGGTGCGCAGAGAAGAGGGGGCAGAATCAATTACTCCCTCGGTTATAAGGGAGCTTCAGCAGCTGGTGCGAGGCTTCCTGCACAACAGCTGCTAAATAAGGCGTCTGCCCCAGGAACACAGGCCTGGCCAAGGCAAGCCCGAGAAATCCCTTCTGGCTTCAGTTCAGTCTCCGGAAGGGCACGGTCTGGCTCCACCCTGGGGTTGTTTGGTGCTTTGTGGCTCACCTCTCAGCGGTTAGCACTGTTCATTCAAGAGGTTTCCCTGGGGTTTGGGTTAAAGCTGTTGCCCTCTGCTCTGTAGTCTCTTGTGTGACTCACTGTGCTGTTTTGTCCATTATTATGTCCCATTTCCCTCCTAGCAGCCTCCCTGCCTCTTCTTTAAAAATCTCTCTCCCTCCTCTTTTCCCCCAAGTCCAGTCTCAAATGGTGAAGGTTTAACACAAGCAACAGAGTTAGCAGTGAGCTTGTGATTGTAACCCTCAACTCATAATTCTCTAGGCAGCAGTTGGACTTACCCCAGCAAACAAGGGGGAAAGAGAGAGAGAGAGAGAGAGAGAGAGAGAGAGAGAGAGAGAGAGAGAGAGAAATGTTGTGTGTTTAAAAAGAAAATTAATATTCTCCATTATATCTAACTGGGGAAATACTACACACATGCCTATTGTATTCTGGCTCCTGAGGTCTAGCACACGTGGTGCCTGTCCCTGAGTACTGGATTACATTTGCTTCTAAATTCTGAATCAGCTGAAATTCACATTAAAATGCATGAAGCTGCAGCCTATTACTGGCAAACTCCACAAACTTCCCAAATAAAACAAAGTAATATAAACAAACAATAGGATCTTTTGAAAACCCAGAAAGAAGAATACGTTTTAGAAGTTTCAGGATTCTCAAGCATTTTTATATGTATTTCAAGGCTCAGCAGTTTAAGTTAGTGAATGACTCCAGAGCTCCTGACACGGCTCTCACTTGGCTCCCTGGGCTGACTCAGATGTAAGATGGTGTTATGGACATGAATTCTGTGTATGCCAGAGGCAGCATAGAGCCCTCAGCTATCAGGAGCTAGGCAAGCTTTCCTTGTGGGTGGAGGATATGGACATCTACTAGGTGCGACAGGAGTCACACTGGGAGGCGCCACCTAAAAGAGCTACCTCCACTTCTAGAATGCCTGTTATTCCACCATCCATGATTCTTTCCTCTGTGATACTTGGCTCTTGGCATCTTCATTTGAAAATACTCCCAGAAGGGAAATACACACAAAGTCCTAAGACCTTAACAAAAAGGATGAGGGACGCGGGACGATCACCCTCCTCTCTCCTGGTTTCCGCGTTGTGCTCGTCCCTAAACTCCTTTGATTTCGCACTAAACACACTGCCCCTTGTGTTCTCTCTTTCACAGAGAAATACTCGAGGGGGAGGTTCTCAGGCAAAAGAACCAAACCAAACCAAAACCAGAATGTTAGGACTTAAAAGGACCACACAAATTCTTATCCCAATTCCTGAGGTAACTAAGGTCTTTCTCCGGATTGAGCAGTGACAGTCCAGCGTGCAGTCTCGACCCTGCAAACTCAGAGCCCGTGTTTTGCCACACTGCACCATGCATGGGGGTCTCCACCTTCAGCCCACTGACTCCCACCTCCACTCAGAAACCTGCAGACCTCGGGTTTGCTCCATCTCAAAAGTTAGCTTTTCAGACACTATCTGAACCACTTCTACTCTAAAGTGCTGATTTCCAGAATATAGTAGGTATTTGATAAATACGGGTTGAATGAGTGAATGAATGAATGGTTGACAGTACCACGTGCTACCAAACCCAGAGAAGTAAGTGTGCTGATGAGGATCTCTAGGCCCAAGTTACAGAAGTGAAGATCTTGCTAGCAGATATGTGGGAGAGTTTTTGTTCTGAGGTGTCCTCTTGGACCCTCTGAGATCCTAGCACAGGGCAGTATAATGTCCTCTGCCTGCCCTAAGACTCCACTTCTGTAACCTCTCTTGAATTCCCTTACTTCTCTTTGTCCTACATTGCTATTCTCTTGGCTTAGATACCCATCATTTCTTGCCTAGAGTAGGGCTACAGCCTCCTAATTTGTCTCCCAGCTCCCCTGCTCCCACATTCCCTCCCTCCCAAATCATACTTCACTGCATCCCCAGTCCTGCAGGACCTGATTCCAGTCTATCTCTCCTATCTTCTCTCATCACGCCCTTCTTTGTGCGCCCCTCCCCCATCTCTCCTGTTCTAACAGAAAACTGAAGTGAAATATTTCTAGATTCCCAAACACTCCATGCTCTCTCTGGCTTTGGAGTCTGACCAGCACTGATTCCTCTACCTGCAACTTCCTCCTGTTCCACACCACCACCATTTTCTTTGCTCCCTCCTATTCACCCTTTAGTAGGAGGATGGGTCACCTCCTAGGGGAGGATAGAGGATGCCGCCTCCTCCAGAATCCTTCTCTGATGCTCTAAGAAACTACATGTCCATTATGGGTCTTCTGGGACCTCTTCTCCAGGTCATCCTCACATCAGAACTCAGGCTGACAAAGCAGCCACATCTGGAGCTCTGTCAGCTACTATTAAACAGGGCAAAAGGGAGAAGGTAGAGACTTGGACACCAGCCCTTAAGGCTCACCTGGAAGTCACACTTTAAACTTCCATTCAGTCTTCATTGGCCAAAGTCACATGGCCATATCTAACTTCTAGGGGACAGGGAAGTGAAGCCCTACTGTGTGCCCAGAAACGGGGAGAACTGGAAGCATTTGTTCAACAGCGCTAGCAACTTAAACATTCAAGGAAGTTAAAGCCCAGCAAATCCCCAATGGATTTGGTGACCTTAATGAGAAATGTTTAATTTGTGTGAGGGTGGTGGAAGCCATATTACAGGAGGCTATGGAGTGATTGAGAAGTAAAGAAATAGAGACAATGAGAAGAGACAACTCCTTCAAGATGTTTGGCGGTCAAGGGGAGAAGGGAGATAAAAGTGGTGGGGTGGGGAAGTGTAGCCAAGGAAGAAAGTGGTGTTCATTGTTTGGTTATTAGTGTGAGTGTAGTTTCAGCATGGTTAGATGACAACAGGATACATCCAGATGAGCATGAGAGTGTGAAGATCCATGAAAGGAAGAACTGGGTAAGGTCCTGAGTCAGTGGAAGAGATTGGACTCCAAAGCACCGTGGAGGGATTGGCTTTAGATTGGAATAGGCTTTCCTCCTGCACGCAGCAGGGACAAGAAAGGAGCAAGTGGCTGCAGATGTCAACTGGTTACGGATTGGGAAGTAGAAAGTTGAGGGAATCTTGTCCAGCGGTTTCTGTTACCACTGTGAAATTCATTTATATAAAGCTATCATAATCTTTTCCACTTGGAGAAATTTAGGAAGTCATTATGGTGGGAGGAGGGATGCCCCTTTGTATCGCTGTGGTTTACTAGCACCATGGTTGGGAGGGTGTTGAACGTTCTCTTTCTATACCACCCTCCCCTTCTAACTGAGCCTTATTTCAGGCATGGAGGTTTTAACTGCCAAATACAATCCTCTAAGCCCAGTAAGAAGTGGCTCATTCTTAGTTGTTGGCAGTAGGAGTTTTAACATAGCTATGAAATAAAAATCTGTTTCTGTCCAAACTCATCTCAAAATATTCTGTGCTATTATCCACCCAAGAGGCTTTGTCTTTACCTTCTTCCTGTCTTCAACCTGAAAGTGATTTCTCAACCCATACGATACTGACACAGGTCAAGACATTCTCAGCCGAGAAGGACGATCTTACCTGACTCTATTCTTTGGAGCATGAAAAGATGCCTTTAAGGTTTCAGGACCTGCTACGTTTGGATGTTGCTACTCCAGTTATTCTGGCAGCCGCTGGTCCAGAAACTCATGATCCTCTCTGCAAGTGCTCTTCTGCACCCTGTGAGCTTGGTCAGGGCTCATGATTATTTTTTCCCTCCTTTTTCAAATAGATTTTTTTGGGGGGGTTCAGAGAGGCCTCCCTGCCTAATTTAATTTTGTCTCTCCTTTCTTTGTTGCAAGCAGATGTCACTTTTACATCTGTGACTCCGATCAAATACCCCATGTCTCCTCCACCACCAGCCCAGCAGATGTTACTACTATTAGCTAAACTCCAGCAAAAAAGGTAACAGGCAGTCGCTTCTGCTAATCATAGCATGCGGGAGGTGTGGAGGAGAGGAGAGGAGCAGAGCTGGCCTCTTCCATGATGACGTCCTTAAAAGGATGGATACTGGGGATCTGTAGTACCCCACCGCCTATTTAGAGAATAGCACTTACACATGGAGTGCCTCCGAAGTTCATTCAAATACAGAGACACCATCTATGACTTACTCATCAAGCTTTAACCCAAACTCACACAGCTCACCCAGGGCAAGTGCCTTTTAAAGTGACATGACCCTGAACACATAATATTTACATATGGGAGTAAAGCACCACCTTAATCATGCATAAATGCTGTGCATAATGTAAGATAAAACATAGAATTAATTTGTATACATACATGCTTTCGGGTGAATTCCTAAAAGATGGAAGTTTTCTGCCTGGTTGCCTTATTTTCTCCCATCTGATGTCCTGGAACATGCTCTATGATTTGTCACCCTCTTCCACATGCATTATAAATATACAATAGAAAAGATGTTGTCCGTACACCATCCAAATCGCAAAGCCAAGTATTTAGTATGCAATTCAAGGAGACTCTACCAACATCATTATCACCATCACCATCACAGTACTGGTGGCTAACATTCACTGGATTCTTTCCAGGTGCCAAGCACTGTGTTAATTGCTTTGCATATGCTATTGTTTATTAGTTAATAACTGTCTCACAGTGCCAGAAATACAAAGAGTTTCTATTATGAAACATGTGTATTAAAATATGGAAAGTATGTTAAAATTCTAAAGTGCTAGGAGAATGTCTATATCAGTGGATCTTCACACTTGGGGATGCTGTGGCTGGTTTCCTTTTATGTTCTGGGGAAGTAAATCCTGTCTGTGTTATTTTCTTAGTGCAGGTGAGTGGGAAAGACTGCTGCCTGCAGCAATCTTTTGGAGAAACCCAAGGACAAATTTATTTTTTAATTCTCTGGTTGAGAGAACTGTTGGTTCTGAGTTGAGCCTCTGGTGGACAGTGGCTTTCCTGTGCTGGGGTAATTTGGACACAGCATTAAATAAAGCAATCAAAAAGAAAATTCCTCTGAAACTCTCACTGGTATTTAATATTTTATTCATTCCCATGTTATTGTGCTTTGCCTGTGGTAAAACAGCCTCCAAGGAGTGAGGCATTAGGAGGCTGACAAACGTTTTCCCATGAATTGCTACTACAATACAATGGCATTTTGTTTGCTGTTTTGTTTCCTTGTCTTCTAACATTCTTTCTGACTTTCAAGGAAAAAAAGAAGAAGAAAAAGAAACCCTCCTATGAATGGCAAAGAAAAGGAAAGAAAAGTTTCTTTTAAACTTTCAACCTTTTTCATTTGGTACTTGGTAGCATGTAAACATTTTTTTTCTCATGGTATATATGCTGGTAGTCTCTTCCCTTTTTTGTGCTCTAAATGGCCTTCCCCCCCCCCCCCGGCTTTTACCACATAGCATTGCCTTTCCATTATTGATTCAGAAAATCAGCAGGGGAAAAAAAAATCAACCGTGTACACATATTAAGAAAGAGAAGTCATAGGAAGATAGATCAAACCATCCATCTATCCATGTGGCCATTTATCTATCAATCCATCTCACTACCCACCGCCTCTATTAAAATAAATAGCGGGCACTGTACACATTGCTGGTTGGCTGAAGTTGTGATCTGGACAAAAGGTCTGTTTGGGAAAAGGATGCTGAAGCTCTAATTCTATTTGTGCCGGTTGAAAATCAGGAGGGGTTTTTCTACACTTCACTTTTATTAGATTATTTCTTATAGATGGTTTCTTTTTTCCTCCCAGACGCGTGGTGGAGGCTGCTGAAGCAGTTGGTCTATAGTTGGAATAATTAAATTAACCATTTGGTACAACTTTTAGGGGACAGCTCGCGTGTAGAAAGCACAACTGGGAACAAAACAGGGCGCTGGGGCTGGGGCTCCGGCCTGGCCCAGCCCCTCACGCCTTTCATCTTCGGGTCAGAATCAGGATCACGGGGCACAAAAGACCCGCACAGGGGACGATGGGCCAGGGATGATGGGGGGGTGGGGCGAAGAGAGGGACAGTAACACGGAACAAACTAAACCTACAAGGCCTACAAAGGGGAAAATGAAGTCAAGCTCATTCGTTCATCGGACCGTGCGGTGCCGGTGCCGAAAGGTCTCCTGGTACAAAGAGAAGGAGGCGCACAGCATCCTGAGCCAGCGAGGCCAGGCACCAGGGGGCGCCTGCAGACAGGCCGGGGCCGGGCCCGGCACCTGGGAGAGGGTGGGCGCGGTGGGTCGGAGGAGGCTGGGATTCGAGGCCGGTGGGAGCCTCGGACCGTAGGGCGGGGAGAGACCCGGCGCCGGGCGGGCCCGGGGGCAGCGGAGAGCGCGAGCCGGTGCCCTGCACTGGCAGCTGCTGGGCCTGCCCCTCGGCGGCTCCCCCGGGCGCCCCCGCGGCCTCGCACTTCCCTCGCCCTCGCCCCTTGGCGGGCTCCTCCCCCCGGTCCTCGTCTTCTCCAGGAGTCACCCTCCGACGCCTCTTCAACACCCAGCTCCCCTGAGCTGCACACTTCACTCCCCACGCCAATCTCCTCTGCGCACAGGAACTGCCTCCAGGCACCGACTAAACACCAAAGTTCTACATCTTCACCGAAGACTCATCCTCAAAAGAGGCCGAAATAAACCCCGCTCCTCCCAGCTCCCCGTACACTCCAGGTTCGCGGTCCGCCTCCGCCCCAATGGGGTCTGGGGACTGTCTGCAAATTAGGACCGTAAGGGGGATTGGCCGGCACTCATTTCGGGTGTAGGGCCGGGCCCGGGCGCGGAGCAGCGGCGCGGGGCGCGTGCGCTCTATACCCAGTTGAGACACAACCCCGGGTGCGCCCAGGCGCGGGCACCAAGAGAGGTGTGAGCCTGATTATTGACAAGCGTGGGCCTTGGAGCCAAAACGCATCCCCTCCAGGACACTTTCTCTTCTCTGCAGAGGCGCTTAAACCCCGAATAAGCGGGAGGAGCGGGCTAGCGGGGTGCCACGCAGGCCTGTGCTCCCAGCATCCACATCCCGCGAGTGTGCGCCTGGGGCGGCGGTGTCGCGTTGGGAGAGCCAGGAAGCTCCCCTGAAAAGTCCAAGAGAAACCTGGACAATTGCAGCCTTGTGCTTGACAACCTATCCCCCACCTCCCGGGGCGGGGGTCGGGGTCGGGGGGGGGGGGCAGGGGGGGTAAGTCAGGGTGGGGAAAGTCTATGTGCAGCGTCCGAAGGGGCACAGCCGCCTCCCGATCCAAAGGCAGATTCATATTCATGAGAGCGAGATAAATAAAGACAAATCCCCACAGTAATAACACTTGGATTCGCATCCGTCTTTGCTGGCCTTTAGGTTTAGGGGACTGAAGACAGATGTTTGCATCTCTTTTCTCCTCTTGTCTGGTGACCATAAAGAAGAACCATTTAGAGCACTGCAATTTGTTTCCCGCCGCGGTACAACCTTGTACACATTTATTTTCATTTCACCCCGTGCACAAAAAAGTGCACAGTGGTCACCAAGGGCCCTTCTTTATCAAATACGCATTGTACAACATACAACTGCAATAAAACTATCAGCCCTCCCCATAAAACTATCACCAAGCTCCTCGGCCGGTCCCACCGCCTGCACTCCCGACTTCAGTGCTTCCTCATGTCCAGAGGACGAGCCATCACCTGAAATCAGCCTGAAACTCACCCAGCGGAGAAGCACGAGGTTGGGGGGCCGCTGTCCCTCTTTAATCCATTACGGCGTCCGCTGCAGTTTAGTGCGCAATAAAACACAGTGGCAGTGGAGAGCGGGCGCCCATCCACTCCCCGGCACTAGCATCGAATTAAACCACTTAGTTCGGCAAACACTGAACGCCTAAATGCCCCTATAAAGACTTTATGAGTTTGTTACTTTAATTACTGACTTGTTACAGAGCACATAAAGGGGGTAATGAATGCAATAAAACTAATTATGTGCACATTTAATTCATATAAAATATCCAGGGTTTGTTTACACCACACGGCGATTCAACTAAGCATTCCTCCTCTTGTCCACCGAGAGGAAGGATTTAATGAAATAGTTTCCCTTATTCTGCTAGAGCCTAACGAACCAAATGAAAATTACCCTCCGCTTAAATCATGGGGCCACCGAGGTCCACAAATCACCGCTCGTTTCTTTGTCTGTGCCTCGCTGCCAGCACCCAAGGGCCTGGGGTGTTGGACAAGAAAAGTCCCCGACCTGGAGCCTGTGCATTTAAAGAGCAAGGATTTCATTCACTGCAGTCAGCAAACCTAAAGGGCAAGCAGACAGCAATCCTCTTTCGAAGGTTCGGGTCTTTGGAGAATTGTGGGTACCTGAAAAACTGGAGGCGGAAAAAAAAAAAAGAAAGAAAGGAGAGCACCCGAGAGGAATGGAAGAGGAGGCACATTTGGGGACACTTCATGCCCGCTTGCCGGTTAAACAGAGTAATTAAAAGCAACAACCACACAAGCCAACAAAATGCAAACCTCACGCTAATGGAGAAAAACCCAGAACTGAGCGCAAAGAAGCCATTGGTTGAGAGTCCAGATGTTTTATATTCAAGAGCTTTACCTGGATGTTCTTTCATTTTTTAAATGGCTGGGTAAGCGGAGTCTCTAGAAAAGCACATTAAGCCAAGACAAGAAATGCAATTTATAAGATGCTTTTTAAAAAAAAAACAACCCTCTACCAGGTGTATTTTAAAGAAATCCACTTATCGTTCACATACTTGGCCCACTTACTCTATGTTACAGGGCGCCTGAGTCTTGCCAATGTCCTAGTGCTTTATAACATTTCATGCACTTCAGGGGGTAGGCTTGTTGTTAAATTGAGCGTGTAACGCTCTTACAAAACAGGTTTTCTATGACATCAAGGTTTGTTCTCCCTAACTGAGAAAAAGAGAGAGAAAGAGAGAGAGAGAGAGAGAGAGAGAGAGAGAGAGAGAGAAGAAGGGGGAAAACACACACACTATCTCAATTTATGCCTAAGGTATATGATCAGTTAAAAAGGCTTAAAAGCTCAGGGAAATTGGATCAGGGAGAATCGTCACCCAACTTTCATTATTTCCAAGTAGTGTGATTGAATTAAAGGGCAGGGAGCTGGTTAGAAGGGAGGATCAGGGGCTCAGTGCGTAATGGTGTGGTATTAAATTCTAATTAGAGATGCAGGAATCAATGATAGGGAGGTTGGACAGCTCAGTTCCCCAGTGCCAGCCCAATAGACGGATGAGTTATTGTCATGTAAAAAGCGCCAGCAATAAGACCAACCGCTTTGCTATTGTCCAAGTGGAAAGAGCCAAGTTTATTATGAGGACTATATGCTCTAGAGACCTCAGACAAGGCATCTCATAGGAGGCTTTTTCATAAAACTAGGCTCTGCTGGTAGTAAGGAGGCCAGTTTGGAGGCAGGCGTTGAGCTGTGCACATCTCCCCACTCCAGCCACCTTCTCCATACTCATCTTTTATTTCATTTTTCCACTTGGCTGAGCCATCCAGAGCCTTTTCAATGTATAAAATGGAATATTCTTACCTCAATTCCTCTGCCTACGAGTCCTGTATGGCCGGGATGGACACCTCGAGCCTGGCTTCAGCCTATGCTGACTTCAGTTCCTGCAGCCAGGCCAGTGGCTTCCAGTATAACCCGATAAGGACCACTTTTGGGGCCACGTCCGGCTGCCCGTCCCTCACGCCAGGATCCTGCAGCCTCGGCACCCTCAGGGACCACCAGAGCAGTCCGTACGCCGCAGGTAAGGACCGCCAGCTTTCTCAGCTGAGGAAGCCGCCTTTCCGCTTGTATATAGGAAGCCTTGATTGCATTTGAAAATGGAAATGTGTTTAGTATTTACCAAACGAAATTTGCTTACACAAATGAAAGAATTTATCACGTTAGAAGCGATCGCAGGGAGGGGTAATTCACTTACAGGGTTACACTATCCTAGTCACACCCGAACCGCCAACAAAATTATCTTAAGCTGCCAAAATGATAGGCATAATTTATTTACTTTGCGATGAGACGTAAAGCTTAGAAAATAATTAAATAACAAAGAGTAAAGCTCATTACTGGCAGTGTCTCTTTTTTTAAGATCCGACAGCGGCTCACACCTCTTTGGCGGGTCATTTTTCTGATTCTTTCTTTCTTTTCTTTTCTTTTCTTTTCTTTTTGCAGCGCTATCCCCCAACTTTTGGGCCGGGTCAACTTTTGAGAAATAAAAAGTTTCAACTGTGGGAGGGTTTGGTAACTTCATCCCTGGCTTCCTGATATTCCGACTGAGGTTTTCGGAACCTTTTCCTCTCTCGTTCTTCCTCATCAAAGCATTCCCGTGTCCCCGGCCTTCAGCCGTCTCCAGCGCGCTATTTCAACCCATCCAAAGGCGCTTGTGCCCGGAGGGACCCCACCACAGCCCGAAGTCTGCGCTCCTGTTTCCGTGTATAGCTAATTTGCTCGGGTTTTTCTCGCCAGCTCCTCTCGGCCACTCTCCCGCGCCGGTGTCGGCGGCGGCGGCTCCAGCACCACCTGACCTCTGGAGTCCCCACATTCCGGCTCTGCGGCTCGCGCGCTCCAGACCATTTTGCTCATACTCTGTCCCCTCTGTTGTCCTCCAGTTCCTTACAAGCTCTTCACGGATCACGGCGGCCTCAACGAGAAGCGCAAGCAGCGGCGCATCCGCACCACTTTCACTAGTGCGCAGCTGAAAGAGCTGGAGAGGGTCTTCGCGGAGACGCACTACCCCGACATCTACACCCGGGAGGAGCTGGCCCTGAAGATCGACCTCACCGAGGCGCGAGTCCAGGTACGCGCGCCCGGAAGCCGATCCGGCTTTGCAGCATCGCGCGGGGCAGGGGTTCAGGGCGGGTGATTCTACTGAAGGTCCGAGCTCTCCGGCCTCTCCTGAGAGGCCAGGTCCGGAGGGGCCGTGCGCGCGAGTAAGGTTTAGGGAGCGCGTTCTTGGCTATAAATTCGCAGCTGCAAAGTGCTCCCACCCCAGCTAGCGCCGCAGAGGCATTCAGGGGCCATGGGAGAGCCATTTCGGGGACAGGGAGTGAGTGCCCTGGGGGAGGAGTGCAGACTTTGCCTCCGTAGTACAAGTAGTTTTGCCAAATCCCTCCTAACTCAAGAGCTTTTAACTCGGAGCTAATGGCGTAGAGGTACAGGTGCATTTTCCCGAGAACTGTGACTTGCAGCAGATTTGCAAAGGGTCTGGGATTCTATGTAGGTCAAGATCCGCGCGGTACTCTAACCTTTTAGGGACACAGGTGCGCTCAAGAGCTGGCCGTGACGGCTCTGCCCGTGAGCCCCCCAATGGAGGGGCGGTACGCACCAACGCTAGCTCTTCCAGGTCCAAAGGCCAAGATGGGCAGTAGGCCCCAAGCCCAGAGCCCACCCCCCCACCCCCGCCTTCTGTCTACCACTCAGAGTTTAACTTGAGACCTGAGGCCTAGAGGCTATGGCGAGTTTGGAGTGGCTCAGGAAGTAGACTGAGCAAAGGTCCGTCCAAATAAGGGCTTCCATTTTAGGGCCTTTCTGGGAGCTGCAGCCTTTTCACCTCTCCTGCAAGCCACCATTTCCGGGACATGCTCAAGTCGCCCTAAGAAAGTTTCTCAAAGGATGCACCAGCCACAGGCGCGGGAGTATCCGCGGCGCGTGGAGTTTAAAACAAGCTGAAATGGAACGTGGGCCGCCCTAACCGCTTTTCTTTCCCGTTTGCTTCTTTCTCTTGCTGCTTCGCCGCCTCTCTTCTCCTCTCGGGCCAGGTGTGGTTCCAGAACCGCCGCGCCAAGTTCCGCAAGCAGGAGCGCGCGGCCGCGGCCGCAGCGGCCGCGGCCAAGAACGGCTCTTCGGGAAAGAAGTCCGACTCCTCCCGGGACGACGAGAGCAAAGAGGCCAAGAGCACTGATCCGGACAGCACTGGGGGCCCGGGACCCAACCCCAACCCCACTCCCAGCTGCGGGGCGACTGGCGGCGGCGGCGGCGG